>NC_080671.1:348736999-349079398 GCF_030247195.1 Topomyia yanbarensis
ACAAGGGGATATCACAGTCGCACTTTTCCTGAGCCAAGAGATGACATTATTTTGTTATGGTGAATGGTGTAGCGCTCTTCAGTTTTTCTACAAAATAGTGTATTAGCACATAGTATGCTTGACTGTTTTAACCCCTTCATGACCATGTTGTTTGTGGACAACAACGTTTTTAAACAGCTATAACATTTGATTGAGGCAACATTTGCTCACAAAAGCAAGTAAGGCTAATAAATGTGACTATTGCCTTTCATTTAAGCAATAACGGTTACAAAGATCAGCCCTAGAACTGAAGTTATTGCAAATAGTTTGATTGGATTCCGATGGAGCAGTGCTACCAGGGACAGTTACGTTGACGACGGAAAATGAATTTTACAAATATCTTTGTTCTGATGCAATATTATTGAAAACTGATAAAACTTATCAATTTAGACTGTCTTTGGCTACGTTTTCCGCACAATTTCACTATTGTAAATATTTCCATCGAATTGTATTGAGCATTGTAAGGTAAAAATAGAGCAGTTTCTAGCACTGCAAGGGAAGCACCTATTTTTATGAAAAAAGGGTTTTCGGGTTTCTTGATCCCACCGTTTTCAACGAAAAATAGTTTTGAAACCCTACATGCACTAGAAAAAAAGTTAGACATGAAAGGATTAATTAGCAGTCAAAAATGGCATTATAGCTAAGGGGATCTCGGTCCGTCCTGCGTCCTGCGAAAGATTTGCAAAATCGAACTGCCAAGTAAACAACCGTCCTCGGGAGGATTAAGTTTTGCGCCTGTTTGACTCGTAGTGTGTAACTTCAAGTCCTCTATTTTATCTAGTCCAATATATCATGCTCCTTACAACGCGTGTCTTCATCCTGATCTCAGCTTTTGTCTTGTTCCTGATCTCGTCTTGGGTCTCCTAGGTCTGAAGCGGATCAATCGACTACTAAGTAAATCAGAGAGCGCTTCTAGCCGTAATGTCCACGAACACTTATTTGCGTGCAACTATTCTTCCAGTTATTACACTAGTGCGTCTCAAATTCAGTCTATGTTTTCATCTTGGTAATTCATGTTACGTGACCCTCTTCCCCAACTATCAATACGCGACATTATTTGTGAATGGCCCCTTGATGATATCTTTAGAGTAGACAATCCAATGAAAAATAGGATTGACAGGATTTTTGTGCACTTTTGCCACCTTATGCCACATCTTTATGTTTGTTATACATACTAAGTATATCAAGTCAAGCGATGTGATGGCCGGAAGATTAGAGTAGCAACCCACCCCTTCTCCCTTTAGTGATTATTATCTAATTCGATTATTAAACTTCAAAAATTCAACACTCTCACCATCAATTAGTTTATTTTCCACGGAAAATTAGACCGTTATCTAAGATTTCAATAAGAAGAAAGATACCCACCTTCAATATTTTCCATACATTCCATTGGAGACACCCCTTTATCGTCCATTAGTAGCATCTGTTGAGTGAAAATCCTATTAGTGGGCTGATTCTCTGAGTTTAACAAAGATTCGCTCCTTTGACCATCGACATGTCAAATCACCTGACTAAAGCTTAGGCTATGGGCTGCGATGAGCAAAAATCCATCTAGTGAAGGCTTAAAATTATGTCTCCAAATTTGGGTATTGCTGTTATGCGTAGCACTACAGAAAATTAGCGCCAACTATTTCGAACACGTAATGTATGTTTTTCTATTGAATCTAAATCTAAGACAAAAAAAACGACTTAGTTTAAATAGATATTGGAATAAAGCATTCCGCTTTAATTCGACTTAAACTGCATTGAACTTTAAATTCTTCACTTTCTGTTGCATTACATTAAAGTTCATTTCAGTTTTTTATAGTATGGTAGAATTGAAGCAGAACACTTTTTCCCCGAGTTATAATCACACATTCTTAGTAGAGTCGCTCACAATATTTTAAAAAGATATCAGAACGACAGCCGGTAATTTGAAGTGTCACAAGTAATGACGACGTATATATTTTACCATTCATTTCCTGTTCGAGGGTGCTGATTTCGTTAGACAATAAATAAGAAGTACCTATACAACTTCGACATGGCGAGTTATTAGCATCAATAACATAATTTCACTTTCCTTGCAGTTGTCGTATACATTAATATCCGATCATAATATGCATGATTCATCCATGATTTTCGAATTATGATACTGTTCTTTGAAAAAACTATAACCCAGTGAAATGTAGGGGAATTGTGGGAAAAACCGACACTGTGGGTAAAACCGACACCCCACAACATTTCCTAGAAATCAATTTTTTATTCATTTCATAATGATACATTATTATTAGTACGTTTATTTAGAGCATTTGAAGAAAAATTGGATTTATGTTAGTACGCCGAATGTAATAAAAATAAACAAAACATACGACAGCAGCGTTCATACTCATCTGGATGTTAAATTTCGTTGGTAGATTTTAAGGTTTTAACCGAACAAAAGCTTTTCAAATCACCACATTTTTCACTACCTATTATTATCGGCCTGTCCTATGATCAACTAGGTGCATTGAAGACGAGTTTGAGAAATTCAATATTTTTAATCGCTTTTATAAAAAAATGTGCGCTGTTGGGGTAAAACCGACACCCTATGGTTAGGGTAAAACCGACACGCTGTTAAGATGGTTGTGTATATTTGCGATTCATTTCAAAATACTGGGGATCTTTGTGACACTTCAATTAGCCTATTAGAACACTATAGTATCAACAGAAATGCACAGAAATACTCTTATTGTGTTTATTTCTTGTAAGTCTCTTTAAAAATCGAAAATTGGAATTTTTGCTTATCTGATTCTATCGAAGCTGTTGCTATTTCTGCAAAAAGCTCATCAAACCGAATTTCTAGTGTTCTCTTGGTTTGTCATAGACGAACTTTATCACAATGAGACAATGATCTTATATATACCCCAATAGATCGTTGATGATCAGGGTCCGAAAAATCAAATCTGAAAAAGATAGTTTTACTACGAAGTGTGTGTGTGTCACTTATAAGTGAATGAATCCAATTAGCAGAATGTAGAACGCTTGCAAATCTTCTCTTACGAAATAAAGTGACACTGGAGGTTGCAATGATGTGCGCAAGGATTATTTGGAAATACTCATATCAATAAATAATCCTATAGCATAAAATACTCTTATTTATAGTACTACGCTTTCGAACTTTCTTCCCCTCACTACATGATGAAGCAATAAAAAGCACATATTAGCATCATACATACTCACACTTTATTATTCACGCATATATCTCATGTTTAATAAACATAAAGATTTTAATAAAGTGGAGAGAAAATAAATTAAAGGGGGTGTCGATCTTACCCCTATAGGCTGTCGGTTTTACCCGCAGTGCCTACAAAAAGTCACTTTGTTTTCCAAGTTTTACAACCAATAATTTTTAATGAAATTAATTTTTTGAAGCGCTGAAAAAATTAAGTCTTGTTAAGAATTTTCTGAAGAAGAATTCTGCATAAAAACTATAATTTTATTGGTTTGGTGGCAACTTAGAAAAATTGTTAAGCTTAAGGTGTCGGTTTTAACCATAATTCCCCTATGGTTCACAATTTCCTACTAATGGTGGTTCACAACTGTCCACTTTACATATCTTCGAAAAATACGTATCTCCATCGATACAATAAAGATTCAACCAAATTTTTTTGTCGATGAAAGCCAATTGCCCAAGGAATGTTTTGCACTAATTTACTTGGAAATCAGCTACATAAAGGGACTCCACATACCACAAATACAATTGAGTAAAAAAACTTTTTGTTCGGTATATTTAGTCGCTAGTTACCTGAACATACAATACAACTTTGACATGGCGAGTAAATAACATAACATAAACATGAATAACATAATTTCACTTTCTTTGCAGTTGTCGTATACATTAATATCCGAAGTTCGTAGAAATAATTTATGAGGTTCCAATGGGATTCCTTTCTTATATTTCGACAGCTTGGTAGAGTAACAACACTATTGACACTACGAATAAATTGAACTGATATGCGCATAACCGATTTATTTTAGATTCACATTATTTTTCTATGTATATCAAATCAACGCAAAAGCTACATAAACTTTATATAAAAACTGTCAGGTCAAAAAACTTCAATACCTTATTCACGGTGTCTTTGTCGAACAACTTTATTCGAAAAAATTCGGCATCTGTAAAACTTCGGGATATGAAAGAATGGACTTTTCCCTTTCATTTGAAAGTAAAATTAAAATATTCTGTCGGGGGGTCTAGAACAACTTTAAAGTTTATTGATTGACAACTTAAGTTTTTTAATGAAATTAATTCGCATTTTTGCTACTACTAGGTACTATAGACATTCAAGAAATACTAAAAGTGAGAATCTGATGAACAATCCCACTGTCTACAACTTCGTAGAATGCTATAAATCGATATAAAATCATCCGAGAAAGTTATTAAAAATTTTTCAGTTTTTAGGTATGCGCGGGGCCTATGGATTAAGAAATCGATTAACAAGGACTTACAAAAATATGTTGGGTTTAAATGAACAGTAAATTCAGATAAATTTCAAAGTATGCAAAGTCCCATTCTTAGCAGAAAAATATATTTTCAGATTTCTCCGCGTCTTGGGCGAAAATGACTCTTTATGAACAAGGAGGTGTGGAAAGGGGTTGACCAAATTTATTCGATAATCTTATACCTTTTCAAGATGTTGATTAATGTAGTAGCGGATTTTATCATGCCTTTTTCATTACTATTCTCGCTCTAGCGGATAGCTAATGTAAACTAGAATGACCCTTCTTCCTGATCCTATCCTGCCTGGTAAAATAAAATTGCCTTAAATTCAAAGCTTTATATTTGAATTAACTAAAGTAAACGGTTCGAGTCATTGTAATAAACGACGGATTTTATTGCAATTTTGGGTTGAGAATCCTGTTTGTCCTTATCAACATTAAAAGAAAGATGATTGAAAGAGAAAAAAGCTCTCCGAGTTTTGGATCCATGTTTGTTATCTTCATTTCATCAGAATTTATAGATGCAGATTTTTGTTTGTCCTGAAATTTCATTTCCAAATCGAGCACACTTCACACAATTTTAGAAAAAAGAAGAAAACCATGTTTCATAATTTCCTTTAAGAAGAAATTCCGGAGTCGTTATTCGTTGTACACGGATCATAACAGAAAACGAACAAGAAAATATCAGGCTGGACCACACATTCAGTAAATTCTCAAAGTAATACAAGTCTGTTTGTTGAAGATTTCCCTCATAACATGGGATAAGAGCAAAGACAACATATCAAGAAGACAGAGGTGCCAGTTCATTTCAGAATCTGGAGACATTAACAGCAACACGTCTTTCGGGTAAAGGTGATACTTTCTATATCTACTTTTAGATTGATAGATCGCTATCTTCGTACAATAGACAAAACCTTTACTTCTCATTTACTATTGCGATTTCTGTCCAATGTATAGCGGTTCCCAAAAGTTAACAAACTTGAACATAAATCTCATCGAACTAATTTTCTATCCTTCATGAAACTATCAATCAGGATTCTCAATCGAAATCAAATCGAATGACTGAATATTTCATCGAGGTTGATCAAATATAAAGTTAAAGCTTAGACCAAATATATCCCACAAGATGCTAACGAGCAAAAAGGTTGATTCAAGATTACATCAAGCATACTACAGAATGAGTGAAGAAATAAAAAAGAAGAAACAAATATATCTGTGACAGAAAAAAACTGTTTCATTTTCCCGCATTACCCAGCATCTTTCAAAAGAGTTTTAATTTCGTTCAAATTTTATGTAGGGGAAGATGGGGTAAAACGCACCCCGGGGCAAAATGCATCCTTTGCTTATATGGAAAACAGTTAAAAATTTCTAGAAAACGGTAACACCAGTCGGAAGTACGCCATAGTCTAAATACACTATCAAAGTTTGATAACCGTTCATCAATAGCAGCGCGAGAAATGAATAAAAAAAACGCTTTTAATCCACCTAACAGTGTGATGAGACATTTCTTATAACTCTTCGGATATTATATCGTTTGAGAACATTTAGAACATGATGCTTCGCGATGTTTTTGATAACACATACTACATGGGATAGTGGCAGGACTCAGAGAATCGTTCAAATCAGCATATGACAGCATCAGTGCTAGAAATCTCAAACCAAATCAATGGGATAGCGAAAAAATGCCCCATAAAATAGACATACAAACGAATTATTGCTAATGCTCTGTTAATAAAATGTCTAAATTCCTCAATCAATGCATTGTGGTGGGAAAACTGAATTTTCCTAAAGGGGTTATGTATATTGTACTGAGCCAAAAAAATCGAATTTTTCTTTGAATCGATTTGAAATTTATACTTTACTCAAATTTCTAACGCGACTGAGAACTAAGAAATCAACGCTTTTTCTTGAAAAAAGCGATACTAGCAGTAATACCATTCAACGAAAATCAACAGTGAATATTTCCAGACTTGGTTTTATTTCCTATTTAAGAACTATTGTGTTAACATCCTAGATTGCATGATTCAGTGATCGAAACCCAAAACTTCATGAAGTATTTGAAATTATTAAATTAAAATTTGTGTTTGCTATTGAAATTGACAAAATGATAGTATCGCCCCTTTGGCGATTGTTTACTTTTTCGGTCCCACCTATCAGCATTGAAGTATCGCCCTTACGTTTTTTTTACAATACCAATTTTACAATTGGTGGGGGTTTGGTGAAAATCGATCTTACTGTCCAAACGGCATAATTCCGAAACCGTAATTTTTGAAGTTTTAAATTTATGCAGAATTATTTTTCAGAAAATAGTAACAGAGTTCGTGTCTTTAGCGAATTTGTTGAGACTTTATTGTAGTCATGAATATTAACCTGAGAAAATTCACCATAAATACTTCTTGGATGGTATACCGTCAAAATTATTTTATCAAATGATGCGCTGTTTAACGTTTGTAAAACTCATCGAAGATACTAAACCTCTGAAATTGGCGGTTTCAAAATGATGTTATCTTGACCTTAAATTACTGTTTTTGAACATTTGACCTATACATATAATTGGTCATACAACAAAAATCAAATGTTCATCAAAATCGATCAGGACCTGCTAGAGTCGAATGGAAATCGTCATTTTTCATAAATTTCTCTCTACATTCGGAAAGTGTTATCCTCGTTATTAATCATATTACGTTTTCGTCTCAACTCGACGCATTCCCAAAATAAAAACCTGTTTTAATCCACCTAGTGGTGCAATTGTGCTTTTCTCATTTGTCCAGACTACGATTCCATGGCTGGTTATGTTCAATACAATGGTGGAAATGAATATTACATGCTCAGTACGATTTGCACATACGTACAATGGATCGACAGCCACGATCTTGAGATACTATGTGATACTGAAACATCGCTTAAAACTAGCGGCGGATCATGGAGAAAGATCCGGAAGGTCCGGGTCCTGCCGAAAATTTTCAACTTGTTAAGAAATTTTAAACTAGTTTTAATTTTAAAGTAGCAACCCCTCACTGCATACTCCCTCCGGGCCGGTATGATTGACGATTTTTAGAGTGATTGCATAACCTTTCTATATGAGAAAGGCAAAAATGTCTCAAAGTCCAAAAAAGTCAATTTTTGTCAAACATTTTTTTTTCGAGTTTACATCAAATCTCAATGTTTCATGCATTATAAAGTCATTTGGCATCAAAAATACAAATTTGATTCTGAAAATTTTTCATTTCAGTTGTGAACATCGATCCTGCCATCACTGATTAACATAGGTTTTTTCCACATACACACACATACATACACAAACAGACATTTTCCGATATCGACGAACTGAGTCGATTGGCATATGACACTCGGCCCTCCCGGTCGGGATTAGATTGACGAATTTTAGAGTGAATGAGAAAGGCAAAAATATTTTTAGCAAATGTTGAAAGTTATGCATTTTTTTGGTGAGCAGTTCTATGTTTCATAGACATTAAGTCAATTTTAACTTCGCTTCCTATTAAATAAAGACCCTTATTACAGTACATCTCTACAAAAACGAGCTCGATTTGAAAATAAATCTGAGGATTATCATTGATTACAGAACTCTGGAATTTTCTATTGGAATGTTTTCAGGCAGGAATTTGATATTGATGCTATTAGACAATTGTGAAATCAAGACCAATAGATCAGTTACATATCAGGATCCCATAACGACAATTTATCAAAAGTCCTCATGAAGTTTACAACAGCAGGTTATCAATCTACGGATCAGATATTTGTTATTGTAATATTGAATTAAATCAGTCAGCATCAATAAATTTTCAAGTTCAATCCAATTTTTTTTGGTGTGGTGGAGGGGGGGGGGGGGGCGTTGTATGGTGTTAAACCCCAAAAGCTTCTCTTGGCTACGCCGTTTCTTGGAGTTATTTACTTCGCTTTCATTTTCCGATATGTTTCAGATCGATCCGATGGTTATAAGTTTGAAAAATTGCAGTCAGAAGGTTCGTACAAATGAACATTTTTGCACTGATAAGTTATCAAGTTCCTTCCAGACAACTTGGAAGTGTTCGGTGATTATTTCTAGCGGTTGTAGATAGAAAAATGAAATACAAAATTCGTTTTATCGTAATAATGTTTGGCTTATTTCAATGCATTACATATTACTATGAACAAAAAAATAGGCGACAAAGAGTAATCCACAAACAACAAGCCATAACTTTTAAAGTATTCAAAATAGATATTTGAAGTCTTCACTAAAGTTATTCGAAAAAGTAAGAGCTACAAATTTGCTGAAGGCATCATTTCGATATAATCACTTCCAAGAAAATTTATGAAAATATCTCACTCATAGGAGGATTAATCTGCAAAAGCACAACACCAAAAGAAAGGGCATATTGCCTCCATTATATTCTCCGAAGATACTATTGACCTAAAATAAGCCGTTTTGGCGTTAATAATAGATTACATGTTTTTGGTCATATTTCTGGCAATGGGAAATGATAAAAATCTTTCGTCTGCATTTAATGTTAAATATCTCTTTTGATAATAGTCCGATTTCAACAATCTATGGCTTGTTCGAAAGGTATTCGTTAAAGCTGTCCAAAAACATATAAATTGTTAATCTATATTGTCTATTTCGACAGATAATTCAAAAAAACTGCAAAAAATGCCATTTTTTCGCATTCAAACATTCATATCTTGGAAACTAAACATCAGAATCAAAAACAAATTAATAGCGTTCATACTGTTTTTTAGTTCTTTCATTTAAAATTGGTTTGGATAAGATCGGTTCAGCCATTGCTGAGAAACACGAATGAGAATTTGTCCGTTACATACACACACACAGACACACACACACACACACAGACATTGTCCCAAATCGTCGAGCTGAGCCGATTGGTATATAAGACTCGGCCCTCCGGGCCTCGGAAAAAATCTTGAAGGTTTGAGCGAATTCTATACATTTCTTTTATAAGAAATGTAACAATAACGTACTCTTCTCATGTAATTATTGTGGCTCGTGCAATAAGGATTTTCCGCTCTTATAAATACTGTTTTACTATTATATTTGAGCATTCCAGTTCTATTTATACTGTTGTTCATTATTCTGTCGCACTATATATGAAAAATCTACTAAATAATTCACTTTTTTCTAAATTTATATCTCAGCTCCATCGGGGGCAAAATGCCCTTTTCTCTGATATTGCTGTTTTTTAATCGAAAGCAGAAAAATCGTTCTGAAAATATTTAATGGCACACTTTTGTGAAATCTCGTCAGAAAACAAAACTACTTGCTTGTTCGCCGAGCATTCTGCCCCGTTGTTGCGGCGCATTCTACCCCGTTGTTGTAGTGCATTTTGCCCCCGCTCAGGTGCGTTTTGCCCCGTTTATTTTTCAAAAGGTTATTTTTAATGATTTTGAAGAATTGAATTATTTTCATGGTTTTGAATATTTTGCAAAGCGTTATGATTTTGATTACATAGGAGAATGTTGGCTAAACGATATCATTAATTAAATTCTCCCAATTGATGTTCTATAGCTTAGTTATGATCATATTTCCTTAGGGGGTGCGTTTTGCCTCATCTTCCCCTACTCTTCTCTATATTTCCGTGCTCCTAAAATATCATTGGTGCGCATAAAGCGGTGGAATCTGGAATTATGTTTTTACGCTTAAAGGTGGGACTTTGTTAGCATTCAGGTTCTTCTGAGCACACTGTTAAAATAAGGCAATCCATTTTTTTACAAATAAAAATGTTTTTGGAATAAAGCTTCTTAACCAATAGACCCCGTGCGAATCTAGAAACTTTGATAAAAATTTAATAGCCTTCTCTGGCGATTTTAGATCGCAATGTAGTTTTCTACAAAGTTGTACACAATGAAATTGTCCATCAGATTTTCAATTTTGGTAATATTTGAATGTCTAAAGTACTAAACTACCTAAGGGCAAAAATGCGAACCAGTTTCATTGAAAAACCAGTTTTTTTGCTCGAAAAAAAAGTTGTTCTGGAGCCCCGGACAGAAAATTTTAATTTTACTTTCAAATGAAAGAGAAAAGCCCATTCTGTCACAGGCTGAAGTTTTAACAATGCCGATTTTTTTTCGAATAAAATTGTTCTACCAAACACACCGTGTATTATGTTCGTTTAGTTGTTCATAATAGATGATATTTCAGCCTGTTCTTGAAGAACATTGATAGCAACTCTCATTTCCTTGAACAGCTGAGGTGGTAATCTCTATTCAATTTTGTTATTTACATTTTATTAAAAAAATCACTCGAGAGATCTTATTGCCAAGGAAACATCAAAATCTACAAAAGATCACCGATTTCTATAAGAGTTCACACACGACTTATAGGTATAGGGGAAGATGGGGTAAAGCGCACCCCCGGGACAAAATGCACCCCTTGCTTATATCGAAAACTGCTGAAAATTTATAGAAAAGGGTAACACCAGTCGGAAGTCTGCCATAGTAAAGATACGCTGCAAAAGTTTGATAATCGTACATCAACGTGCTCTTCTGATGTAATTATTGTGGCTCATGCAATAAGGATTTTCAGCTCTTATAAATGCTGTTTTACTATTATATCAGTGCATTTCAGTTCTATTTATACCGTAGCTCATTATTCTGTCGCACTATATATGAAAAACTTACCAACCTCGCTTTTTTAAAATTTATATCTCTGCTCCATTGGGGGCAAAATGCCCTCTTCTGTGATTTTGATGATTTTTTAATCGAAAACAAAAAAAAATCGTTCTGAAAACATACTAATTGCATAACCTAAGGCTATTTAATGGCACACTTTTGTGATATCCCGTCAGAAAACAAAACTATTTGCTTGTTCACCGAGGATTCTGCCCCGTTGCACAGTGATCACCTTCCATATAAAAGTCGGACAAAACCTCAAAAGTGGCCCGAATTTGATGAAAACTTCACATTAGGGTAATTTTGTGACGCTGAATTCATATTTGATGTTTATTTTTTTGTTTTTTAAATCCTCAAAATTTTGGCACTTAGGGTGGTTCGAAAATTCAACATTTACGAATATAAAGTGCACTATTTCCGAAAATTCATTTTCAAAAAATTATGTTCGGTGATTTTTTTAGCAGAAAACACATTTTTTCAATTGTTGATAATGATAAGACACATCTATAAATTATATTGCGAACCCTGGGTAGTAGACGTATCATGAAAATCACCTTTTTCATACCTCGGGGCAGAAAAGAGCAAAATAAGATATTCATTTTCGGAAAGCACACTAATTTTTAAGTATAATGAACAACAAGCGATCTTTCCGAACCGTTTCCAAAAAAATTACAGCCACTTTGAACATTATAACTTTAAACTATTGCTCGATTTATTATTTGTTTTTCATGTCTGAGCGAGAAGAAAGACTTGTATCGACTAAATCGAATGGCAGCTATAAGTTCAGCAAATAACCTTTCAAATGAAATCAGTTTGACCCCAATCGAAATCTTAACTAAAAAGATATAATCATTTGGATAACTTAGGTTTGAAAATAGTTTTCCTCAGAATTCATCAACTATTACACCTTTGAAGTTCTGTAAAAAATTGAACTCTCGTCTTCGGGACTTAATATTTTGAGAAAACTCTATTCAACCTGCTAAGAAACAGAGAAAAATGTTAAATCACGGAAAATCTAAAATAAAATTTTGAGGTTTTGTCCGGCAAGGCGACACTGTGCGTTGTTGCGGTGCATTATGTCCCGTTGTTGTAGTGCATTTTGCCCCGCTTCTTTTTCAAAAGGTAATTTTGAATGATTTAAAAAAAATGAATATTATTCAATTCGGCATAAACAGAACTTCTGCTCGGACGGGACATCACGTTTGATCAGTCGTTCGATTGAAACACAAAGTGTGTTTTAGTTTTTAAGGAGTTGCGTCAAGCCGGCGCTAATCTATTCCGACAAAAAGTTAGTATCAGTTTCTGATGAGGCGAAGCCGAAACGCAAACATGTAACATATTTTTCATGTTTTTGCAGTGTTATGATTGTGATTACTGAGGAAAACGTTGGTATTAGGGGAATCTATTTTACTCGGGCTCTCACTGTGAAACAGGGATGCCACATTGAAATCTGTGTTTCGGTCAAAAAAATCTTTTTACCATCTGTGATGACTAAAAATGGAAAAAAATCTGTGGAAATCTGTGATAAATTTCTAAAAAATCTGTGAAAAATCACAGTAGAATTACAAAAATCTGTGAAAATCTGTGAAATTTTCATCAAAATGGCAAAAATATGTCATCTGTGAAAAAGAATCTGTGATCAAAAATTATGAAAAAAATCTGTGACATTACAGAAAAATCTGTGAATATGGTAACCCTGCTGTGAAATGAAGGAAGATGAAACGAAAAGTCACTATGGTTATTGGTTACGTATAGGAGAAAGAAGAAGTTAGAAATGTAAGAAAGATAGCATTGAAAGGTATACACGTGAATAGAAAAGTAAATTAAAATTAAATTAAGGTTTGAATATTAATAACTATGTTGACTTTCAGATCTTAAATTGGAATTGTTATCGATAGAGTTGATGTCGATAGGAAAGTGAATTTGGAGACTAAAATGTAGGGATATAAAATTTAAACCAAAATGAAATAATAAAATTTATTCCTTACAGCTTTGAGCCTACTCAATTGTTAGTTAACAGTTATAAGAAAACTAGCTACTATACAATCATATATAGGGTGTTTGGTTCATGAGTAAGAATCTCTCGAGGGGTGATTTACTGTCATAATTGGAGCAAAAAATCGTTCTACACATACCATCAAATCTCAACCGTTACAGAGTTATTGAACTTTTTGTGTAACAAACTGGTTTATCTTAAAATACCTCTAACTCAAAGAGTATACCTCGTATTTCAAATCTTTTAGTGCCATTGGAAAGGTGAAAAAATTTTCTATTGAATAATGTTCTCATATCTCTCAGATAATTAGTTTAAGCTACCTTTTAGTTGTAAAGTAGTTAAAAGTTAGTGTTTTTGATGAGGTTTTTGTTAATTTTCTCAAAATAATGAATTATGATTATAGCAATATTTATTATCCAAAAGTTGGGTTTGAGGACGATTCATAATTTGTTCTTCAGCATAATACTCCTATCTCTTCTCGTTTCCTTGTAATTTGACTTCTAAACTTTTCCTTTAATTGACTTGCAAGTTCTTAAATGACTCTAATCTAAAAAATATGCTTTATATCGCTTTTATCAGGGCTTCATTGGAAAGCTGAGAAAATTTCCTTTCGATGTATGTACAGATATCTTTTAGTTAAGTGTACTACATGACTTTTTACTAGTAAAATAACTCAAAATTTGCGTTTTTTGGTGATTTTTGTAATTATTCTAATTATTAATCAACTAAATTTATCGTCACTATTGTTCATTTGATGCCCCTTGATATTCTCTACAACTTGTTATTTGACACTTTATCCCTATCGCTTTTCATTTCGCTGCAATTTAATAGTTAACACAGCATGGCCTCATCACAAATGCAGTGGGTTCGAAATTGTTGTTTTGCATATGAAACGAGAAGATAAAAATGATTTTGCTTCGAAACTAAAAGAGATAATTGAATGGAGTCAAAGGAAGAATTGTAGAACTTTTTGAGATGCATTAATTCCATGATAATAATGGTGAAGTTTATTATTTACTATTTTAATAAAATAACGAAAATGCAAATAATAACACTAACTTTAAACTAATTAACTTCTAAAAGAATACTAAATTCACTTAACTGTAAGGTATTAAAACATTTTTCTCTGCAAAATTTTCCTGGCTTTCTAATAAAAATAAAAAAGGTACAATAAGTGCCATATTTTTTCAATAAGAGCTAGTATTAGTGAATATGAGATAAAAATATCCAAGCTCAATAACCCAAACACATGAAAACAAGACAACATAAGTGTATCATGTCAAAGAACAAATTATACAACTGTTCAAGACTAACAATTTGAATTATTAAAATAGTGATGTTAACTATTAAGAATTTCGCGAAGTGAACGAAAAATCGATCAAAATTGTTAAATTTTAAAAAATTACTGTGAAAAGTTTACTTAACCTCATTAGCTGAAACATTTGAGGACATTTTTCAGTGGAAAATTTTCTCACCTATCCAATGGATCTAGAAGATTTGAAATACAAAGTATATTTTTTGAGTTAGAGTTATTTTAAGACAATTAAGTTTTTAACACAAAAAGTTCAATAACTTAGTAACGGTTGAGATTTAATGGTATGTGTAGAACGATTTTTTTCTCCAAATATGACAGTCAATCATCCCTCGAGAGGTTCTTAACCATGAACCAAACACCCTGTATATATATATATATATATATATATATATATATATATATATATATATATATATATATATATATATATATATATATATATATATATATATATATATATATATATATATATATATATATATATATATATATATATATATATATATATATATATATATATATATATATGTATATATATATATATATATATATATATATATTTATATATATATATATATATATATATATATATATATATATATATATATATATATATATATATATATATATATATATATATATATATATATATATATATATATATATATATATATATATATATATATATATATATATATATATATATATATATATATATATATATATATATATATTCTCTGACATTCGCGGAGGTCGTCTTCATACGTTTCGGTAGTCCTGAGTTCTGCCCGGCACAGCTAGTCATTTTGAAACTGCTGCTGTTGAATATAGTAAGCTCGACAGAAGTAAGAGCTTCTGGAGAAACTTTCAGGAAGTCCTGCCAATTGATGAGCCTCTAAATTATCGTTGAGAGTTATTATGGATCCAAAAGTCTTCTCATCTACGCCGTTATTGGAAATAACTATACCTTCCGTTTCTAGGCTCTTCAAATCTGCAACTAATCTTCGGAAGATTTGGTTGGCTTCAAAAAATGAAAAATCTTCGGAAATCTTCTTGTTTTGCATAATAACACCAGTTCCCGATAACATTGGCTACAACTTCTGCTGCGTCTTGATATAAAAAAATGTGAAGTGTTTGAAGAATTTGCTGTTTTTGAATTTTAGTCCATCTGTATAATCCACCAAATAATCAGGAATATCAGATTTTTCTCGAATAATAGCGTCATAAATGTATTTATCTTTTAGGAGAGCTGATAATTTTTGTAGAACAGGAACATAATAGTAAAAACATTTCTTATGGTCATTATTCATTTGCAATTTTTTTTTATCTGGAGCAACAAATGAAAAGTGTTCTCTACAAAACTTTTTTCTTGTATATGCTGAACGAAATGTTCCACCAGATCCGAAACTTCGGCCAAAAATACTTTCGTCGCACATTATGTTTGCTGATGTGTGCTTTTTTAGCATCGGGAAAGTCGAGTTCTTCCATGGCTGTGTCAAACCTCTGATTAATTAGTTTTTTCTGCGTGGAAAGAGCTTCGGAAAATGCTTCCACAACTTCCTGTATCGCCGTGTCAGTGACGTGATTTTTCGAGAGAAGTTTTAGAAACAGACTTCCAAAAATAAGTTGATACGAATTAATAAGTTCCGCTATTGGTCCTGCGTGTGCTATTTCTGAAATCTACAAATCTGAATAATCCTGCGAATGTCCTAAATTTTCTAATGAAGATGAAGGATTATGATGGACAGCGTTGCTTGCAATTTCAAGTCTGTGGAAATACATAAAATGGATCCGCAGGCTGTTGGGGGTAGCGAATGGTTTCCTAGTACGGCATTGGTATGGACAGATAAATGGCTGTCCCTCGGAAATGTGATCTTATGCACTCGCGAAGGTAAAAGAAATGACTCAACCTCGGCGAAGCCGATAGCACAATTTTTGCGAATAAAATCCACGGACATACTTTTGCATGTTTGTCTTCGCTTGAAAAAGAATACTTAATGGCAGCCATGATACTTTGTTGTTCTTGGGGAGCCTCTTCGTTGAGTTTTATGTTGCTCGAGTAATTTACATTTGAGTTCATGCGAACTTTTTGCACAAATCGAAAATTTGAAGGAGACTCTTTAAAGCATGAAATGAAAATTTTTATTTGTATGTCAAAATATGTTCCAGTTATGTGCATTTTTCTAAGCATAGAATTACTTGTTCGATATTTTATATGCTTCAAGAAATAGGTTACGCGTAAAAATAATTATTTCGAAGTGTGTGCTCTTAATACAGGAAATCGCTCAACATTTGCACGATCTGGCAGAAAAGAGGTATTAGATGTAACTTTCTGCTCTGACAGTATTACGCATGAGTTGGCAAACTGTCTCGCATCCAACCAGCGCGAAACGTTGTTATCTGATCATAAGTACTTCTAATTTGATTATTTAAGCTTCTAGATGTAGCACCATTTCGCGGTTTTTCTGTGTAATAATTCAATTTTGAATAAGTAGTACTACAAAATTGGATTTAAATGCGTGGACTTTGCTAGAATGTCTCCCACTCTTTTCAGTTCCTTTAGTGTCTTGCTCGTGGAGATGCAGAGGTATAGTCTCGGTCTCTATCAACAGCAAGTGTCGAACTAACATTTCTATTCTTCCCCGGTGGAACAGCCAGAACCGTAGCCTTCGGTGCCAGTCTCAGAGGAGCGCTGAAATCATGACGGGCTTTTTAATTTTTGTGAGGATAAATCATGAAATAAGTACCATTTTCAAGTGAACACCGTAAAAAAGGGGACTGTAAACACCAAAGTGTTGCAAAATTAATGCAATTTTTGCTCGAGGATAAACTGAGTCCGGCTCTTACTCCAAACGCTGTTTTACTCGACTGATCCCCACCTGGGGAGCATCAGATTGATACTCTTCCAAAAGAGCATAATGATTTGTCGTGGTGAGTGGTTTAGCTCTTTTCATTTTTTATGCAAGAGTGCTGAGCTCGTCTTTAAATGGAACGCTCTAAATTCCTAGCATCCTAGATCATATGGACTCTCTCATAATAGGCCTCATACCTATTGTTCAGCATTCTTCATGCAAGAGTCATCCTCACAATACTCGGTACAACAGCCGAACAGGCAGGCGATTCTTGTTGAAGAAGACATAATTAAACACCAAAGTTCACCCGATAAGAGTTTTGTCCCATCCAGTGCCATTTTCATCCAAAAAGCAAAGGGACCTTGAAACCGTCAGCCCCTTGCTTCAGTAGATCCACGCACAATTTCGAATCGGTGACCCCACCATCGATCTCAACTTTGTAAGCTGATATTTAGACGCGGTAGTCCTTCATACACCGCGTCATTTGCTTGCTTTAGACAGAATATCACAATTGTGAACTTATCTGAACGACCTTTCGAATATCTATCACTGTTGAATATGTCTGCTTTAGTTCTTTCAATATCTTTACAATACTTAGCAGATTAATTCACCGAAAAAAAGGATTCGCAAAATTGAAAATGTATCAAAAATTACTTTGCTAAAAATGATAACAATTCATTCGCCTATCAACATTCTCATGTTAATCGAATCAGGTTATGATATCACGTAAGCAAAACTGACACCATTAATGTCATGTGTGTGTGTTCGGAGGTGCCAATGACTTGATAAACTTCCCCCGAAGCCTAGGTGTACGCTGTCATAGACACTCGCTATCGGGGATCAGCTTACTGATCAGTAGCTAACAGTTGGACATCTTTCGATCGTTCAATACTGGCCGGCATCGTGCATCGTCGCACTGGCACTGTGAAGCTAGGTATATATACAGTAATGGACATATCATTAAAACCATTATTCCACTCAATTAGCCATACTTAGTACACGTTGTTCTCTACACTGCTGGCTTACTCCCCTCGAGAAGGTGCTGCTTAATTGCATCAGTTTTAGTTAACAGCTTTGCAGACTTTGCGGGATGAGGGCAATGCATATATTGCATGATAAGTGATTATGATAAGATCCAATAAGCCAACATGTACATATAAACTCCGTGGTTATGCGTCCGATCGAAAGGCCATTAGAGATCGTTAGGGGTATGTATAGGTAATCGGATTTCTTGCGTCGTGTTTTCACGCTTCGCCCATGTTGGTTCTGCTTCGGGACCATGTTTTCGCCGATTATAATGAGCTATTGATAAGGGAGAAGGCAACGGGGTTTGCATCGCACAGTTCGGCAAGTGCCTGGAAAATGGTGTAACATATAAATCGATAAAAATCGAGTGGACGCGATGGCTGCCGACAGCTATAATGGAATTTTAACGAGCTTGTAAAATAATACAAATGAGGAGGAAATTCAATTGCAACAAAATTTTACGAATTTTAAGCTAATTGTTCGCTATTGGTGACACGGTTAAATTTGCGTTAAGTGTGTAAATATTACGTATCAGCGTATCACAAACTACCAATACCATTAAGTCGATATGGAAAAAAGAAAACGAGTTGACCATGAAGAGTTCCATTTCACAGCTGACAACAGTGTTGCGGTTTAGGGCGGTTAATGATATTGTCCATTCCGCATCGAATTGCTCAATGAAGGCCGCACATGACGGGGCACTTTCTTCATACCATCCCACGGCGAGCACCTTAATCTATGCGGCAACACAACTGCCCATAAGTCAATAAGTCCAAACCGTGATGAATCGTTTAAATAAAACGCACGTATCTGTCAATTAAGGCAACATGCGGCATGTACTGCTTTAATTGTGCACATTCATGCAAATTGGCCATTAAGGTACACCGCATCTGCCCTTTCGAAACACACGAAACGAATCAACCGTCCGGTCAACCGTCCAAGTAAATCGTTTTCTAAATTGAATTATATTAATAATTGTAAGAACATGAATTGACATCAGATTTGATTTATATCTTAACTCGGCTTCTTGTAATTCGCTGACCGAGAGCGCCGGCCGGGCAGATCGCTGGCCGCGGGGCCACACAGCAGGCCACACCCGCACGAAGTCCCGATACTTGCCCGCAAGATTCCACCTCTATTCGCGTGACCGCATCCATCTTCCACCATCGCCGGTCTACCGGAATCTATAGACATGAGGGGAACAAAAAAAAACAAAACTCACATAGCGCATTCGTGAGATCTGTTCGCGATTGCAATTATTACTATTTTACGTGTTTCTTTTCGAAGCTCGTTTTTTTCTCCACCTTGCCACCCGTACTGCATTTCACTTGCCGGGTCTTCTCTACCCGACTGTTTGGCAGAGTCTGTCCTATCCTAATAGTGCATGTTCATAGCCCAAGCAGGCAACGCCTTTTTACGAATGAGTAACAGAAGCCTAATTGAGTTGGGCATACATGCGAAGTCGATCAATTTACTACAAATTGCTACACGCGATGCCGTAACCCGATTTGATGATTCGGTTGGTAACGTTTTAATCTAACTTTAACGGGAGAATAGAATAATTTAGGAAATATTATTCAAGGTTTAGTTTCAAACTATTCCTTTTTTGGAAGGATACCACAATTTGAGGTATTCCAGCTTACAAAGAATTTTGTTTAAAACCTTAATTTATACCAGTAGTTTAATTGTAGTCAAATTTGTTAGGGAATTTGCGTTTCGAATTCGTCTCATCAGAATTCAACACTAACTTAGTGACAGGAAAAAGCGAGAGCTGGATTGGAACTAGTGTCAATCCGGCACTAGCTTACTTCTGTCACTAATTTAGTGACAGATTCTGGTGAGACGAAGCTGAAACGCAAATTCCATAACAAATTTAGTTACGGGTTTGTGCTCTTCACGCGCAAAAATGGTTTTAAAGATTTTTTTCCTTAATGGAGAAAATTCAGTTTCTACCATTTTTTTCCACTAAGGAGAAATATAAAATAATGTTTAAGGTTGTTAAATCGTAAATTTACCCCTCTGCGATTTCTAATTTCTTAAATATTTCATGTGAGAGGATTTTGGAGATTATTTTATATTACTGGATAGAAAACATCGTTGACAGATGGGCAAAAATTGCTACTTTAGAAGTCTATCAATGAAGTACTTTATAATCTAAGCAATGCGGATAAAATTCGGAAATAATTATTCAAATGGCTAGCCACATTTTTCATTTTTCTTTTACAGAAACAGGAAAGCGAAATGTCTTCTAGTACTGGGATTAACTGTACGGTTAATATGGATCAATAATAACAAAAAAATCGAAATAATTTCTTAAATTACTATTAACAAAAATAAAAAAAAGTCAGTTCTGAACCGTTTGAGTTATCTTTCAATTTTTGGGGCTAAAATGTCTTAGTAATAAAACTAAAAAATATCCTGTGCATATTGTAACCCGTCAGGGTAACAATTTAGCATTGGGTGGAAATATATTAATTATTGGGTATACACTCCGTAGCAGGCACGTAGCTAGAGGGTAGGCTAGGTGGCTAAAGCCCCCCAACATGTTTCGAAAATAAATTTCAAAAACATTATTATCAGCGACTTTAGCTTGTAGTGTAGAACAAAGGAAACTCCTACTATACTATACCCTAATAATCTGTCGAGATGAGTGAGTCGCAGAAGCAAGAAGTGGTGCACCGACCAAATACTGTAATTAGTCGTGATTCGCATAAGACCGAGTATTTGTGATGAGGAACATTTTCTGAAGGTGAAAATGGCGGCTATATTTACGATGGCCACTTTCATTGAGTTCTACCACCTCAGGTATTCTGCGCTCGTAGCGTTCATCAAATTGGATCAGGCGAAATCATTGGTTTTGAATGATTTAAAGCCATTAAATTTTAATGGTTGTGTGTGACAATGCTGTAATTAAGATCTTCATATAAATGGACGATGAGAGAATCAATGTTCGGTTACAAGATCGGATACCGCTTACCTGTAGATATATATCACATATGGGAAAAACGCAGTACAAAACATAATGCGATAGTACAATTACACATAGTATTCTTTGCACATATCAAAGGCAAACTAGTACGTTCCAGTTCTGTGTAAGTGTCGGCCAGCCCTAACCGTGAGCACTGCTGAGACTCTCTGAAACAAAGACCTCAGGGTCGGCACGCTTATCCTGGAGTTTCGCGGGTAGCAAGGAAATGCCCGATTAGTTGATGCAAATTCTACTTTTATTCTCCTCACTTTCACAAACTCTTTCTTCTATCTCTTCCTCTTTTCACTTCTTAATTCTATCTGACCTTTTTTGTTGCTTCACCACCTTATTCTCCTACTGTCGAACTCCCGTTCTGGACTGGAACCGATGAAGGGGTGGCGATCTTCGGTGTCGTTGGTGTGTGGTGTCTAATTTCCGCATAAGATAGTGTAGCAGCAACCCAATTATTAAACCGCATGTACACTGTTTGGCGTCGACATAATTGAGTCAACACTCAGCGACATCCGCCGAGAAAGCAGCATACCGCCATTATTCGCGGCTTTTGGATCCTTGACGCTGAAGAGGTAAGATGTGTAATCGGCGCACTGATTGATTCCTCATGGCGTAGAAAACCATATTGGCGATCCTGCCAGTCTCTCAAAATTATTTCCATATCCAAATACCTGGCTTAGATTACAAAAGCAAGAGGAATCAATCAGGAGCTTAAAGTGAACCCCACTCCCTAAATTTAAGGTGGCAAATTAGTAAGATAAAATTAGTTAGTTGCTTGGTGAAGAAGTACGTTGATGTTCTAGTGTTCTAATTGAAATAAGCAATTGCAAGGACCAAGTTATTCATGTGAAAGTGAAAAACGAAAAATGTACTTGTATTCAGTGGCACAGTAAGACCACAGTGTTCCGGTGGAACGGGACGTCTGCAAAACAAAATGGTCATTCAATCCAAGTGGCACAGTAAGACCACACTGTACTAGCGGAACAAAACGTTCGCGGAAATTTACTTAAAATATTTAGGCAGTCAATAATGGAACAGAACGTAGTTCTTTGACCATTGCAACATTTTTTTTAGTTGATAGATCTTTTATGGTAACAATTGTAGTTTATAAATACCACCCGATTGAATTGCGAATATTGTTTTACATGTTCCGAATATATCCCACATTCCAGATAGCGACAAAGTTTTTAAAAAATTGGCGAGTGACGGAAACCTGCGTGTGAGAACAGTGATGAAGAACGTACTCAGGAAGTTACGAGTGACCAGCTCCCTGACGAAGTTTCTGGAGTGGAAAACAGTAGTTTTTTCGAGCGATGAGGCTGACGACAGTAGTCACCAACGCGACCAATATGAGTCCACCAGCGGTGTTAATTCGGTTGATGAACTAGTGAGTTCTTGCCGAGCGACCAGTAGCAATAGTAGCGAAGCCCCCGTCGACACTATAAGCAGCCCTAAACCGACCAGCACCAATGACCGTCTCCAGAGAATGGAAAATGTACTGGCTGATATCACGAAAGCAATGAATTTCTTTCAAACCTCGAACTCGACCAAGGACAACGACTAGGGTTGGAGAGCCCCAACCGTCCTCACCCACACATCCGACACCGTCGCGCCAAGCATCCGCTGGGACAGTATTGAACCTTTCCCAAATGATGTAGCAGCTAACAAAATGTGGGAGGCGTGGAACCGCTATATCGAGAATTTCGAGATTGCTGCTACCCTCAATAACGCTAACGATCCAGTCCGAAGGTCACAACTCTTATTCTTATCGGTTGGCGAAGAATTACAAGAGATCATCAGAGCAGCGAACTTAAAACCAAGTCTAACCGATGCAAATTGTTACAATACCTTCGTAAACAACATCAAAAACTATCTTCAGTCGATGACTGATTCAGCGGCTGAGCACGAGGCATTCTCAAACATGAGACAGGAAAAGTCTGAGTCGGCAATTGCATTTCATGCTCGTTTAATGGGCAAAGTCCGCTTGTGCGAGTACAGTCCAGCAGATCAAGAAAGGTTCGTTCGAGCACAGCTCTTGAAAGGCCTGAGGAACAAGGAGTTAGTGAAAGCCGCTCGTACATACGGGTACGTAACGCAATACATCGTACAGGCTGCGACTCGTGACGAAGCATACCAAGCCGAAGTAGCGATCACGGATTCGTCAGAAGTATGTGCAGTATACCATGGCCGCCCATAATCGCAAGATCAACGAGACAACAAAAAACGTGCATGGACCAATAATCGGAATAATCGAAAACCAGCCAAGCGACCACACGATGATGAACAAAACTATCGACGTTAGCTGAAGGATCGTGGTCGTCGAAACCGTTGCGCAAGATGCAACTGATTCCCTCACGTAAACTACCCTTGCCCGGCGTTGATGAGAAAGTGTAACTCATGTCAAGAGTTTGGACACTATGCAGTCGCGCGTCGTAAAACAATTATATGGCAACTTGGAACGACGAAGGATGAGCCTTCTAAACGAGAAAATGAATTAGACGATAATCAGGTATAACAAGATTTTATTTTGTTCGCTGTAACATTTTTGTTCTAAATGTATCTCGTAAATATATTTTTTATTTTGCTTTTCACATAGAAAATTCCGTTTCTCCTATTGTAGACAGTGTGCACACTCTCTGTAGCAGACGTACTGGTCAACTGCCGGTTAGGAGCATCTAGCCCTATCCAATTCCTGGTCGAGATGCCAACGTCATCGGTGGGGAGGATTGGATCCATCTGAAAAAGGATTTAAAATCAGGTATCGCGAAGATCAAGATTCTTGATAGCACTAACTCAAAAGGATTGCATGCATACGGCGCACCATCACCCATGGTTGTGGAATGCCTAGTGGAAGCGGAGGTTATAGTGCCAGGGTGCAAATCACTAGTTAATGCGATCTTCCATGTTGTTCCAAGAGGACTGAGATTGCTCCTCGGTCGATCCACGGCGAGCGACATGGGACTACTACAAGTAGGACTAAACCTTAATAATATGGAAGTTGCACTGAAGGTGGCGGAATTCCCAAAAATGCCGAAAGTAAAAGTGAAATCCAGTGTCGATAATACAGTACCTCCAGTCAAGAACGCCTACTATAACGTACCTGCGGCCTATCGTGAAGCTGCAAGATCGAGATTAGAAGACATGGAAAAGCGTGGAACTATCGAAAAGGTTACATCGGCACCCAGCTGGATAAGCGGAATGTCCGCTGCTGCAAAAGGCAAAGATGATTTCCTTTTGGTAGTCAACATGAGGGCTCCAAACAAGGCTATCAACCGCGAATATTTCCGCTTGCCCCTATTGGAAGAAATGAAAGTGAAGCTTCATGGCTCCAAATACTTTGCAAAACTAGACTTGAGCAACGCTTTCTATCACCTCGAACTTAACAACGAGTCCCGGGACCTTACAACTTTCCTCACAGAAAGTGGCATGTACCGCTTTACAAGGTTAATGTTCGGGGTGAATTGTGCACCGGAAATTTTTCATCGAGAGATGACTCGAATTCTTAAAGATGTCGAAAATGTTATCATCTATATCGGTGACATTCTTATCTTTGGAAAAAATCTGCAAGAGCTACACGAAATCACACATACTACACATACTACGATCCAACAACCTAACATTGAATACAAGTAAGTGCGAATATGATAAAACGCAGCTGTAATTTCTCGGCCACCAGCTTGACGAACAAGGCTTTCATGTAGATGAAGAGAAAATTTGAAGCATCCGGCAATTCCGAGAACCAACAACCATTTCTGAGCTGCGAAGTTTTCTAGGTTTGGTTTCCTTCATAAGCGCACACGTAAAGAACTTCGCTGAGATCACCAGCCCCCTGTGGGCCATCACAACTACTAAATCATGGACAGGGGGGTGTGAGCAAAGTCGAGCATTTCAAACGATCAAAAAGCAAATTCTACAGAACTGTGTTACTCTCGGATTCTTCTGTGAGAGTGATAAAACGATTTTATACACCGACGCTTCCGCTATCGCACTGGGTGCAGTTTTAGTCCAAGAGGAGAGAACTGGATCATCGAGAATAATAAGCTTCGCATCACTTAACCACCATCGTTAACCACCACTGAAAAGAAGTACGCCCAAAACCAAAGAGAGGCTCTCGCTGCGATCTGGGCAGTAGAACACTTTTCGTATTTCTTATTGGGTCGAAAATTTACTCTACGGACAGATGCACAAGGAGTATCATTCATTCTGAACCGTTCCCAAATAAATAAATAAATTCCTTTTGTAAGAATACTGCCTGTCGGTTGGAGATAGGTCGTATACATAGATACACATACACTAGAGAAGCTTGTTTAACATTTTGTGTGATAACTGCTATTCCACAAATGGTTTCACATTTATTTATTTAGTTTAGACGCATTCAAATTGTTGTAACTGGCGGATTGTTTCTCATGTAAGTTATTAAAATTGTTACTTTTTGACGTAGGACTACGTCTTTGTTTTCGATATGGGGGTGCACTCTGCAAATTCTACAAAAATGGTATGTAACGAAAAGTGGTCCAATTTTAAACGCATATAATTCAACCATCTCACGATAAATTTTCAAATTTTTTGCACAAATCGCCCCGAAATACTTCTAAGAATAGGTTCCAATAGATAAACCCAAAGATTTTTGATATCATGGCATTAAAAAATTAAATAATATACAACCTTGTCAAAATATCGCGCATTTACACACAGAAGACAGCGCTTCCCAAGCCCTGTACGACAGATTGGTGTACCTAGCGCGCAACGCTTCTAAGAATGACGTCATCATCGACTATTTAAAGAACGGACTTGGCCAGACACGCTCAGTTCCCTGTTGAACGGCTGGTGAAGCAGATCACTGCGCTGTGTTCTTTACAGCCAGTGTAGCTGAGCTAGAAGTCCGTTACACTGGCTGTGGAGGGACGCTAGTCTGTGTCGTCCAACAGGCGACCGCTCCAACTGCTTCCTAAATTCCGCTTTAATATTGCCAGTAAATTTTTGGTTTAACTAGCACATGTATTTGCTATTTGCGCTTGAAATTAAGTAATGTAGTGGTAGTAATAAGCTTTCGATTTTGGTTTAAACGCAAGGGCAGTTTTAAAACAGGATTTGATTAATTAGTTTAGCTCATCTAAGCAATTTTATCAATTCTGTAAATTAAAAGGAATTTTACGGAACTTGGTGAATTTGGCCCCACTTGCAACTGGTATAATCAACCTGCACAAAGTGTTGTATAACGCAGGGCTGTTTTTGGAACAAAATGTGTTATCATTCAGCCCTTCGCTATGCAATATCACGATATTATGACAGATGGGCTAAGCGCGGCCGTTCCTTTCAATCGGGAAAGGCCGCGTGGAATTTTGGTGAAATGCGCTAATAGTGTCGTGGTGGTACTAGTTGTCTCTTTCGCTCTACCCATCATCATCAGCGTTGACTCATTTTGCATTGTACGCTTGGGTTCAATGTTTGGTGCGAATGTGTTGGTAGGTAGGGGAACTGGCGGTAAAATGAACACGTTAAGCAAAGTCATTATTTTCTAACTAATAAGTGAATGAGATATTACAATCTCCTTATGTTTGTTGTTAGACATGTTTTGTACATATCTGGTAAAAATACTTCGTCATAAACACATTTTTTCAAACATGATTCTTGATTTCTAAACATGTCCAAAAATGAGATGTTTATAGCGAGTGGGTAAAATGAACATGTGGCGGTGGTAAAATGAACAGCTTCTGGTGGCCTGCAAAATGTCCTGTATGTATGCAATGCGCAGCGTTGGAAAGTATTTTCCGATCAATGCTAATATTCCAACAAATCATGAGCTTTGCATACACACAGGGCATTTTGCAGGCAAAAAAAAAATTGTCACGGAAGAATTGAGTTTTCATGACGTAATATTAACCATTTTACAATCCTGCGGCATCGAAACACATCTACAAACTTGGGGTTATCCATGGGTGTTTGAACTTTTAGGATCTGTTTGAGAGCAACTAGAAAGCTTGTTCTATACATGAGATGTGATTATATTGTCTAAAATTTGATTTTTCTTCACCGGTCCGGGTGTTTTTTCCCACACACTAAGTACTAAGAAAATAAATATTTTACATTAAGTAGTATAGTCCTACGTCTACAGTTCGTGCAACCCCATAGGGCTGCCCCTTGTAGTTTTTACTAAATCAAAATCAAATATTAAGGAGTAAGTATTAATGGTTTTTCGTGATTTTTTAAGTATTTTTTTGAAAGTCTGTTTTTGTTGCGTTTGCATTGAACAATCAACCAAAAACTAATCGATCTGATTCTCTGACTTCCGGTTACGAAGTTAGGGGCAGAAGAGAGCGATCACGCATGAATTTCCCATGTAAATTGGTATCAGAATGTTCTTTAAAAGTTGCAAAACTTAAAAAAAATATGCTTTAAATTGCTTAGATACAGGGGGCGGGCACAGCGTAGTTGGTAAATCGATTGCCTTGTACGCAGCTTACCAGGGTTCGATTCCCAAACCCGCACATAGGGTTAGAGATTTTTCCAAAAGAAATTTCTTTAATTCGAAAAGAGGCAAATGGCCCTAAGATTATAAAAGCTCTATAATCAAAATAAAAAAAGCTTAGATTTATAGTGATAATGATGCCCTGTTAGCTCACTGATGTCTAATCAAACCCAAATTGACCACTTTGGAAACATTCGGTGGAACAACAAGTATGTGTATGGTAGAAGTAGCTCTGGTTTTAAACTGTGAAGCCCCGTTCCAATTTTTTTCAAAATTTTTTTCACCAGGGCTTTCCTGAGACCTCAACTTTTGCCATTTTTTTCGTGCCGATCTTGTGTTGAACAGTGTAATTCATTGCCGATAATGTGGGAATTAAGCTTTTGTTTCGTCATACAAATTTAATTTTTTCGACAAAGTTGTAAAGAATGTTATAAGAAAATCGTTTGCTGAAGATGATTTAAATGTTACGTTTTCCCCCAGAAATATTACTAAGAGGGATTTGTTCTAATATTGAAAAATGAAATAGTTGTTATGATTGAATATTTTTCAAAACTTGTTTGCGCGAATAGTGAAAATATTTGTTATAGGAGTTGTATGCAGGAAGAGTATTAAAAATCATTTGCATTTTCGTAAACGTCTCAGAACGTTTCGTCTGAAAATTTAATAACATTTTTTTCTTTCTCATATAGAAAGGTTATGCAATCGCTCTAAAAATCGTCAACCCTATCCCCGCCAAAAGGGCCAAAATTTTTTTTGGCTTGTGTAAGCTTAGGTAGGAGTATGCAGTAAGGGGTTGCTACTTTGAAATTATTACTAGTTTAAAATTTCTATGTATGTAATATACATTTCCACCATTATATTAAACATGCCCAGCCATGGAATCGTAGTTTCGACAAATGAGAAAGGCACAATTGCCCCATTAGTTGGATTAAAACAGGTTTTTCAGTGATTGATCGAAGCACTTATCTCGGCGTTATGTATTTTCTGTCATAGAGATCATAAGGCCAAGATTTCAAATCGAAAAATATTTAAGTTGTCATTATGTAAAAAATTACACTGGCTAATTTCTTTGATCAAATACTAGAAAGGAGATCGTAATACAGTATATTACCGATTTTTTTTTGTTTTTACCTTTCGGAAGATCCAATGAATTATGTTCATAAATATTCATGATAATGTATCACCGAAAACCGATTAATCACAATGATAATCATCAATGATGTCGCAAAACCAAGCTCATTTAGTTTCCTCAACAAGCCATCGGCGACAAGGTTCCATAAATATGGTGACAGCACACCACCTTAAGGACATTCGCAGACACTCAGTTTCCTTATCTCTACTTGTGTTGACGATGAGCACAGATGTCGATTGCTAAGCATTCCGTGTATCCAGTTCGTGATATATAAAGATACTCCATGGCCTCGTGCTGCTTTCAAAATCGATTCGAAAGACACGTTGTCAAAAGCACTTTCAATATCAAGATAAACCCTTAAGTATGATTGCTTTCGCGAAAAAAAATTTGCAATGTTGTAGACTACATTATGTAACATAGAGAAACTAACATCCCGAATGTACTGTGATCGATTTGAGAAGGATAGACGAATTTTACAATTCTTTCGCGCCACGCTAATAGAATGTATTCTGTTGCAAGACTACAAGTTAGAACTTTCTTCAAAATATGCCTGAAGTGTTGATATCCTCTTTGAAGTAGAATTGGAATGATTCGATCTTTTCCAGGAGACTTATACAGAGCAAAACCTTTAATCGCTCATTTGCTAGATTCGGTTGTCACAATTCTACGAGCAAATGTCCAAGAATCAGAACTACCTGGAATGAACTCAGGGGCAGTCATCGGTAATGGCTTCGTATAACCTGGAAAGTACGTGTGTCAACAAGACAGTTGAGTACTACTTCTACTACTAATCTCATTGGGACTTTGGACATTATGCAGAGGCTTTTCCAATCGCTTCGCGCAGAGGGTCGAAGGGTATTTTTGTTTCCTTTACGAGCCAACTTAAATACCTCCAGTTCGTCTCTGTGTCATGATTCCAAGCACCTTTCACATATCTTATTGAGTCTAACAAGTTCGGTATTCCACCAACGGGTGCATCTAGAAACCCGCATAACTCGCAGCGGACAAGCCTCTTGGTATGACATGTCGCAGTTCGTAGATTTCTGATTACGATATGTGTCGATCTCTAGCGAGAGGATTGAGTGATGAAAGACGATTTACTTATGATCAGAAAATGATGGTTCGAGCTCGTTTGGTACGAGCCAGTTTGCCAACTCATGCGTAATACCGTCAGAGCAGAGAGTTATATCTAGTATATCTAATATACCTCTAAGTATATGCAGATTTATACTACTGAAGAGTTTCATCGATTCGGTGCCTCTCAATTTGATATCTGAGCTGTTCAAAAAGGATTATGTGGTGGGAATTTGCATCACTGCCGATTATGAGAGGAAACCCATTTCTGTCACAGTGGTTCATTATGCTGCAAATAACTAGTTTTTATACTGCAGGTTCATCATCGCCGATTTTTTCGGGGGAGAACTTATAACGTTTCTTATGCTGAAGCATATCAGTTCGATATTTTCGCTTGTAGTTTATATCCGCCTTTTACATTTTAATATTTCGTTTCTGCCTTTGCGACTTTTATTTTCCTTCGCTCAAATGAAAGGTGTAGTATCCTTATTTACTGTTGTCGAATTTTATTTGAATCGGAGTTCTAGTTTCTGAGTGAAAGCATGAGAACACACATGAAATCGCTTGAAGCTTTTTTGCCTTTCTTATATGGAAAGGTTATGCAATCACTCCGAAAATAGATGGTGCTGGGTCATTGGCCATTTGGCCGAAAGAGTTAGAAAGAAATTACAAAAAAATGTTAAGAGAACTCGATTTAGTCAGTTCCCATGGTAAAGAAGGAAAAGTCTGTTTTTGCGGTGAGACATATTTGTAGATTCGTAGTAATGCTGCGTTAGCTCGACTCCTGCTATCAGAAGACAAAATATTAGTCCGTAAGATTTTAGGCTTGTTTCTAACGACCCTGTCACTTCTAGTTTTCCAATCTGTATATTAGGCATAAATCGCCGACTACATACGGGGAATGTGCCATTGAAGTCAATATAATCTGATTCCTGATTCCTAATCTAATCTCTTGCTAATTGAATGTCGTTAAAAAGTAAAAAAAGAAAATGTGACTACGTATTAGTCGAAATAAAAAATGAAAAAAGAACTTGATGTATTACAGTGTACTCTCACTTGTTCTGCCATTTAGCCTCTTCTTATCTTGAACTTGGTGCTCAACATCGAACTAGCAGATAAAATAGTTTCTCCGTGAATATTCTAGCATCACATGACACCAGCTCATAAATGAAAGATAAAGTGAGTTATATTTCTCACGCCAATCATCGTCATTACGTCCTTCGATAATTGAATTAATCAGTCTAACATTGGGGCATCGCTGCAATATAATCGAACTCAATCATCGCTTGACAGCACACGCACAAATCGACAACCTACGTCCAGCACTTTGAAAAGGAATCGATTTTCGAGAAGCATTGTTGAATCTAATTGGAGAGCCATGGGTGTTGGGTCAACTAACACTCAACAGCATAATTTCATATTTGTAGCGTGGCAGATGGAGCGGTTGATGAACAAATTAATTGCTCAATCATAAATAGTTTGATCGTCTAGTTCAGAAATTACTTTCATCTGTTAGCTATTATACCCCACACATTAGTTTGATTGAGGCGAAATGTACGTCAACTATTTGGACGAGAAACGTTCTGAAAGACACAGATGCACAAAACAAAAATAATTATTAACAAACCGATCTTCAAGTTTGTGACGACAGCGGTAACATATCAATGGGTCTTGGAAAGTGCATTGCTACCCAGCAAGTCATTGAACTGCACCGTCGATTAACCAAACGATAGTTCGATATGACCCTAACTTTTCAATGCTGACTTCCAACACCCATACTGATCGCCAGACGGCAATAAAACAATCAGCTATCGCCGAAAAGTCGTACCCACGCAACAGTTAGCTCTTGGCGCCGCGTTGCATTCCACCTTCTCGAGGCCCATTATCACGCTCAGCGCTGCTCCAATTCCACGGCGGTAGTGCTTATTAAATGTTTTTCCAAACGAACAAACAGCAGTCCACGGATGCTTGGCATGTCTCCGGAGGAATTCCAGTGAAACGCTAATTGCTCTACGGTCGGTCCGCAACGGATGCAACTCTGGTCCGGCAGTCTGCACTATCTCCCGGGGGTGCCATATTGCGATTTGGTTTCTTTTTGGGGCCAGTTGCGACGATTATTAAGAAGCGATAAATTGTAGCAGCTGCTGCCGCCGCCGTCGGTCGACATTAAATTGCTGGGTCGCTCATTTAGCCCATGAGGGCCGGGTTGTTTGTTTTCGCATTTTTTCGTCGTATAACTATAGGGATTGATTTCGCCATATTTAATATTTATGTATATGTGTAAGACTTCCAAAGAAAAATAACTTTAAGGGGTGGAACATGATCCACAAATTTGCATAGGAAGGACGAAAGTCCTTGCGGGCATAAATTGACGATCGGCGGTGTAAGGGCGAACTGGACTGAGCAGGGCGAAAATATCGAAGCAAATCAGTTCACCATTAAAATCTGTTTGGCGTTGTTTTGATCGCGATGCAATCGTAAATTTGGCAGCCTCTACAGTCGCCGCACGGAGCTGGGTCATCATTAAAAAAATGGGAGGGTGCGAATTTAAATTAGACCTCTGAGAGGCGTAATTAACGAATCGTTAAAGATACAAATTTAGTGCGGCGTCGCCGCGGTGATATATCGGCTGATCGAACCAGCACCAGGTTGTGGGTAGACATTCAGTGGGCAATTGAGCTGAAAATCTTTGGATGGGTTGTATTTTTGCGAAGGCATTTATGCGATAGGTATGTGGAGAGTGGTTAAAGAATTTAAAATTCAAAAGAAATCAATTTTTTCAATATTCTTTTTCTGTTGAATTTTTTAGTTGATATTCAACTATAAATATTCTGAGAATAAAATTATACTAAAACCTTTATATATGAACCAAACCGGGAAATATTAATTTTAGTTAGTTCGTAAAAAAATTCGTTACTTAGGGGTTACCTTATTTCTTCAGCTTATTGTCACTTGGTCAAGTCTCCCCATAAAATCTTGGTCAAGTCTCCCCAACATTAGTTCTTACGTTCAATGTTGTCCTAATTTTATAAATAACTATTCCAATATTCCGACTAATGTAAAATCAATTCACTACTTCATAAGGATTAACATGGTATATGAGTTCTAAAACAAATTAATTAGTAGATTATGTCCATACAAAGTGTGATAAAAACGTACTCATTTAACGCAATATTTACGGAATATTTTCTATGTGGATAGGATTTTCACTCCAACCTTTAAAAATTACCTTATGGTATCGAAAAAATTATAAAAAATATTTTTTTAAAGATTTTAACAACCAAATAGAACAAGTTATTTATAATTGTTGAATCTCGCGCTTGGTCAAGTTTCCCCATGTTCCCTTATAATAAATAGAAATAAATTTATGGCATTAATTATTAGTTACCATTCCTCACACACCCCTTCTCTATCTCTTACTCTTCGTGTTCGTGGCAACTGTCACGAGTCATATCTATCTTGATATTTCTGTAGCCATTTCTGAGTTGTGTCATAAAATCTTCTACTAATCTGAAATATTTTTAATGCCCAAGGTTTATGAAGACAAAACTATTTCGTCTGCATTTTTCCCTATAAATAGTTTCTGCATTTTTGAATACAACAAAGCCAATCACGGAAACAAATTTAAAATTACATCTTACCTGGGAAACAAAATATTTGTAGTCCTGCGACAATTTGCAAAATGTTTGTATTAGGAGAAAACTAACTAATTTATGTTCAAACCCTGCTTTTCCCTGAAGAGGAAGGGATTTGCCATCGAAACGTTGCACTATGGGAAGACATGTGACCGAAAACTATATCAACTCAATTTAATTCTATACTAAGTGTTTATATATACTATAATCAAGAAAACCATTGCGTATGATAGAAAAATATTCGACTCAAATGGGTAATACGGATGCTTGAAGATAAAAATTTTTGAAAGCATACATTCCACGTGCGTTTTTTAACATTTCGTATTTCTATTGAATTTTGAATGAAACATATATTCAAATATGTCATCTGAAAACTATAATTACCTGTTTTGAGATGATATTTATGAATATGCATATTTACTGTATTGGTATGACCTTGTATAAAAAATAACGGATCAAAGTCAAAAAAAAAATCCACAAATTAGATTCGAAAAAAAGTCTCCCAAAGACACCCTGAATTTTTTTTGTAATGCAAAACAAATTGAACGCTCCTATTCCCTGATAAGTAATTGATGTCTATAAATAAAATGAAAATACCAGATAATCTTAAACGACATCGTCGAGAAAAGAAAAAAACGAAAAGGTGAAAAGGGATTTTACCAAACATTTCAGAACTTTCTAAAATAATGGTTCTCAAATTTGTACAATTCATTTTATTCGTTTACTTGATTTAAGTCCTTTTTTTAATTTCGTTCTCTATACTATATACATTTTTTTCAGTATATTCATTTGATGGATTTATTTAATTCAGCATTCTTTTTATTTACTTTGTTCATTTGAGTTCATTTCATCTATTTTGTTCGTTTCGTCCTTTGGATTAAATCTGATCAGTTTATTCATTTCGTGCATTTGATTCATACAGGGTGTTTGGTTTATAGTTCAGAACCTCTCGAGGGGTGATTGACTGTCATATCTGGAGAAAAAAATCGTTCTACACATACCATCAAATCTCAACCGTTACTAAGTTATTGAACTTTTTGTGTTAAAAACTTAGTTATCTTAAAATACCTGTAACTCAAAAAGTATACTTTGTATTTCATATCTTTTGGGTTCATTGGATAGGTGAAAAAATTTCCCATTGAATGATATCCTCGTATGTCTCAGATAATGAGGTTAAGTAACCTTTTCAAAGTAATTTATTTAAAATTTAACAATTTTTAACGATTTTTTATTTATTTCTCGAAAATCTTAATAGTTAACATCATCATTTTAATAATTCAGATTGTTAGCCTTCAAGAGATGCATAATTCGTTCTTTGACATGATACACTTATCTTTTTTTTGTTTTCATGTGTTTGGGTTATTGAACTTGGATATTTTTATATCATTTTCACTAATACTAGCTCTAATTGAAAAAATATGGCACTTATTGTACCTTTGCTTCTTTTCATTCGAAAGCCAGGAAAATTTTGCAGAGAAAAATGTATTAATACCTTTCAGTTAAGTGAGTTTAGTATTCTTTTAGAAGTAAATTAGTTTAAAGTTAGTGCTACTATTAGTATTTTCGTTAATTTTCTTAAAATCGTAAATAATAAACATCACCATTATTACCATGGAAATAATGCATCTCAGCAAGTTCTACAGTTCTTTCTTTAACTCCATTCAATTATTTCTTTTAGTTTCGACGCAAAATCGTTTTTATCACATCGTTTCATATGCAAAAATAACGATTTCGAACCCACTACAATTGTGATCAGGTCATGTTGTGTTAATTATTAAATAGCAGCAAAATGAAAAGAGGTATAGACAAAGTTTCAAATAAAAAGTTATAGAGAACATTAAAGGGCAAGGGATGAACAATAGTAACGATAAATTTTGTGGATTAATCTTAGAATAATTACAAAACACTCCAAAAACGCAAATTTTGAGTAATTTCGTTAGTAAAAAATCATTTAGTATCCTTAACTAAAGGATATTTGTACATCCACTGATAGGACATTTTCTCAGCTTTCCAATGAAATCTTGTAAATAACTATATAAAGCATATTTTTTAGATTAGAGTCTTTTAAGCACTTGCAAGTCGGTTACAGGAAAAGTATAGTAATGAAATTACAAAGAAATGAGAAAAGATAAGAATATGATGTCCAAGAACAAATTATAAATCGTCCAAAAACCTAACTTTTGGATAATGTATATTGCTATAATCATACTGCATTATTTCGAGAAAATTAGCAAAAATCTCCTCAAAATCACTAACTTTTAACTACTTTGTAGCTAAAAGGCAATTATAACTAATTAATAAAAAGATATGAGAACACCATTCAATAGGAAATTTTCTCACCTTTCGAATGGAATAAAAAGATTTGAAATACAAAGTATACTTTTAAAGTGAGAGATATTTTAAAACAAATAAGTTTTTTACACGAAAAGTTGAATAACTCTGTATCGGTTGAGTTTTGATGGTATGTGTAGAACAATTTTTTTCTCCAAATATCAGTCTATCACCCCCGAGAGGTTCTTAACCATGAACCAAACACCCTGTATAAGTCATTTTACTTATTTTATTTACTGTTCTCATTTTATGCATTTCAATCATTTTTTCCAGTTCATACATTTTATACAGCATTTTAATTTTCATAATCTGACTATTTTTTCAGTCATTCAGTTTATTCATTTCATCCAAATAATTTATTTGACACAAATTAATTTATTCTGTTAATTTTATAACTTTTTATATCGCTTTTTATTCTTTTTTTATCTAATGATTTATTTGAAATGGCTCAATGCGTTAGCACAACTGAGCCGTGGGTCTTTTATTTTTTTTTTACAACAAGTAAAAATTTAAAAAAAATCTAAGAATGTGGGTATGCCAGACCTCGTTGACGCAGTTTGCTGCTGCGTGGTGAGATCCTTTTCCTTGGCGGTGAAGCCGCTTGGGGGTCATTCAGTCTGCCTTCTCCCGCGTTATCGTTCCTGCCCATGTCATCGTCGGTACTGCTTTCTTGCTGTTCACGATCAGAGGTTCTTATTTGTTTCTTGTTCTTACGGGTCGCTGCTGTAAATCCGTTTTCATCGGTATTTGCTTCTTTATTGGCGATGCTAGTTGTTGGTATGGGAACGGTTGTCGTGGTCGTTGTACCTGCATTATTAGTTAATTGGATCGTTGTTTTTGGGTAATCTGAAGGTGTCGGTGGCTGCTTGTTAGAGTTGGCTGTAGTAGATGAGTTTTGACGAGATGCTTCGGCGCATGTTTTTCCGTAGTGGGCTGTATGGTTAGAGAATTGGCATGTTGGGGTCTGCCCGGGATATGTGATTAGCGTTGTTTGCTTATAGGTCACGCCTTCCTTCGGTGATTTGCATTCGTTAGTCATGTAAGAAGGTATTGGTTTAGTCACTCGCATCCTCACAATACGAACGCCGTTGGGAATGCCGGTGAAAAAATTTCTCCAGGTGTCATTCGTAATAGATTCTACTATTGCGACATGATTCGTTTGATGTAGGATACGGACGTCCGTTTTTCTTTTTATTGACTTGATCATTTTCTTTCATTTTGGTTATTTTATTCATTCTATTACTGGTTTTATTAACCCCTGCTTGTCTATAGTGTTTATAAGCAACAAAGTTTTCGAACAGCTATAACTTTGAGGTTAGATTTCTTCGCATAAACATCTCATGGTTTAAAATCGCTTAGTTTTTCATTTTAATCATTGAATACAATTTATTCTGTTTATTTTTATTCTTTTTTGATTTTACTATTTTACCAATGTTTATTTCCTTCATTTTATAGATTTTAATAATTTAATCTATATTATTTTTATGCTTATTTTATTTTATTTAGTTTATTTGTTTCATTTATTTATTTTATTTATTTTATTTATTTTATTTATTTTATTTATTTTATTTATTTTATTTATTTTATTTATTTTATTTATTTTATTTATTTTATTTATTTTATTTATTTTATTTGTGTTCACTTTGTTCCTTTTATTCATTGTATTCATGTGATTCACTTTATTCCATTCACTTTCTTCATTTCATTCATTTTATTCGTTTTATGCATTTTTTTATTTAACTAGTTTTACTCATTTTATTCATTTTGTTCATTTTACTCCTTTTATTAATTTTGTTAATTTTTAAATTTGATTGGCTTTATTATTTTATTATTTTAGTATTTTTTCCAGTTCATTCATTTTATTCAGTTTTTTCGTTTTATTAATTTTATTGATCATGAACATGAATTTGTTAGTTTGAATCCATTTAATTTATTCTATTTATTTCAAAACTTTTTTAAATTGTTTAATGTTTCACTCAATGACTCGAAGGTCTGTTCAAACCACCTCTCGTTGGGTGAAGATGATAAACGTTGTTGAAGATCTGGCAGAACTTAAAAACAAGTCAAAACATTCATGCTCTAACCACCAAAGGTCGCTTAAGTTCCGTTAAGTGATACTTCAAAGTGGTAATTTATGCCTCTCGTCCATTATGCCAATCGTCCATTATGCGTAACGTCCATTGTGCCTAATGTCTTTATGTCTAACAGTATGTATGTCTAACGGCTTTATACTTAACGTCCATTATGTCTAACGTACGTATGCCAAACGTCCGTATGCCTAACGTATTTATGCCTAATCGGGTACACCCGAATATCACAGCAGGTGAAATGCATAGTGTACACTGGAATAAAGTTTAAAAACGCGATTTTACTCGATTGCTATTTAGAAGGCTAAGTGCGGTTATCAAAAAGTATTCTCCTTATGCAAACCGCTTCTACTCCACCTAGCAGTTTGACGAAACATTTCTTATAACTCTCTCTTCGGAGGTTATATTGATTGAGAATAGTTAGAACATTTAGATGTTTCGCGATGTTTTACGTTTCTCACATAGAACGGTTATGCCATCACTCTGAAAATCGTCAAACTAAACCCTATATTTTCGTTTTTGATCCAGGGGCGTAGCAAAGGGTGTGTGGTAAGAGGTTATGTTTTCCCCATCAAGCCAAATCCATATTACTGTGGGAATGTATTATATTGTTACATTAAATTCTTAGCACACATCAGTGCCGGCGGATACCGTGGGTAGTATGGGTAGTACTACCCACTGGAAAATAACCGAGAGGGGAAATACCCACTCGAATGTTTGGAATAAACTAAAACCTAAAATTATACTTGTCTTGCGTACTAAATGCATGCGTCTGAAATTCTCGATGCATAATTATTGCATTTTTTATTGAGATACAAATTTATTTTGGCTTACTATTTAAATTTTTCGAAAATGTGGTATAATAATCAGGATTTTTTTTTTAATTTAAACTTATTTTTAGTAATACTAAGGGGAATATATTTTGACACATCTACATCTTAAAACAAGGAATTCACATCAATATGCAGCAAGAAAATTAGTGCTTTTTATTCGGGCTAAAGGATGCAGGTAGAAATATTTTCCAAGACGAGACATACAATTTGTTGTTTATCGCCGACTGCTCTTCTTGGACCCGCTGTAAACTGTTTTGGGACCAGATTTCCACGTAGTTGTTAGTATATCAATCAAATGAGAAGAGATAACTCAATTTGGTTATCTTTCGTGTTTAAAAATCTGTATATGAGAGACATATAGGGAGATCGAGGATAGCTAGCACATCTCGGACTGTAACGATGCCGAAGGAATTCGTTTAACGGAGAACTGGCGCAAGGGGCACTAGGCGCACGACCAGACAACATGTTTAATGTTGCGATAATCGTCACCATACGCGCAGAGAGCACTCTCCACGATCCCACAACACCAGAGATGCTCATCCAACGTATAATGACTGGACTTGACCCGAGATATCATCCGAATGAAGTCACGAACCATATCCATCCCCTTGAACCAAGGCTTGTTTGTGCCTTTGGGATTTCTGAACTTCCATTGTGCATTCATCCGAAGGCAAAAGTCTGAATGGTCATTACACCCAAAATCCGACGGGTATGTTTCTATTACTTTTGGGTAAGATTCTTTTGTCTTCTCGGTAACAGACCACGCAATTGTGCTTTGCGGTATTAAATTCATATTCCCGCAAAGGTAGTAAACGGTGGAATGACGAATTTCGGTTGCTGTTCATGTATGTGCATCACACAAACAAATGCTTTTTCAGTATGTGTCAACCTCGGATCTGTTCGCAGGTAGGATAATTCGATCGATTTCTATGATAGTATTAGTACCGAGTCAAACCAACCGGAATCCTGGCGGATATCCAACCAAATTCAGGCTGGAATCTGGCCCAATATTGGCAGAAACCAGACGGAATTACGGATTTTTTACTGGGTAGGTTGGATAGCGAAATAAAAATTTTAGACTGTTTCCGGATCCGGCCTAGTTGCCAGATGCGGCACATTTCCCGATCCGGACCAGTTCTCGGATCTGGACCAGTTTCCAAATCCGGACCAGTTCCCGGATCTGGACCAGTAACCGGATCCTGACCAGTACCCAGATCCGGATCTGAACCAGTACCCGGATCTAGCCCATCCCTTTTTCCCCTTTCCAAGTCCGGACCTCAACCAGGCCCAGACTTGGTGCTTAGATCCAGACAAGTGTCTGGATCCGGACCCTCGGTTCGGATACGTGGATCCAAACCATAGGTCTTGCTTCCCGCACATGACGGGAAGGACTGTTCATGTTTTGTGCAGTCGCTACTTGCTGTTAACGTCCGTGATAGAAAAGAAATTTCAATTTAACACCGGCTGAAGTACCCCACCACTACTCCGAGTCGTTTTTTTTCTGACTGTGTTTTGAAGCTAGCCGATTGTGAGCCGATCTTCAAATACGAAATGTATCATGTAGAAAAAATCGAACCTCGTCTTTATCCCCATTATGTTCACTTCGCTTGATGCGCAATACAATGACAAGTGAAGTGCTACACACTTCCAGACTATCCGACGCGTTAATATTTATTGAATAAGAATTGATGAAACATGAGTGCGACGCAGAGATTTGAATGTGTTGGTATTGCCGTTTGGGGAATTTTTTGTTGGGACCGTTTTAGCATGAAACGTCTTGCTATTAAAGCAATTTTTCCTTATTACCGTAAAGGTATTACGGCCGAGTTATAGATGAAGTTGTTGGCAATAAAAAGAATTATCAGTTTTCAATGAAAGGTGATTTTTTTAGTTTTTTTTAAACTTATAATTATTATGTTTAGCATATTTATAACCCATTTCTCGCTACATATTTACTGACTGCATGGGATAAAAAATAAGATTGACGCCTAGGACTTAAACTACTTGATAGCCCATATGTTTGAATAATCCGAGCAAACGAGTGGATCACAGGTTTGCTTGCGAGAGGCTACCGTTTCCGACGGCGGGTCGGTGGCAACCTCGTCCGGCGGATCATCAGCAGCTTTACGCTGCTTCGGATCCTTGGCCTCGGCTGTGCGGCAAAGCCGTATTACACTGGCTTCGCTGCAAGCGGTAGAAAATTCAAAAAGTAGACAAATGAATTTGCGTGTTTCTGGCGAAATATTTGACCCGACAGCGTTTTTGTTCATGTATGTAAACCGCTTAAAAAAAATTTGGCGTCTTATTTACTGGCATGTAAAATAAGTTTTCCGCTTTAACTAACCTAATCGGAATAAAGAGAATGATTTTTAGTAAAAGTTAGTAAAAGAAGTCGTAAAATGCATAGTATATAATTTGAAAGAACAGCTCATATTAAAGAGAAGGATAAAAAATCAATGATTTAAATTCATTTTTTTTAATTAAGTTAGAGAAAATTTGGGTGATTTTGAGAAAGGATGGAATAATAAAATAATACCGGCCTTCTCACTAATAGTCGGACACCCATAATAATATTTAAATAGAAGCGATGCATAGCTCTCATCATCTAACGAACGCTACATTGATATGCGCACTAAAATGCTTAGCGCGAGCATCTTGGCTGTCAGGTAAATTTGTGCGTTCAAAGAGCAATAATTACGTTTAAATAAAGTATTATCATTTCATCGCGAAAAATTGATTGAGTGTAGATCTATTTGGAAAGCTGTTGTCACCGAAAAAGGATTCTTGGTTCCGTGTCTTCCGATCAACTGTTGAATAGAGTACACAACGTAGGACCTAGCCACCGGATGAAACATTATTTCTCTCGTTAATCCGTCGACAAACCGATTCCAATACCAGCGTTTTCAGCATTCATTAAGTTTTTCATTTGCGTTTCTAACGTTGCGTATATTCGGAAAAAATCGGGCGATCCGTCATTCAAAAAGTCCTTATAGGACCTTTTCGCGTACAATTCTGAGTGCTCTCTACCCACCACGAAGTGGTCCACTGTTGTTTGCGCCGGATCTCGTTTCGTCTGACCTTTAATCACTGAAGCAAAGGGTTCTGGAAGGAGCCAACTCCATATTTTGCAATTAAGGCCCCTGTCGGAGACTACACCACCAATCTCTACTTTCTAGGCGGGTACGTAGACAAGATACTTTTTCGTACACTGCCGAGTGTTATTTAGTTGGTTTACGCGATATATCGATGATGTTAAATGGGTTATATTTGATCCGGAAGTAGACCTTCCAGGGGCCTGTTGTATTAGATGAATTTAATAGCCAGAGGGGCCGTCTATTGTCGGAGATACCTTCCCATTAGTCAACACTCTCATGCGGGCTGCAGTACCCGCGCAAAGGTTTTATCAGAGGAAACAGAAAATTGATGCAACGAAATTTAAAAGAATAGAGTGATTGGCACTTTGCTGTGGAACATTTGTAGTATCAGTAATCAACAAACACATTTTCGCCGAGCCGTCGGTCACATAGCCCGTTAACAAAGTGTATTTCCAAATAGCCACCAGGTATTATCTGGAAATTTTAACTTTCACTTACATACACTATGTCTGAACTTCCGTCACTGCTAGTAGAAATCACTCCGAATCTTACTACCCACTCGGGAAAGAAGTGTTTCGCCGGCCCTGGCAAACATTGCATCTACATATGGTCGGTGTTAAGTCAGACCGGACTAAGTCGTAAAATATCAAAAAGTGAGATAATAATAGAACTGGATAAAGAATTTCTTCGGCTACATTCCACTGTTGCCAGAATTGTAATATGTTACAATAAGCATGAACTATGGCAAACATTATTTTCGAATTATCATGTAAAGGATGCTACGATTAAAACTTTAAACTCGTTTTTCTAGAAATCAATACAATGTCACTTAGTCCGGTCTGACTTAACACCGACCATATATACTTACTTGCTCTCTACCGGCTACTTATAAACGTTGTCTAGTCAGAGTTAGTTAGTCAGTGCGATTCTCGCAACCTCCTTTTTAAAAGGTACAAACACCTTTTCACTACTCCGCAAACAACTTCAGCGATGTCATGTTCTCCAAATGTGTGTACCAGGTATGCATTTAGGTTATATACAAATAGGTTATATATAAATAATAAATTATCTGCTAGACTCGCCTTTTATTTTCCAGGGAAAACTTACCTCCAAGTTTAAAGCAACCGTAAACATTGTGCATGATCGTTTTATTCACTCTATTTATTTTTCTGCAGATAGCAATCGAAAGGGTCAATTTTCGAGATTACTTTTGACCTAAATCGGCTCCCATTTCAAGCGACATCGAATTAAATAAACTCTTGATTATCCGGCAAACCTAAAGGCCGATAAGCTACCTACCAATTTGACGCTTAATTTGGGCACCAATCTGCCCCCCATGTCAGTTATTTATGCTGTGCACGGAGAGGTCAACTTGGGCGCGTTTATTTACAGCATCTGGCACTGCTGACCGGTCTGATCCTTACCGTTTTGGTCGCCCCCCATTCGATGGATGCAGCGTGAAATTGTGGCGCCCTGTCAGACGGTGCCGCCGAGCTGTATGTTAATTCAACTTTGACCGTACTTTTTCAGTCTGATTACGATCTTTTCTCGAGGCTTGTTATTTCAGTAAATTTAACCACTAAATTATTGTTATTGATGCTTGGGGCGATGCATTACTGTTACGGAGATTAACGAAGTCGATCGATTACCAGAAATCGCCCAGCGTTGCGGTCGTCTCAGATTGCAGTAACTGAGTGCTACTTTCGACAATTTTGGAACTCCGCTTTGTAGGGACAAACCAATAATCACTGAGCGAAGCATTGAACAGCTAAACCGAGGGAAGCCCATAATCGGTGTCGCTGAGAGTGTGTAAACTGCCGACAAACACGCTATTGCTACCTCAGCCTTACTCAACCTGTTAGTTAACAGATAGTCCGGACTGCCTACCGTTAGCGCATTATGAGCCGTTCGCCGGTCGCAGTCTCAGCAGAAATGTGGCCTTGCATGTCCGACATCCACGTATCGTTTTATATCGAGTGCGCCTGTCCAGTTCGAAGTGAAAACAAGCGCCCCGGAACAGATAACAAACAGTCCGCACTTTAGGAGGCGTAGGGTAGAGTGTGGTATTTTGGTTTTGGAACTCATATGTAGAGAGTAGACTGCCCAGAAAAATGATGAATTTTTGAAAACTCAATCGGCCCACCCCTGAGTCGATTCCTAGTCCCACCAAGAGTACTTGCCCCAAATTTGAAGCAAATCGGACAAGTCTAACTACCGGACCAACGTGCCTGAAGTTTGTATGGGATTTCTCAACAATTTACATGGAGAACACTCACTAGTTCGTATTTTCGTCACTAGGTGGCACTATATGCATCGTATTATCACTGTAAGTGAAAATAAGAAAGATAATTTAATTGTCTACAACATTGTCGAAGACTGCTAGTAAATCCGGCTTTGTTAAAAGAAGTTATTAAACTTTTAACGAAGTGATGTCTGAGTCAGTTTTGCATGGGGCTTAGCAGTGCATGGTTGCAGGCCCGACGAGAGGGGGGGTCAGGGGGGGCAACTACCCTGGGGCCCGGGTCTGTTTTGGGGGCCCGCATTTTTAACTGAATTAAATTTATTTTAATTTAATTGATGAAGTTTATTGTTTCTGTCGACACTGCAAATATATTACAATCAACTACTTCAACTTTAGCGGCATTAATTGGGTTCGCAATAATGCATCATTTCTGTACCCAGACTCATCACACTCATCAAATAACACGTGTATCACTCAGCTACTCGACGGTTACAGCACCGCGGGGCTAGTTCAACTATGTGACGTCACTAATGACAACAACTGTATTTTGGATCTTTGCTTTGGAAGCCAGGAGCTCTCCGATCACTTTTCCGTTTGTCGTGCTCCAGCTCCTCTCGTTAAACTATGCCAACACCACCCTGCTCTTCATTGTTTTCTCCGAAAATGTGTACCTTGTACATTCGAAGATACCACTGAGAAACTGACATATGCCTATCGCAAGACAGATTTTCGAGGAATGAAATCTTGCCACAATCTGATGCAAACGCAGCGGCTGAAATTGTTTCGAACGTACTGATTTATGCTATCGACCAGTTTACTCCTAAAAAACTCAATCATGGCTGTGAATATCCTCCATGGTCGAATCGTACACTAAAAAAGTTTAAATCGGCCAAAAGGTCAGCTCTAAAAAAGTTTTCGAAATACCGAACCGATATGCTAAAGAATCAGAATCTTCTTAAATCATTGTTACAAGAGACTTAATAAGTCTCTCTTCAATTCCTACCTTCATCGTATTCAGAGCCACCTTCGTAACAATCCAAAAAAGTTTTGGAATTACGTTAATGAACAGAGGCGTGAGTCAGGTTTACCCACTTCTATATCGCTGGGTGATTTAGAAGCGACTTCATTGCCGGACATCTGTGAGTTATTTCGCCAACAATTCAGCAGTGTTTTTACCAATGATACTCTTAATAATCAACAAGTCTCCGCAGCAACCGACAACATTCCCCGTAGGACTAGTATTGGACCTCATTTCACGATATCTTCCGATATTGTACAAAAAGCTTGCACAAAACTCAAGTGTTCTAACACTCCTGGACCTAACGGAATCCCATCATCTATCATTAAAAAATGCTCGTCGTCGCTTTACCTACCTCTGTCCGTCGTTTTCAATATGTCGTTAAGTTCCGGAGTGTTTCCTACCATCTGGAAATCATCTTACGTTTTTCCGGTTTATAAAAAAGGATCCAAAAGCGAAGTTCCCAATTACCGAGGAATCGCATCTTTATGTGCACTATCGAAATTATTGGAGCTCATCGTTCTCGAGTTTTTGACACATTGTTGTTCTAGATACATCTCAGAAACTCAACACGGTTTCATTCCCAGGCGATCTACTTGCACTAATTTAGTAGCCTACACCTCATTTATCGCTCGCTCGCTACAGGATCGATTGTAGGCTGATGCAATATACACCGATCTGTCGGCCGCCTTCAATAAAATCAACCAATGGCTTCGATCTTACTTGTCAGGCCGTAAAATGTCTGTTAAAATCGGGAATCATTTATCCTCATCCTTCGACGTAACGTCCGGCGTACCTCAAGGCAGCCATATCGGCCCTTATATTTTCCTTCTATACATAAACGATCTGGATTCATTGATTAAGTGCTTCAAGGTGTCTTATGCCAATGATTATAAGTTATTCCATATAGTTAAAAGTTACTCTGATGCTTTATTTTTGCAATCTCAGTTAGACATTTTCGCTAATTGGTGCATGACTAGCAGGATGGTTTTGAATGCCTCGAAGTGTTCTGTGATTACGTTTGCACGAAAACGCTCCATCGTAACATTCGACTACACTATCTTGCAAAACAAATTAAAAAGAGAAACTACAGTGAAAGATTTAGTGGTTCTTGTGGATTCAAAGCTTACATTTAAGGATCACATTGCTTTTATCTCGTCTAAGGCTTCGCGTAATCTAGGAGTTATTTTTAGGGTTACTAAGCATTTCACTAACGTACAGTGCTTAAAAACGTTGTACTGCTCGCTCGTTCGTTCCACACTGGAATACGCCGCCGTTGTTTGGGCTCCTTTCTACAAGAACAACATTCAACGCATCGAGAGTATTGAGCGTAAATTTGTGCGTTTTGCGCTGCGCCACCTGCCTTGGAGCGATCCCTACAATCTGCCCAGATACGAAGATCGTTGCAACCTCTTTGGTCTTGAAACACTGTCTTTGCGCCGCAATGTGACCAAAGCGTCTTTTGTCTCTGATCTTTTATTGTCTCGCATTGACTGCCCTGATTTACTCCGTCTTCTCAACATTGATATTCGCCTCCGAAACCTTCGTTCCTACTCTTTTGTCCGTCTTCCAGTGTCTCGTACTAATTATGGCAAAAATGAACCCGTCAGTAGCATGTGTAGACTTCAATTTGTCTCGCACTTCTTTAAAAAAATTGTTTTCGCGCACCCTTTCCCAAACCTGATAGTGTTAGCCAATTTTTTATGTTAATGTTAATACTTTACCTATGTAAGATAGAGTTTAAGAAGTGTTTATTTTAAGCAGTGTTTAGTGTTAGTCATTGTATCATTTGGTTTGTTTGTTAAATGTTGATACCTAAAAGATAGAGGTTTTGTGCCTACGGGAGAAGGAGCTTTTGAAAATCCACTCCCGCGGCTTTTTCCCTCTCAATAATAATAACTACGTTCCAATCGTTCCAATGGTTTTCTGAAGTACGTGAACGTAACCCAATTAGATTCATTTAACAGTGCAATAGAACCATTCTGGTTTCATTTATCGCAAGTGTTTGTCAAAGTGTACAGTATGAAGTTGTTTACAATTTATCATATTCTTAGCTAATGTTACTAATAAAAGTTGGATATTTTCGGAATGGGGTTGACGAGTAGATGACGAAAATCAATGAATGAAGCCACTTTGAAAACCAAGATGGCGAATTCCAGTTAAGACATCTCTATAACCTAAAATATTGACATTTTCGAAAAAAGATAATCATAGAATAGATATAGGTATATTGATTTGTGATGCGGATGATATGATTATAGAAAACTTCTCTGCACCAGAAGACGCTATATTGGCCTTCAAAAAGGCATCGCTCATCTACTCGGCAAACCCGCTTAAAAATACCCTCATAGTTTATACAGATATTGTTTGAAATAGCTCCAAGGTACCATTTCTATCATCTACTCATTAAGCCTGTTTCAAAAATTCCCAAATTGTTAGGGTTATCGAGATTATTGTTCAATCGAAAGTCTCCATCCTGGATTTCAAAAAGGTGCCAAATATCCATTTTCATCATGTACTTGTCAAGCCCGTTCCGGAAATACCCATATTGTTAGGATTATCGATAATGTTGCTCAACCAACGAATTTTGATAAGAATGGGAAGCGAATTTTTTACGATCTAAATCCCAAAAAACGAACTAATTCAATTTACGAACCCTTGGCTTGGTTCGTAAATAGAGGTTCCAGTGTACACATTTGATGCAGAAAAATGTGGGAATTGAACTAGATACTTATTCTACCTATTAGTATTCACCAAAAGTTGAAACTCTTTCTCTCACAACTCTCTGTCTCAGTCTTTCTAACAGCAGACTTTGCTGTTGGATCCCATTCATCGCATTCGGAATGTTTTCTCTCTGAATGTTAGCGCAAATGTAACAACTGATTCCAAAACCGATTTTACCATGTTCAGAAACCAATAAAGAAAATTCGTTCAGGTCATAGTGACAACTGCAATAGCTGCATCCAGTGCCTCAAAATCATCAACATGTACCAACAATAAGAAACAAGGCAGCATCAGTGGTGCGAAATTTTACATTCAGTTGCCTATTTCTGATTAATTTGCTGAATTCAATATTCAGTTTCAATGCTTCTCTCATTCATTCACTTCCAAACTGACTGAAATTTTATGCAGAATCGAATGGTTGAGTGCAGAGGAAATATAAATTCATTCACAAACCAAAGCATTCATTTGTTATTATGTGGACAGTTTGAAGGCAGAAGTTCTTTTACATTTTCGAGCATAACTGAACTGCATAATCTATATCTGGTGCACTTTTGCTTGATGATCTCAGAGCGGACGGACGAAGAAAACAAACAAACCTTCGATTCATCACGGCGGGCATAAATAGAATTTTATTTCTCTTTCAAGCTCACGAAGGGATGTCAATTTTTCTAAGCTCGGATTCTGAGCAGCATTAACGATGGTAGCATTAACGTGCGTCAAGGGAGCATGAACGATGGCGATATGGACTGTATGGCAATGTCGCAAAAAAGGTTTCCAATTGCAATGGAAAATCGGACGCAAGTCATTCTAATGGCCAGCCACAAACAAATATTCCTTTATTATTTTTATTTTTTTCATCTATTACTTATTTAAAATACTGACGACTCTGGTAAGCTAACGCATTGAATCGTATCAAATAAACAATTTTCATAAAAAATAGTTTAATTGAAACGGTTGCATTTGTATAGTTCCTCTAATCGATGTTGAAATAAGAAGTCATACATGGTACGGCCCGTCAGTACTTCGAACCCCGGGGCCCGGCGAGGCTCTCGACGGCCCTGCATGGTTGTGTATCAGTGCTCGAGTTCCGCAAACTATACATTTTTGTGAAATAATGGTTAGATTTAGCTGAATAGTATGCTTACAAGAATTGTAGTAAATAATACGAGTTATGCTTTGGTTATAAAATTTTAGTTCCACCTGTGACCGCATAAAGGGCGCCACCACTAACTTTTCATAGAAGAGAGATAGAGTATCAAGATGTTCGGAAAAAATACTCAAAAATGCCTGTTCTACAACTTTGTAGAAGACACCAAGTTTCTATCTCTCTTCGTTGAAAAGTTAGTGTTGGCGCCCTCTATGCGGTAACATGTGGAACTAAAATTTTCTAATCAAAGCATGACTCGTATTAATTAGTATAATTCGTCTGAACATATCATTGAGCTAAACCAAACGATTATTTCACAAAAATGTTTAGTTCGTGTGAATCGAGTACTGATACACAACCATGCACTGTTAGGCCCCATGCAAAACTGACTCAAACATCACTTCGTTAAAAGTTTAATAACTTCTTTTAGCAACGCCGAATTTACTAGCAGTCTTCGACAAAGTTGTAGACAATTAAATTATCTTTCTTATTTTCACTTACAGTGATAATACGATGCATACAGTGTCACCTAGCGGTGAAAATGCGCGCTAGTGGGGTTTCTCCATGTAAATTGTTGAAAAATCCCATACAAACTTCAGGCATGTTGGTTTGGTAGTTAGACCTGTCCGATTTGCTTCAAATTTGGTGCAAGTACTCCTGGTGGGACTAGGAATCGACTCAGGGGTGGGCCGATAGGGGTCATTTTTTTCCTGTCACTCTAGTAGAGAGTGGCGCATAGTTAGTTAAAAGACATCTTTCTTGAAAATAGGTGGTCACATTTCTTTAGTCTCTCTCATCTTTAGATAATCTACCTCTCCTGCCGTTGTCTCTGTTTCTCATAAATACTGTGTAGCGAACCTTTTTGTATCGTTCCAGTTAATCGAGGTCAACCTCGCCATCGATTAGAATATCAGGTGTGATCTAAAAAATTTGGCCATAGAAGAGGTGTAGCCAGGGGAAGGGGGTGTTTGGGGTTTCAAACCCCCATCACACCAAAATTGTGCGACAAAAGCCCAACTTGAGTGTGCTAAGACCGCACATTGTTTCTCGGAAAATAAAACAAAAACGTTTTTCTCTAGTTCGTTAGAATCGGATTTTTTTGTTTGTAGTGACCCCTTAAAACATTTTATTCAACATAACTTCTTGAATATAACAATACAGCTTTACCATAAAACCGAATCGTTGTCATGGTAAAGAGGGACAAGCCTGTATTTGCCGTGAGCCATGTTGGTAGACTTGAGTGATTCGTAGTAATGCTGCCTAAGCTCGACTCCTGCCAGCAGAAAACAAAAGATTAGTATGTAGGATTTTAAGTCTGTTTCTAGTGACCTTGCCACTTTCAGTTTTCCGATCTGTATACTTCACATACTTGCTCTCACTTGAGTACTATGGCTTAGATATTTTCATAACTTACTCTACTTAGTAATCTCTGGCTAATTGAATCTCGTTAAAATGTAAAAAAGAAAATGTGATTACATATTAGTCGATTACGTTAGCTTATTTCGTTCCAAAAAAAAATAGTATGAAAATCTCATTTATAGGAGAATTAATCATGAAAATCATAGCTTACGTGATTTTCGTGATTAATGATTATTGACGTAAACTCAGCCGTTTCCGTTTCGTTTGAAACACTTTATTTTTCAAAAATTGCCAAATTTTCTTGGAAAATACACAAGATAAGCCATTGTTGTAAAATCCTTAGTAATAATTGAGGTTTTATGGTAGTTTTATAGCCAATCATAAACTTGTGCACTTGTAGCGTGCTATAAAATCTCAATTCTCACTTGCGATTGGAATGTGTATCTTCAGCAAAGTTGTTGACCGAGGATATAATTTCAATATACATGTACACTAGAGTGACAGGAAAAAAATTACCCCTATCGGCCCACCTCTGAGTCGATTCCTAGTCCCACCAGGAGTACTTGCACCAAATTTGAAGCAAATCGGACAAGTCTAACTACCGGACCAACGTGCCTGAAGTTTGTATGAGATTTTTCGACAATTTACATGGAGAAAACCCACCAGCTCGCAATTTCGCCGCTAGGTGGCACTGTATGCATCGTATTATCACTGTAAGTGAAAATAAGAAAGATAATTTTAGACACTGGTGAAAACACCGGTGAAAGCATTGGACGAGCCGCAAGAAGGACAGCAGGGGTGCACACTAGGACCATCGTAAAGTTAGGATGTTAAGAAAATGTCAAATAAGAAAATTGTAAATATTTGGTTTTGACAAAAGTAATAACAAATATGATTTTTGTAATGGCAATCTTAGGAGTTAGGACACAAAAGACTTTTTGACACAAATTTTTCTAATGACCCGCGCAATCGTCTTGATGATGCGTCTCTCCGAGGCAACATCAAGCTCAGTAAGTAAGGGGGCATGCAGCGCCCATAGTTTTCGGCCAGCATCAACCCTGGAAAATTTCTCCAAGTGGTGCACCTTGGAAGCTAATTTCCTGGGTTACATCACCAGCTACAGCCTTAAGCTAAGCTGATATTTTGATGCACTCGCGCTTTCCAAGCCATATGCTTACGGAAAACGAATAAACACTTTGTTTAATTAAACACAGTTTGTTGCTGCTAGCAGCAGACGGCGACGCTATTATAGAAAGTAAAGGCCTCCGAGTATGAGTCATAATGAACTACTGATTCATCCACCGGGGTCTTTACTCTCGCGAGCGTGGAAAGAATGTTTTGTTTAGGTCTGAGACTCTCTCAGAGTAAAGTCTACAAAGATGACATGATAAAAGTCTTTTGTGTCAAATCGAAAAGGGGCAGTCGTGATAAGTCAGTTAGTGTTCGCGCGTAGCAGGCGCGCGCGGAAGTCAGCCTCTGTGGAAAATTAAAACTAGTCATACTATTCGAGGTGATTATAATAAAACTGTGTTGAAAAAGGTAACTGTGAAGAATTATTCCTTCAGTCTACAACTTTGTCGAAGACTGATAGTAAATCCGGCTTTGTTAAAAGAAGTTATTAAACTTTTAACGAAGTGATGTCTGAGTCAGTTTTGCATGGGGCCTAGCAGTGCATGGTTGTGTATCAGTACTCGATTCACACGAACTAAACATTTTTGTGAAATAATCGTTAGGTTTAGCTCAATGGTATGTTCAGCAGAATTATAGTAAATAATACGAGTCATGCTTTGATTGGAAAATTTTAGTACCACATATTACCGCATAGAGGACGCCAACATTAACTTTTCAACGGAGAGAGATAGAAATTTAGTGTCTTCTACAGAGTTATAGAACAGGTATATTTCAGTATTTCTTCCGAACATCTTGATACTCTATCTCTCTTCAATGAAAAGTTAGTGGTGGCGCCCTCTATGCGGTCACAGGTGGAACTAAAATTTTCTAACCAAATTATAACTCGTATTATTTACCACAATCCTTGTAAACATACTATTCAGCTAAATCTAACCATTATTTCACAAAAATGTATAGTTCGCGGGACTCGAGTACTGATACACAACCATGCACTGCTAAGTCCCATGCAAAACTGACTCAGACATCACTTCGTTAAAAGTTTAATAACTTCTTTTAACAAATCCGGATTTAATAGCAGTCTTCGACAAAGTTTTAGACAATTAAATTACCTTTCTTATTTTCACTTACAGTGATAAAACGATGCATACAGTGCCACCTAGCGGCGAAAATGCGAGCGGTTGGGTTTTCTCCATGTAAAGTGTTGAAAAATCCCATACAAACTTCATTGGTCCGGTAATTATAGTTGACCGATTTGCTTTAAATTTGGTGCAAGTACTCCTGGTGGGACTAGGAATCAACTCAGGGGTGGGCCGATTGAGTTTTCAAAAATTCATCATTTTTCTGGGCAGTCTACACTTGCAGGAAAGTTGATAGATATATTTCTCACTTTTAGGGATATTCATCATTGAAATAACAATACCATATGCAAGGGCTTTTAATGTCCACAAATCCCTCCTTCGACGTTATTGATCCAAATTTAAGGATTTGGGCTTAATTTCCTTCATTAGGTTGACGATATAGCAAACATCATTAAACATATTTATGCTTCAGTTTAATCACTGCCAGGTAATTGGATGGTTATTGCATTACTCCTCGATAGTGGTACATCGAGGAGAACGCGAAATTTATGGGCCTTTTTCATGTTTTGTGTTTTTTTATTCTCTGCACCAGCTCAAACCAATGGTCAGCCAATAGCCTGTCCACCCTGGCCTGCCTGAAAGGTGGACCGCCGTGGATTGACTTTTTCTGTTGGCTGTGCTTGCAAACATTATTCCACAGCTTAAAGAGGGGGAGGTAAGGTTTTCAGTAGTAGAAAAAACACTTTTTTTGTGATTTTTTTTTTTAATTTTTGGTGAAGCGGATTGACCAACACTTTTGTGTATTATAATGCACCATTATTACAACATTCTGTAATTTTTTCATGCAAAATTATCGACAAGCGACTCGGCGATGAAACTTTTTGTATGTAGAACGTTTCTGAAAAAAAACACGATTTGCGGTGTTAACTGCCATTCAAAAACTACTTAACCGATTTATTTCGAATTTTGCATGCACATTCTATGTACAAGATGCGTAATCCCTACGTGAGTTTTGAATATAATTTTTCAATTAAGAATTTTCACTCATTTGAAATAAAAATTGCTATCTTTCATGAAAAATTCCACCATTTCATGACTAAAAACCATGCGAGCACTGGCGACAAGCACATACATGCGAGCACACGCCACAAATACGTTAACATACGAACGATTAAGCCCTTCTCGATTATCCACGCACAACTTCGGCCGCGATCGTGCAAGCACCCCGGTAATAAGGTGAACGTTTTACTACTTACAAAGTTATAAACGTGGTCTCAAACGCGAAGCCACAATCGCCCGTGTTCGCGCGATTATGAATCGGTCGCGTCCGGAAATCTTTACCCTCCGTCCTAGTAACTTAGGTTCACATATTAAGTTGGACCAATAAAAAAGCAACACCTCCTATCTACTGGACAACACGTTCCATGGCGCATGCGCACACGCGATCGAACAAATTAACATACAATCACTCAAGCCCCGCACCATGATACACGCGATCGCGAAGTCTCTACACCCGTACATATCTGAACCGATGCAATTGGCATTAGTCAGTGGTTTAGTGGGTGACATTTCCCGTCTCGTCTCCAATTGTAGTGTGTGAGGAGCCCTTCTGAGAACCTAGCTCTACAGCTCCAGTAGGACAACTCTCGAAAAATGTCCCTATTCTTAATAACCATTCTGCTCTACGCTGGAAATCACACATATTTTGCCCTAGACTACATTCCCTTACATTTAACAAAAAATTCCAGCCAAGGAAGAAATAATTTGTTTAATTATGTCCTTTTTAAAAGTTATTCATGTTTCCCTATCATAAAACGTCAACAGTTTAATGTTTATCGGTTCAAAGATGTAAAATAATGTTTTTCAGTGTATTTGGATCATGGAGAAACAAAAAAAGTTGTCCTAACAACAACTTTTGACATATTTTTAATTCAAACTATTTGAAGTGAAAAATACCATTTTCTTTTCAAATATTTCTAAACGCCATTTCAAATCACTATGCTCATAACAAAAAAATTCTGAGATGTTGCAGTTCTCGAGATATTTTAAATTTTATTTAAACAACTCAATTATTTTGTTTTATTACGGCCTTTTCAAAGGTTATTCGCGTTTTTCTATTAAGAACAATACGTTTTTCAAAAGGCCTTTAAATTTCCTAACTTCCCTTTGACATCAAGGCAATATTGTGAACCATTTGAACACACTAAGCCATTTTGACGACATGCACAGTAAAATGATATTTTTACGGAGCTGTCAACAAATTGTTTGAAAAATTGCGGTAAAGTTTTCATTTTTTAGCGATTTTCAGTCAATTTTCGAATAATGTGCTGAAACCCGCAGTATTTTCACTGAATTTATCAGTACTCCTGATTTTTTCGGTACATTAACATTATCCAGTTAAATTCTGACTGATTGTTCGGCAAAATTGTACCAGCATTACCGAACCTCGTCAAAAAATTTACAAAACGGGTTCAGCAAATCACCTGTCAAGTACAATTTTTAGAATAGATATTTAAATGAACGTATTAGGAACCGAGATAATAGAACATTACGCAAGCAAAGACTCAGACATATCCTGTGAAAACCAATTACCACGTGGGCAATAAAACCTTCGTTTTTGACTCTCTCCTTCCCCTCCAGCTACAAGCGTGGACAATTCTTGTACCCCTACCCCCCTCCCTACGATGTCCACGTGGACTTTCAAAAAAAATTTCAGGTTATTTCATAAAAATGAGTTTTTAGAAAATTTATCAATGTGTCAGACTACTATGATGCAGAAGGACTTGATGAAAAATGTTCAATCTTCAATCTGGGAATGTTATACACTTCTTCACTCATCTGTGAAATGTCTATGGAAATTTTTTTATTTCTGGACTACTTGTGATCTTTTATATTTACGTTTTAAATATTCATAAAAATAATACAAAATTGAAGTAAGCCATGGATGCTTTGATCGGTTCGTAATTTCAATCACAAGCTTTGAAATCCAAAACCAGGATTTGCCTAAGTTACAGAAGATTGCATCAAGTAATTCAGACAGAAATTCTTTTCGCGATTTTTTTTGTGTGACTTCTTATGATTTTTTATGATAGTTGCCATAGATGTTTTCAATTTTCAAACATTCATGCATACTATGGTGTTATAAGCATTTTGACTATTTCAAAAACTTGAAAAAATTTGATGGTAATCGCTCACACCAATGACGATGCAAATTTGTTTCCCTTTTTTTTTAAAAAAAATTAAAAATGTTCACGTGGACATTTCCCATACCCCCGTCCCCGTGGACAAGCGTGGTTCTCGCGACCCCTACCCTCCCCTAAATTGTCCACGTGGTATATGAATGCACCTTTAGGTAAAGAGGAAAGCAGTGGCGGCGCTAGAGGGAGCAAAAGGGGCAGCCGCCCTGGGCGGCAGCTGTTAGGGACCCTGTTCAACAAATTTCTATTTCATTCTTAGTAATTGTTGAAGTTTCAGTAATCGCGATAAAAGTCAAACGCACGTGAAATGTTTCAATTTATATTATTTTGGCGTTTGTTGATTATGAAAAAAGGTTGGGAATCGGGACGACGGATACCACGCACAGTGCAGAACTATATGTTGCTCAATTGCAAAGGATACGTCGGCAACGCGACTCAGTTCACCTTGCACGTGATTTTCGCACAATTAAATACAGGCACAAATTGAACTGAGATGAGTTTCTAGTGCGTTCGGAGTAGTGGGAGTATGTAGACTAATTTGTTGGGAAAAACCTGTTTCAATCCACCTAGCGGTGCAATTGTGCCTTTCTCATTTCTCTAAACTATGGCACGGAGGCTTTTTATGTTCAACATAATCGTGGAAATGTCCATTACATTCTTAGTACACTTTGCACTTATACACAATGGCATGCCAGCCACGAGTTCGATGAGCTACGTGTCGACGGTGAAACACTTGAAACAAAAAAATATCATACTCCATTAGCCTAATCAGCATTAGATCAATGTTATCTGCTTGCTAACTCATTTTGTCATGCGGGGGTGGGTATGTGAAGAGGGCGAAAGTCCCATGAACGAACGACTCCCCAGCTTAAATTGGTATGCTTTGTGATATAGTGGTGGTTTAAAGATGATGGGGTTGAAAGGGAGGGGTATGAGGGCTGGATGGGGTGGTGGTCTGAGGGGTGATTTAAGGATATTTTTAAAGGAGGGGAGCGAACAGTAGAGGGGGGTGTAACCCCTCTCCGTAATCCATCAACTACGCCCATGTTAAAATCCAGAAACCCTATGCGAGTCGAAAAAAAAATTAGGCCGGGATTAGGTTGACGTTTTTCAGAGTGATTGCATTACCTTTCTATATGAGAAAGGCAAAAATGTGCCAAAATCCAAAAAAGTGAATCGTCGTCAAATTTTTTTTCGAGTTTGCATCAAATCTCGACGTTTCATGCACCTTGAACACATTTAGCATCAAAAATAAAAATTCTATTTTTAATTTTTCCTATAGTTTATATGAGAAATTTCTGTGTGGCCGCACTCTGAAACCCGTAATTCCGGAACCAGAATTCCGATCGATCCAAAATTCAATAGCAGCCGATGGGAAGGTTGCACCTTTCATTTGAAACTAAGTTTGGGCAAATCGGTCCAGCCATCTCTGAGAAAAATGAGTGACATTATTTGACACATACGCACATACATACACACATACACACACACATACACACACATACACACACATACACACACAACTTCGCTAGCGAATGACGGATCTCAATAGTAGCATGTCTGTAATAACATACGTACATGGAACTATTGAGAACCAGAGCTACAGGTCCAAAGCCTTGGTAAAGGAGGATGGTTGTGATGATCCGGGCCGAGATCACCACGTAAAGCAAGGTAGGGCATAACCCCAATTCCAAGGCGTGAAGCGACCCGTGCCGAGGGATGAGTGATCGAGGGGGTGAAAAAGATGCTCGATCGTTAACGGAGCCTGTGGGGTACCTGGGCAACCCCCACAGTAAGCGTCCCTTACCACGCTAATGCGGAGCTCTGGCGTGGCGGACATTTATTTCTCGCGCGACTCGTGGGACTTTACATGGAGTTAACAAAAAATAAAAACAAACAGACGGAGGTGCCAAACCCCTTCGCTAGAGGTGGTTTGGCGAGGTCTCCCCCCCGTGGGGAGAGTAGTGGAGCGATGAGTGCTGCATCTGAAAGCACCAGTGACTCCCCAGCAGCGGTAGGAAATAGCCCTACCAATGCACCGGAGGGGCCACTATCTGCGATGCGCAAAGTAGCGAAGCAACTCGATTCAATAATCGAGTTCACTAGCGCAAAGCAGAATATAGCCAAGGAGTTGAAGTTGAGCCTCCTGGAGCTCCGGAAAGCTGTTCGTGTCGCAAGACAGGAACAGCAGGCCTATGCTAAGAGGGTGGAATGTCGGGAGAGGCCCGACAGAGAAACCCAGACAGTGGCCTCCAATAGGGAGGAAAGAGAGAAGGTCGATAGAGGTTCACAGACAGTGGCCTTCACCTTCTATGGAGCAGCCACGTCGATCGGAGTGGCGACTGAGTTCCCCTCGAAGGGAAAAGGCAAGGGCAATCGCAAGACGTCATCGAACGCGAAGCGCCCTAGGAAGTCGCCAGGCGAGGGTGCCAAAACCGACACCACTCGGCGTGCAACCGTTAAGGCCAAACGCCGTTTGGCCGAGGTAAGCGAGGGCGAGAGTGACCTCGCTGTGGAGAGCGATGGTACCAGCAACCCGGCACGACCGGGGCAGGGGGGCTCAAACCCCTGGACGCTGGTCACCAAGAAAAAGCCGGCACCGACACCGGAGGTACCGCGGCCTGCGAAGAAGGCCAAGGACAGAGGCGAAGCCTTGTGGTTAAAGACCGACAAGGACAAATACGCCGATGTCCTAAAATCGATGAAGGCGGCCGAAAGCCTCTCGGCCCTTGGGCAGGATGTGCGTAGCGTAAGACGCACCAACACGGGAGAGATGCTTCTGGTGCTGAAGCGAGGCGCACAATCTAGTGCAGTATACAAGGCCTTGGCCCAAGAGGTCCTTTATGAGGGCGCCCAAATCAGGTCGCTAGGTGCGGAAACGACTCTCCAGTGCAAGCACTTGGACGAGTTCACGACCGCAGAAGACGTCGTCGCAGCCGTTAAGGAGCATTGCGACGTCACAATCGAGCGGGCCTCTGTGCGATTGAGAGATGGACCCTCTGGCACCCAAGTAGCCTACCTCAGGCTACTGAAGGCGGATGCCAAAAAGGTAACCGAGAAAGGGAAGCTGAAGATCGGCTGGTCGGTATGCCCTATTAGTATACCCCAGCCGCCTTCAGTGGATAGGTGCTATCGGTGCCTTGAGTCCGGCCACAAAGCATACGAGTGCAAAGGCATAGATAGGAGCAAACTATGTCGTCGCTGCGGCGAGGAGGGACATAAAGAGCGGGGGTGCACTAAGGCACACAAGTGCCTTATCTGCACCGCTAAGAAGCAAGCCCATAAACATGCTATGGGCGGACCTTCGTGTCCCTACGGTGAGTTAAATAAGAAGAAGCCGTGAACGTCACACAGCTAAATCTTAACCATTGTGCAGCAGCCTAACAGCTGCTGTGGCAGTCGGTCTCGGAGTCGAGGACAGATGTCGCCCTCTTATCAGACCCGTACAGCATCCCTGCCGGCAACGGCAATTGGGTGTCGGACGGGTCTGGAATGGTGGCAATCTGTACAACGGGACGGTTCCCGGTTCAAGAGCTAATACACCCCTCCGCCGAGGGTGTGGCGATTGCCAAGATCAATGGTGTGTTCTATTGCAGCTGCTACGCCCCGCCAAGGTGGCCAATAGAACAGTTCTACCAGATGATCGACAGGCTCTCGTCGGACCTAGTGGGCCGGAAACCGGTAGTAATAGCGGGAGACTTTAACGCTTGGGCAGTGGATTGGGGCAGCCGCTGTACAAATAGCAGGGGTCAAGCGCTAATGGAAGCGCTTGCGAAACTCGATACTGTGCTAGCTAATAATGGCTCCGCTAGTACATTCCGTAGAAACGGAGTGGAGGCGTGGATTGACCTAACATTTGCCAGCCCGAGTCTGGCTCCAGGCATGGAATGGAGGGTAGACGAAGGCTACACCCATAGCGATCATTTAGCAATCCGCTTTAAGATCAACTATGGTGTGCAGCATCCGAGGGCGGGAGATCCCTGTCAGGTACGCGGGTGGAAGTCCAATCACTTCGACAGTGAAGCTTTCACCGCGGCCCTGGGACTGGAGGCCAACACCGACAGTCTAAGCGGGGATGAGCTGGTAGCTGTTCTATCACGCGCGTGCGACGCCACTATGCCGAGAAAAACACTGCCAAGAAACGGTAGATGCCCGGTATACTGGTGGAGTGCCGAGATTGCAGCTCTACGGTCAGCCTGTCTCAGAGCTAGACGTAGGATGCAAAGAGCTCGCACCGAGGATGCAAGAGAGAACCGCCGTGAAGTGTTTCGAGCTGCGAAATTGGCCCTTAACAAGGCTATTAAAAGCAGCAAGAGAGCGTGTTTCGACAACCTGTGTGAGAGTGCCAACGCGGATCCGTGGGGTGACGCCTACCGGATTGTGATGGCCAAGACCAAAGGGGGCTCCTCACCCCCAGAACGGTCTTCGGACCGGTTGGCAACGATTATCGAAGTACTCTTCCCGTCTCGAGCCACAAGCCCCTGGCCACCTGCACTACGAGACAGTGCGGGCACGGTCGAAATGGTGGCTCCAGTGACGAATGAAGAACTACTCGCAGTAGCTAAATCCCTAGCAATGAACAAAGCTCCAGGGCCGGATGGAGTTCCAAACAACGCTCTCAAGGCAGCGATCATAGCGAACCCGAACATATTCAGGCTAGCTATGCAGAGATGCCTTGACGAGTGCCGTTTCCCCGATAGATGGAAAAGGCAGAAATTGGTGCTGTTGTCGAAGCCCGGGAAGCCGCCAGGCGACCCATCGGCGTACAGACCAATCTGTCTGATCGACACGACTGGCAAACTGCTTGAGAGGATCATCCTCAACAGGCTAACCCCGTACGCGGAAGGTACGGACGGTCTGTCAAGCAACCAGTTTGGCTTTCGGAAGGGTAAGTCCACAGTGGACGCTCTCAACTCAGTGATAAATACTGCCGAGATAGCGATCCAACGAAAAAGGCGAGGTATTCGATACTGTGCGTTAGTGACACTTGACGTGAAGAACGCATTCAATAGCGCAAGCAGGGATGCCATCGCGCTCTCGTTACACCGGCTTAGCCTACCGGTGGCTCTGTACCGGATCTTGGAAAGTTACTTCCAGAACCGCGTACTGCTATACGAGACCGATGCCGGTCAGAAAAGGGTTCCGATTACCGCCGGAGTCCCGCAGGGCTCGATCCTAGGCCCGATGCTATGGAACCTCATGTATGACGGGGTTCTGAGACTGAAGTTCCCTCCTGGGGTCAAGATCGTTGGCTTTGCCGACGACGTAACCTTGGAGGTCTACGGGTAGTCAATTCCTGAGGTAGAACTAACCGCAGAACACGCGATTAGCACGGTGGAGGAATGGATGAGCGCGAGAGGCCTGGAGCACGCTCATCATAAGACGGAGGTAGTTATCGTCAACATCCGCAAGTCGGCACAACATGCAGTTATCCATGTGGGAGAAGTCACGATCACTTCACAGCGAAGTCTGAAGTCTCTCGGAGTCATTATAGACGACAAGCTGACCTTCGGCAGCCATGTCGACTATACATGCAAGAGAGCGTCGACTGCTGTTGCGGCTCTATCGAGAATGATGTCCAACAGCTCAAAGGTGTGCGCCAGTAGACGTAGGATACTGGCAGGCGTTGCCGTATCTATCCTCAGGTACGGCGGCCCGTCATGGTCAAGAGCACTGAGGGTAACCAGTTACCTACAGAAACTGGAGAGCACCTACCGCGTGATGTGCCTCAGAGTGATATCTGCCTACCGCACGGTATCACACGATGCATCCTGCGTGATAGCGAGCATGATGCCAGTCGGGCTGGTCATTCGGGAAGATGAGGAGTGTTTTGAGCTACGTGGAAATAGGGGAGCCCGCGAGCGCACCAGGGTGACCTCGGTCGCTAGATGGCAGCGTGAGTGGGACAACTCCTCGAAAGGTAGGTGGACCCACCGGCTGATACCTAGCATATTGAGCTGGGTGGGAAGACCCCATGGGGAAGTTCACTTCCACCTGACACATTTCCTGTCAGACCATGGCTGTTTCCGTCAGTACCTCCACAGGTTCGGGCACGCGGAGGTCCCAGTCTGCCCGGACTGCCCAGGTGTAGATGAAACTGCCGAACACATACTTTTCGTATGTCATCGGTTCGACGTCGAAAGAAGAGCAATGCTTGACGTCTGTGGCTGGGACACAACCCCTGATACCCTTATTCAGCGGATGTGTCAATCGGTGGAGAAGTGGAACGCAGTCTCGGCTGCTACCATCCAGATTGCCAGTAGGCTACAGGTACTGGCGAACCGAGCAACAGACGACGGGCACGGCTAACTAGTGATTGGTTAGCTGGAGCGAAAAAGGCCAAGCGCAAAAAAGGGAGTGAATGGTCTGTTCATGCCGAGGCAGGTTTGGCGCAGCGAATGGCAACCGCGTAAGGGGTAAACCCAGTCACCCCGAAGCAAGACAGAAGAGTGAGTGTATAGGCGTATAAGTGGACTGCCTCATGCCAAGACGGGAGGGTCGTAGCATAGTATGTTGGAACTTAGCTATCGATGTCTCATGGCGTGGCAGAGGAGTGAAAGGGTGAGCATCCAAGTCAGTCTCACACGGTATGTTAAGGGTGAGCACAAAAGTCAGCTTCACAGGTATGGTAGAGGCTAGCACAAAAGTCAGCCTAGCAAGGAATGAAAAAGGTGAGCACACAAGTCAGCCTCGCATGGTATGTCAGAAGTGGGGCCTAAGAAAAATGTCCCACATGGGATGCCAGGGGGAGTGACAAAGGTACAATAGAGTGACACGATTGAGAGTGAATCAGGTGATAGGGTGAGCACCCAAGTCAGCCTCACATGGTATGGGTAGGGCGAGCACAAAAGTAAGCCTAGCAAGGAATGAGTAAGGTGAGCACACAAGTCAGCCTCGCATGGAATGTAAAAGGTGAGCACAAAAGTCAGCCTCATGTGGGAGTGTTTGAGAGTGAATCAAAGTGCGATTGAGAGAGCACCCAAGTAAGCCTCATACAGGATGTATGATCGCGTGAGTGAGAGTGAATGAGTACATTTAGTACAGCCATCCCCCCAGAAGTAATACCGAGAGGTAGTTCCTGGGAGGAATGATGGCGGAGCCCAATGGAGTTTAGTCGGTATTAATGGCTGGTCACCATTCGAGTCCGACACGCCCCCAGTGCACCCCGTGTGGTAGATTGGACCCTACCAATAGCACGTGTACTGGGCTAGGACATAAAGGTCTTCTCCATTGTAAAAAAAAACATACACACACATACAGACTTTTTCCGATCTCGACGAACTGAGTCGAATGGGATATGACACTCGGCCCTCCGGGATTAGGTTGACGTTTTTCAGAGTGATTGCATAACCTTTCTATATGAGAAAGGCAAAAAGGATTTCACGATAACAATATGTGCATGCCATGATGAGTCATCAGAAATATTGATAGGACTAATGTACAATGAGTGAAGTGCTATTTTTACTCTACTAAGGAGTAGATAGTTTAAAACTACGCTTGCGCGTGAAGGGTACAGGCCCGACGAGAGGGGGGGTCAGGGGGGGCAACTACCCTGGGGCCCGGGTCTATTTTGGGGCCCGCATTTTTAACTGAATTAAATTTATTTTAATTTAATTGATGAAGTTTATTGTTTCTGTCGACACTGCAAATATATTACAATCAACTACTTCAACTTTAGCGGCATTAATTGGGTTCGCAATAATACATCATTTCTGTACCCAGACTCATCACACTCATCAACTAACACGTGTATCACTCAGCTACTCGACGGTTACAGCACCGCGGGGCTAGTTCAACTATGTGACGTCACTAATGACAACAACTGTATTTTGGATCTTTACTTTGGAAGCTCTCCGATCACTTTGCCGTTTGTCGTGCTCCAGCTCATCTCGTTAAACTATGCCAACACCACCCAGCTCTTCATTGTTTTCTCCGAAAATGTGTACCTTGTACATTCGAAGATACCACTGAGAAACTGACATATGCCTATCGCAAGACAGATTTTCGAGGAATGCACCTTTTCTTGTCTCGTATCAATTGGAATGAAATCTTGCCACAATCTGATTCAAACGCAGCGGCTGAAATTGTTTCGAACGTACTGATTTATGCTATCGACCAGTTTACTCCTAAAAAACTCAATCATGGCTGTGAATATCCTCCATGGTCGAATCGTACACTAAAAAAGTTTAAGTTGGCCAAAAGGTCAGCTCTAAAAAAGTTTTCGAAATACCGAACCGATATGCTAAAGAATCAGAATCTTCTTAAATCATTGTTACAAGAAACTTAATAAGTCTCTCTTCAATTCCTACCTTCATCGTATTCAGAGCCACCTTCGTAACAATCCAAAAAAGTTTTGGAATTACGTTAATGAACAGAGGCGTGAGTCAGGTTTACCCACTTCTATGTCGCTGGGTGATTTAGAAGCGACTTCATTGCCGGACATCTGTGAGTTATTTCGCCAACAATTCAGCAGTGTTTTTACCAATGATACTCTTAATAATCAACAAGTCTCCGCAGCAGCCGACAACATTCCCCGTAGGACTAGTATTGGACCTCATTTCACGATATCTTCCGATATTGTACAAAAAGCTTGCACAAAACTCAAGTGTTCTAACACTCCTGGACCTGACGGAATCCCATCATCTATCATTAAAAAATGCTCGTCGTCGCTTTGCCTACCTCTGTCCGTCGTTTTCAATATATCGTTAAGTTCCGGAGTGTTTCCTACCATCTGGAAATCATCTTACGTTTTTCCGGTTTATAAAAAAGGATCCAAAAGCGAAGTTCCCAATCACCGAGGAATCGCATCTTTATGTGCACTATCGAAATTATTGGAGCTCATCGTTCTCGAGTTTTTGACACATTGTTGTTCTAGATACATATCAGAAACTCAACACGGTTTCATTCCCAGGCGATCTACTTGCACTAATTTAGTAGCCTACACCTCATTTATCGCTCGCTCGCTACAGGATCGATTGCAGGCTGATGCAATATACACCGATCTGTCGGCCGCCTTCAATAAAATCAACCAATGGCTTCGATCTTACTTGTCAGGCCGTAAAATGTCTGTTAAAATCGGGAATCATTTATCCTCATCCTTCGACGTAACGTCCGGCGTACCTCAAGGCAGCCATATCGGTCCTTATATTTTCCTTCTATACATAAACGATCTGGATTCATTGATTAAGTGCTTCAAGGTGTCTTATGCCGATGATTATAAGTTATTCCATATAGTTAAAAGTTACTCTGATGCTTTGTTTTTGCAATCTCAGTTAGACATTTTCGCTAATTGGTGCATGACTAACAGGATGGTTTTGAATGCCTCGAAGTGTTCTGTGATTACGTTTGCACGAAAACGCTCCATCGTAACATTCGACTACACTATCTTGCAAAACAAATTAAAAAGAGAAACTACAGTGAAAGATTTAGTGGTTCTTGTGGATTCAAAGCTTACATTTAAGGATCACATTGCTTTTATCTCGTCTAAGGCTTCGCGTAATCTAGGAGTTATTTTTAGGGTTACTAAGCATTTCACTAACGTACAGTGCTTAAAAACGTTGTACTGCTCGCTCGTTCGTTCCACACTGGAATACGCCGCCGTTGTTTGGGCTCCTTTCTACAAGAACAGACATCAACGCATCGAGAGTATTGAGCGTAAATTTGTGCGTTTTGCGCTGCGCCACCTGCCTTGGAGCGATCCCTACAATCTGCCCAGATACGAAGATCGTTGCAACCTTATTAGTCTTGAAACACTGTCTTTGCGCCGCAATGTGACCAAAGCGTCTTTTGTCTCTGATCTGTTATTGTCTCGCATTGACTGCCCTGATTTACTCCGTCTTCTCAACATTGATATTCGCCTCCGAAACCTTCGTTCCTACTCTTTTGTCCGTCTTCCAGTGTCTCGTACTAATTATGGCAAAAATGAACCCGTCAGTAGCATGTGTAGACTTCAATTTGTCTCGCACTTCTTTAAAAAAATTGTTTTCGCGCACCCTTTCCCAAACCTGATAGTGTTAGCCAATTTTTTATGTTAATGTTAATACTTTACCTATGTAAGATAGAGTTTAAGAAGTGTTTATTTTAAGCAGTGTTTAGTGTTAGTCATTGTATCATTTGGTTTGTTTGTTAAATGTTGATACCTAAAAGATAGAGGTTTTGTGCCTACGGGAGAAGGAGCTTTTGAAAATCCACTCCCGCGGGTTTTTCCCTCTCAATAAAAATAACTACGTTCCAATCGTTCCAATGGTTTTCTGAAGTACGTGAACGTAACCCAATTAGATTCATTTAACAGTGCAATAGAACCATTCTGGTTTCATTTATCGCAAGTGTTTGTCAAAGTGTACAGTATGAAGTTGTTTACAATTTATCATATACTTAGCTAATGTTACTAATAAAAGTTGGATATTTTCGGAATGGGGTTGACGAGTAGATGACGAAAATCAATGAATGAAGCCACTTTGAAAACCAAGATGGCGAATTCCAGTTAAGACATCTCTATAACCTAAAATATTGACATTTTCGAAAAAAGATAATCATAGAATAGATATAGGTATATTGATTTGTGATGCGGATGATATGATTATAGAAACCTTCTCTGAACCAGAAGACGCTATATTGGCCTTCAAAAGGGCATCGCTCATCTACTCGGCAAACCCGCTTAAAAATACCCTCATAGTTTATACAGATATTGTTTGAAATAGCTCCAAGGTACCATTTCTATCATCTACTCATTAAGCCCGTTTCAAAAATTCCCAAATTGTTAGGGTTATCGAGATTATTGTTCAATCAGAAGTCTCCATTCTGGATTTCAAAAAGGTGCCAAATATCCATGTTCATCATGTACTTGTCAAGCCCGTTCCGGAAATACCCATATTGTTAGGGTTATCGATAATGTTGCTCAACCAACGAATTTTGATAAGAATGTGAAGCGAATTTTTTACGATCTAAATCCCAAAAAACGAACTAATTCAATTTACGAACCCTTGGCTTGGTCCGTAAATAGAGGTTCCAGTGTACACATTTGATGCAGAAAAAAGTGGGAATTGAACTAGATACTTATTCTACCTATTAGTATTCACCAAAAGTTGAAACTCTTTCTCTCACAACTCTCTGTCTCAGTCTTTCTAACAGCAGACTTCGCTGTTGGATCCCATTCATCGCATTCGGAATGTTTTCTCTCTGAATGTTGGCGCAAATATAACAACTGATTCCAAAACCGATTTTACCATGTTCAGAAACCAATAAAGAAAATTCGTTCAGGTCATAGTGACAACTGCAATAGCTGCATCCAGTGCCTCAAAATCATCAACATGTACCAACAATAAGAAACAAGGCAGCATCGGTGGTGCGAAATTTTACATTCAGTTGCCTATTTCTGATGAATTTGCTGAATTCAATATTCAGTTTCAATGCTTCCCTCATTCATTCACTTCCAAACTGACTGAAATTTTATGCAGAATCGAATGGTTGAGTGCAGAGGAAATATAAATTCATTCACAAACCAAAGCATTCATTTGTTATTATGTGGACAGTTTGAAGGCAGAAGTTCTTTTACATTTTCGAGCATAACTGAATTGCATAATCTATATCTGGTGCACTTTTGCTTGATGATCTCAGAGCGGACGGACGAGGAAAACAAACAAACCTTCGATTCATCGCGGCGGGCATAAATAGAATTTTATTTCTCTTTCAAGCTCACGAAGGGATGTCAATTTTTCTAAGCTCGGATTCTGAGCAGCATTAACGATGGTAGCATTAACGTGCGTCAAGGGAGCATGAACGATGGCGATATGGACTGTATGGCAATGTCGCAAAAAAGGTTTCCAATTGCAATGGCAAATCGGACGCAAGTCATTCTAATGGCCAGCCACAAACAAATATTCCTTTATTATTTTTATTTTTTCATCTATTACTTATTTAAAATACTGACGACTCTGGTAAGCTAACGCATTGAATCGTATCAAATAAACAATTTTCATAAAAAATAATTTAATTGAAACGGTTGCATTTGTATAGTTCCTCTAATCGATGTTGAAATAAGAAGTCATATATGGTGCGGCCCGTCAGTATTTCGAACCCCGGGGCCCGGCGCGGCTCTCGACGGCCCTGAGGGTATGTATTTATAACTAAATTAGTCATGAAATTTGCGTTTCGACTTCTCATCAAAATTCAACAGTAATTGAAGGCGAATCAGCAATCAAACAATAAACAACGCAGACCTGATAGGCATTTCCTGAGAATACATCGCAATAGAAGGGCGAAATCAATAGACTTCACCCTAAACGATCGAGTAGAGAGTCCTATAATAGACTTCCACTTTGCATATGAGTGCAACACCCGGGCAGGAGAACCAGTTCTAGAGCGGCCCTTCGGGTAGGCCGACCCGAGTTGGCGGAGGAGCAAGCGCTGGTAAAAAACCCCCGGCTGACTGGAATGCAATCAACGAAACAGACCAGGTGATGTCGATGCATCGGAGAGCAGAGTTTCCTGGCGGCAGCAGCGGTACCATTTTTGGCTATTGTTATTGAAATTTTATGTTTGTAGTCTCAATTTGGCTTTCTTCGTGCTTGTTTTGACGCGGTTCCACAATAAAATATTACGACTCATAATTTACGACACGTGCCTTAATTAAGAAATCCAGCATTATTGGTTTCCAATGTTTGGACAACTAGTTGAAATTAATTCTGTAATCAATTTTCATTGGCAGCATAATTTAATTCCACCTTTGGAGGGCGACTAATTGTGCTGAAGATGGCACATGATCAAAACGCTACGGACAGCGAGAATTGAGCCGCGATGCATGAAATATGATATAGAGATTTTGCTTCGTTAAAAAATAATTGAATTTTGGTTTTAAGATTAATCGAATTGTGAGAAATGGTTATAAGTACTGGAAGGGAAGCGGTGCTGGTCGTTGCCGACGGCTTGGCTGCTCACATATAATAAGGTTGTTTACTTTCTGTACAACATCGAGTATCCTGGAGAGCTGCAATTTTCTCCACCTTAACAGTATCATTTAAGTGAATGGAACTATCATATAAAAATTAAACGAATTATACTCATTTTCTTGAAATCAAACCTTGAACCTTAATTTTGGAATAAATAAAAAAAGTTTCAAATGAAATAATCAACATTATGACTAGAAATTACATTCTCTCTGTGCAGCTGGAACTTGAGACGTCCTCACTAAGGTTGCAGGAGATACAACAAAAAATATATTTTTTTTGATTTTCACCATTACCGATCGTAACCACGTCGTCCGATGAAATTACCGCTCAGAGCTGCGCATCGTCGTACCGGGCGAAGAGGAAACATGTCACAAGGTGAGATTGTTGTGCCAGTTTTCCCTGTTCAATCCGTCTCCCATCGAGCAGGAGAAGAAATCAATTTAATTGATTGTACTTTTTGGCGAAACTACCGAAGCTTAATTTATCGGCATTCTTGTAGTTTGTCGCCAAATTTTATTGAGTTGACCGAAATACCGACCGACCGAATGTTGGCCGGGGAGAGGTGAATCGGGATGCTGCCGAATGCGAGAAGAAAAAAAAACGTATTACCTTTAATGCTGAATTTTATGTTTGACGTAAATTTTAAATTTACGCCGGACGTAAATAATTGAACAGCAACATTTCTGCCGAGACTTGCGAGGCGATTCTGACATTCAGAAACGTACACCGTTCTGGGATGAGACGACATAACGCAACATCCTCGTCCGCGGTTTGGCGTCTGTGGACAGTATTACGCAAGATACTATTTTCTCGTTTCTTGTTTTGGGATAAATTTGAGTACCAGAGCTACACACCAAAAAAATCTGAATTTTATCGTTGACATAATTGCAAACATGACACAATTCAACAAACCGTAATTTACGAAATGACGGAACATTACCGTGTTCCGTTTAATTTTACATGAAACATATACTTTACATGCGCAATGACATAAAATTACACTTCCTACCATTCAGAACAAACGCTGTATGAGGAGTAAAATTACATGATTTACGAAATTCAACGTCATGTAAAATTAAAATCAAAAGTAAAACTAAGTCATTTTTGATGCTCGTATATGTCAGGGTCAGGAGACGTAAATTTACACTATTTTTTCGAGGTGTGTACTCAAGCTTACTTACAAGCAAATTTGAGCGGGATAAATTTGCTTGTACGTAATCCAAGTGATGTTTATTTTGCATTTTGGTAGTTAATAAGAATTAAAGTAGTTTGCTGTAGTTAACAATATTAGACTCATATGAAAGTTGTAATACAGCTGCTACTGAATTTTCTGCAAGTCGAAGTTTTGGTTCAGGAGCTACGGATTATAAACTAATATTATAAATTCGTAAATATAATGAAGTTGATCATGCAATGCACTAGTTTATTCGTCGTTTTCTGAAGCGAAGTATTTTCGTGCATTGTAAATAGTAGGTATCGTTCATTTCATGAACAAGAATGGCCGCTTAGTGAACGAAAGTTTTCGTAAATTTTACAAATGCACGAATGTTATCGTTGATAACGATACTATTTTTTGTGATTGAAACGAAATGTTTTGTTCATTTTAATAAACGTTTGTGTACATTACGAACAATCTCGTTTGTCTAACGAATTCATTTCGTTCACCTAAGAGAAGTTAGCGTATTTAATAGCATATTATTTTGACATTGTTCCAGCGTGTTTCAATAGAACTACGAACGATTCAGCATATGTTCAAATATTTCGTATATTTTACGAAAATTGTCTGTACGAACCTAATTCGTAGCGATTTAGAATGCATGACATTTCCATCTACATCGGTATCACCGTGCTATCTAAATAAGGCAATATTTAATGAAATATGTTCTTAATTGTTTGCATTTATGGTTGCTGCTAACTGTTACGCATTCGCCGACTCTTTGCTCACGTTGGCCACCTCCAGCGGAACTGGATTCATCGGGGAAATGGCGAAGTTCCTAAATTGAATTAATATCTCTTTTTTAGAAAGAGGTGACTTTATCAATTTTTACAAATTCGTTCTTGAATGAGGTTAGCAAAGCTGTATTATCGCGCATCATGAGGCCAATCGATGTCGCCATTCACCTCTGATACAGAACTCCTATCCCTTACCTCTCCGCGGTGCCAACTGGGGTACAGGCCTACTTTTGCCGTTTTTGCTTAAACTCGGGACTGGGTCGGGTTCTATCCCCAACCACCGTCAATTCGTTCACTTGGACAGGTTGACGGATTGGATCCTGTCTCAGTTTCGTTTCAAGTGGGAGTGGCATTAGTGAAAATCGTCTAGGATCTGTGGTCATATGGTGACAGGGAAGGGGGACAAACGACGCGCGCGTGAAACTGCTAGTGTATCCGTCTTGCAAAGTGAATCTTTCGGTACAGTTAATGGTTATTTTGGGCAGCTCAAAATTATTTCTTGGTTTTGTTTTGTAGGTTCGGTTTGTATACAACCTTTGATTAATATTTTTTTCTCAATAAATAGTCAGCCCCAATAAGACTTCAATCTAACTAGTATCGATGATCAAGGCTCAATACGTACTGAAAATTCAACGTGTCACTCGGTAGTTTCCAACCCAATAAATCCGGCCCATTACGCAAATAGGATTAGCTTTCCTAGGCAATACTTCCACGGTTGGCTGTGTGAAGCTAAAATTGCTTTTGATTAGGAAACAGGATACTCTCGGCAGCCGGCTACCCAGAGTTTAAAAAGAACCAAAAACTAAACAAGATTTTCTTTTTCGAGTGATCGTGTACTCGGAAAGCAACTAAACTACACCCTAATAAACCATGCTTTACAGGTCGAATCGCTTGCTTGGAGCGAATATTAGACATTATACCCTTCCAAACGACCAACTCCGCGACATTTATGGAAGAGCCTGATGAGTCGTCTACCTTCCGTTAAGTAGGTGGAGCATCAACACTTCCCGTCTACCTTATCCTTTATCCTTCCCCGTGAACGATGGAGATGGGGGCGGCCGGCAATGATGGCTATCATGCTGTTGAGGTTTTAATATGGGTCGGATTGGTATGAATTCCTCTTTACCACTTCCTAAGCAACTTTTATTAGATAATTAGATAATTATAATCAGTAGTCAAACATGATGAAGTCAGTGTGCAATCCGCCAAAATCATCGTCACAACGCAACACAACGTAACAAATTCGTTCTTGAATGAATTTCTTTTGAATTTCATGTGAATCGGAGTTCCAGTTCTGGTGTTTCATGTTCAAGTGTGAGGTCGCACCCAAAATTTTCTGAAAATTCAGATTTAAATAGTTATCCCATGTCGATTACGCCATTTTGAAATCCAAGATCCGTTTTATCGAAATTCTCTATAGCCCAATAGGTATTTTCGGAATGATTTTTACGAAAAGGTGTTTGACGCAGCTAAAATTCCAGAGGGTTGTTTGGTGTTTTATGTCATTAACCCTTAAATGCATGAATTCAATTTTTCTTTGGTACTCATTTTTCGTGATGGATAGGATATATACATCTTATTAAGGATTCTTACCTCAATATTCGCTTTGTTGCCAAATGGCAACAGTATGCATGCGAATCTTGCCTTATGCATCCTTTCCTTACCGCCTACGGAAGTATCAGTCGAGCGAGCGTTCAGCGCCCTGACACTTGTTCTTTCGGAACACAGGACAAATCTTTCTGATAGTAGGGTAAGGTGGGGCAAATCCGACCGTTGGGTAAACCCGACCCCCTTCTGTTATAGAAAATCGGGTATGGCATGACAGCATTTTTTTAGTCTACATCGAGATAGTCAAACGACATTAAGTGTGTTTTTACAACTTTTGATTTGATTTTTGTGCATCATTGACTACAGGATATTACTGATTGTTAAAGTGATTACATAAAAGACGTAAGTGGATTTAAATTCTTTGATTAAAGTCGTGCATTAAAGTGCATAGATGAATTTAGTCCAACTTTTTTCATATTTTTTTTAATTGCATCATAATGAAAAATGAAGCGGTGGGGTAAATCCGACCTCTAAATAGTGAAGTAAATCCAACCGCTTTTTGCTAATAAAATGTTTATTTATCATATTGAAATATATTTTAATTGTTATTATTTATTATTTTTTTGCACAATAGTTCATAATCACAAACGAAAGACACAAAAACGTGATGAATATTGTATTCATTGAGCAATTGCTACGATGCAAATGAGAATATCTTTACGTGCTACTGCTCGTGATATTGACTATCCAAGATTGACATTGATTTCCATTTTCCTCATGGTACAATTCAATAACATAACCTTCATTGATTTATCATTGAAAACACATAAAATTTGGGTGATATCTGTACTAAATCAACCAAAAACATAGGCGGACGGGTTTACCATTTTTGAAAACAGCAAAAATAAACATTTTTGTAAAACGGTTGTATTTCAAAATTTTCCCAAGATACGAATAAAACGCTATATACAGAAAGTTGTCAGAAGTCTAGCCTTTAATTTGGTATATAAAACGACTTGATCCTATGTAAAATGAATATTTTACACCCAAAACCATTTACTAGGTCGGATTTGCCCCACCTTACCCTATGCTTGAAAATATATTGATAGTAAAACTGAACAAAAATTTGTTAAATAGTGTATTACCCAAGTTATATAGCTGGAAAGATGATGTTAACCTTTAATATAAGTTGATTTCAATATACTTAACTTACATGTATCGTCGTATATATTAAACTATGCGTTTTTTATTTCTCATAATTATAGCACTGATTATCTGTAAAATTACATTTTTTGTGTAAATATGTTTTCCTTATGTAATCAAAAATGTGAACTATTTTTTTCGATATCTATGTTAACTATAAAACTTCATATTATCAAGTTTGGAATCAAGAATTTGATTCAGCGAGTCCTTGGGGTTCATGGTCGATTTTGATTTCATAAAAAACAATGCTTTCGCTGTGCCAAAGTGCATCAGAATACACTTTTCCTGTGAAACAAAAACAGTTTCAAACGAAAACGCTTGACGCATTTTCGCAAGAATTGCTTCGCACTTTCAATGATTTAGGAAAAAAAATCTAGGATTTGTTTGCAAAGATGGAGAAATGAGACCTATGATAAGGTATGCTAATTTATAGTGCAACTACGTTGTAAAACGCTTTTTGCTTCTATATTCTACATTTTTGCTTGTTTTTAGAATTTAAGGGATTATAAACGTTTGAACACGATAAAATTCGACCTTTATCTCGTATCGTGATAGTTTAAGACTAATACAAATAAAACTAGGCCCAAAGCGTCGAATAGAATAGGTTTTCATGTGTTTGCAAAAAATTCTGTGAAAATAGTGAAATATTTACGAAGTTAAGGTAATTGTCTGAAAACAGCTCTTAACGTAATGAGAAAGAACTTCTGAAAGTATCAGATTATTTAGTGCATGGGTTGGGAGGATGTCATACTGACCGCAAAAATTAGTAGCACCGTCCAGTTAGCGTGCGGTGTTAATAATATTGACCAATATACTGAGTCAACTAATTTTCTTCAGAAAATGTATAGTTCTGATATTTCTAAACGTCAGGCCCGACGAGAGGGGGGTCAGGCAGGGCAACTACCCTGGGGCCCGGGTCTATCTTGGAGGCCCGCAATTTTTCCTCTAAATAAAACTGGAAGAAGAGTATAGAAAATTTAAAAAGAATTATGTGAGACAAACATTAATTGCAATATTCTTATATTAATTATCCTCATTGAAAAATGTGTTGATAGAACCGTATTGAAAAAAATCCCGAAATATGAACTATTATTGTGAATATTTTAAAAAAATATTTTTCGATGAAATGAAGGTTTTAATTCCTCTTCCCCAAAAAGAATTTTGCGGTGTGCACAATTAAACCAGATTGAATCTTTACAAACATAGCAACAAAATATATTTTGTTATTATATAGTAGAATATGTTGGAATATCAGAAATAAATAAATTGCGTTTAATCAACAAAACTATTATATTGAAATAACATGCAAAACTAGATTGGTCAACTAAAATATCCATTGAAACAATTTGGCATGTTCTGTATCTGAGCTTTTCGAAAAACGACATAATTATTTTTTTATTCCAAACAAATCTGAAAGTATAGAGAAAAACTTTCCACTCACCACTGACATTGCTGACATTGTTAGGTTGAAAGAATGAAAATAAATCTATGAAATTATTATTATCGTAAACTGCAAAATGAACATAAAGTATTTTTCATAACATTTTTCGCTATTAACTGTTGCGAGAAATCCTGACTAAAAGTGTGTCTGTGAACTGAAATCTTTTGATAGCAAATTGTTTAATCTTTACACCCGAAATAAAAGTCTCTTGCAATAATTGCAAGCTGCAATCACTTGCAAATAATGTTAGCATTGCTTGACATTTTGCATTTAAAGCCACTTGTAATTTTTGCAAGCATATAAAAACACTTCATCTCTTGCTATTCCTAAATACGTTTCTTCAACACAACTGTCAAAGGATTGCCACCACATTCACAAGCCTATGCTTGTTTTATATCAACGCACGGTGAGTTTTTATTTACTGTCGGCTTTTATTCGCTCCTCACCAACACCATTAAACGCAATATTGTGGCTCATTTATTACACACGAGACAGATTCGAATTGCGGATGTGCTGATAGTATGAGTTTTACCGCTCTGTTCTCATGTGCAAGAACAGAACAGCGCTAATATTCAATGGTGCGAGGCGCATGAGCATGAGTTCAAATGTTGGTGTGTCCGCTGCTTTTTCGTTAATCGTGAATTTGTCCTAGTGTTTATATATAACTTTTATATATAACTTCCAGAATCCAGAATAATTATCTGATAGCATGGTTGGATAGATAAAGTATTGGTTATTAATCTGCCTGTCTTTTTTGCCTAACGCGTGTTGGTCACCATTACACATATATCGCTAATACATAGGCAAAATTCGTTTTTGATGTTCTTGCATTGTATCGTCTTGCAGTATACACTAATTGTGAATGGTCCTGCTCCAAGTTCTGAGCCAAAATACTGAATTCACCGAAATCAATAGAACGTAGTAGGGGGACCCAAGCGTGGAATTGCGTTCACGGATGTTCAAGAACCTCGAACTAGATACCGAGAACAGAGGAGAAGGTGCGTTCCATCCAATCCATCGATAATATGGCCAAAATGCACGACACCAACCACAGTGCCAGTAAACATCGAAACCGGCACTTGAAGAAGAATTTAGTGGTCAAAAAGTGTCCAAAGCTTCGTTACGATTGTGTTACGACGAATTCCAATGAGTGTATTTGGACGAAGAATCCTACTTAAAATTAAACTTTAAGGTTGGACAGAGAATGCGCAAAACCGTATGTCAGATCTTCATAAAAATCAATCAGCGTATGTAGAATGTTATTATAGTACTGCTGATTGATTTTTATGAAGATCTGACATACGGTGTGGAAAAAACTGCTTTTTGCGTTTGCGAATGTTACCCTTTCTCTGTCCAACCTTAAGCAACTTAACGGTAAATGTTTATACATTGCGATTGAGCTTTATGATGTCCCTGGTAGATATAATCAAGAATGAATCTGCATAAACCATTTAATAAACGAAGATAAAGTTTCAGATTAAACTAAGATGTGCAGCTATTTAGCAAATAGGAAACTGTCAGTTTATGGTTTTATTAGAGAAGTTCAAACTTCAACTTGAATTCGCATAATTTTTGATTCACTAAACAAGAATTGGGCTTCACCAAGATTTAAAGCGAACTGACCCAACAAGGTTCGCTATACAGTCTGTTTCTTTCCAACAAAGACAACGCTTCTCAGTCTATTTTCTGCGTAGACTCGAGCCAGCGTAAAGCGAACGACAAAAACAGTAATATTTGTCTTGTGTGAATTTTTAAAGAAAGTTTATTCTTGCACGATGAGTTTAGGTATCTTTGTCTTTTGGCGGTTTCTCCGTATAATAAACTTATACACTTAGATATAGATTTATCCTTGAATGCTTCATTTTGAAGAAAGCATTAATTCGTTGAAATTTTCGTTTTTACCCCAAAATTGACATCACGAAAGTTAGTGCCTGACACTTTAAAGAATAAACCGAAGTAACCTATATTCAGATACACATAGCCCGTTAAAATATATAGATAAATAGACTCATAACCCTATGTCACGGTGATAAGTCCGTTAGTTTGTGGAATATATTAAGAACCTATACCTAACACAAATAAGTCCCATTCAAATAAGAAGTCGTCTAGAGTAGGGCCCGTCAGTAATTTAAGCCCCGGGGCCCGGCGCGGCTCTCGACGGCTCTGCTAAACGTATGCTCCTTCAGTAAAATTTTTGTTCGTGTCTGGTGTTTCGGCCAACGCATTTAATAAAATGACGAAAAACTACATTTTACCGATGGCAAAAGAATAAACCCCTTGAGTAGAAAGTCATAAGTGGTATGAATTTTTGTTCGAACTGAACTTTACTGAACAGAACATGACTAATCTGTGCTATGGCTTCATTTTTTTACTGATATTTGTTCTTGTTTAATCAGAAATTTTGCAAAAAAAATCCCTGTGTGAGAACAAAAGAGCCCAGATGGAGAAAGGAGAAATCGTGTAAAAAGGCTTTTTCTAACTTTAGACCTTTATTCTAAAAACCTTCAGTCTATTGGCTGAAACTGTTTGTCGTGCGTGGTTCAATTCCACGCAAGATGAGGGGCCCTACGCTCACAGTCACGTCACCAAGTGGCTAGAAGGAAATTTCTAGAGAAAATTTAGAATAGGACGTAAGTAACAATGAGAGATTCTCTTTGGGATATTTCTCTTTTTTTTTGAGATTACATCAAATCTCAACGTTTCATGCATTTTAAAGTCATTTGGCATCCAAAATGCAAATTTGATTTTGAAATTTTCCCTATCTCCCCCCTTTGAGAATTTTTCATTTCAATTTATATGGGAATTTGCTGTGTGGTCGCACTCTTCAATCCGTAACTCCAGAACCGGAAGTCCAATCAACGAAAAATTCAATGGCAGCCGATAGGAAGGTTGTACCTTTCATTTGAGACTAAGTTTGTGCAAATCGGTTCAGCCATCTCTGACAAACAGAGGTGACATTTTTTTCCACATGCACATACACACAGACATTTTCCGATCTCAAAGAACTGAGTCGAATGGTATATGATACCCGGCCCTTCGGGCCGGTATTAGGTTACCGATTTTTGGAGTGTTTGCATAACCTTTCTAAATGAGAAATGCAAAAACCGAAAAGAATGTTAGGCTTACGCCCATATTTAGTTTCCTACAATCACATGAATATAACAATGCAGACAAAGCTATTGTTCTTTTACATTTGATGCGCTTTTTCTTATTTCGTTTATGTGCCCAGTCAGTAAGCTGCGCAAAATCAAATCTAACAACCTGGAATGCCGAGTGCTCTGTACTGCAGTAGACTACCGGCGGTAAAATACATTTTCTGAACGGCTTTACTGCGAGAATGGAGAGAGTATACAATGGAAAGAGAAAATTAGTGCTCGCTTGAAGCGGCTGTGCTCATTAGGTTCTTTACTGAAACAGTTAACCTCACTTTTCTTGACAGTTCGATTGTACTGTTTACATGGACTTAAAAAAAATTGTGGACGACTAGATTTGCTCGAAGCAAATTAGGTGCTTTACTGGCACAGTTAACCTCACTTTTCTTGACAGTTCGCTTGTACTGTTTACATGGACTTAGAAAAATTTGTGGACGACTAGATTCGCTCGAAGAAAATCGTGAAGAATTTTTCTAAGTCCATGTAAACAGTACAAGCGAACTGTCAAAAATGAACACTCAGTTCATTTGTGACGTCAGCGTAAAATATTCAATTGTAAAGGATTTTTCTAAGTCCATGTAAACAGTACAAGCGAACTGTCAAAAATGAACTGAGTGTTCATTTTTGACAGTTCGCTTGTACTCTTGCATGGACTTACAAAAATTCTGTACGATTTGCTTCGAGCGAATCTAGTCGTCCACAATTTTTTCTAAGTCCATGTAAACAGTACATGCGAACTGTCAAGAAAAGTGAGGTTAACTGTGTAAAGCTCTACGAATTCGTGAAATGTAAGAGCAATGTGCACGCATAGATCAGGGACTAGCGTCAAAACCGCTGTACCAGTCGCGGAATGCGAACAGATGGCGTTACGGAAGAGGGCTGAAAACGCCGAAAAGGCACTGAAGACGACAGAGGTAGCGAACGTAGAAGCCTATGAGACGCCGAGGCGTGGTCGGTATTCCTGCTCCATGAAAAAATTAAGAGAAGAGGAACCGAACAAGTCCAAGAAGGTCAATGAAGTACAGCGAAAAAGCCGACAAATGAAAAGTAGATAACAAACCATCGAAGCTGTGGAAGGTAGGACGAAAAATGGAAGGAAAAGGATGAAAAAAGAAAGAAGACCTTCGAGTGCGCCGACTCTAGCCGTCAAAGGAAACGACTGCGTGAAGTACGCTGCGATTCTTAAAAGAGCTAGGGAGGATTCTTAGCTAAAGGAGCTGAGAGAGAACGTAGTAAGGATAGGGCACAGTCGGAAAAGTGAGATGCTGTTCGAGCTGAAGAAGGATCCATTGATCAAGAGCTCGACCTATCGGGAACTAGTGGCAGAGCGGTGCGAGTAGAAGCAAACGAGCGAGCTGAAATTCAGGAAGCAGTGGTCGAGTGCAGGAATCTGGACAAGATCACAACGGAAGACGAAGTGAGGACCGCGCTGATAGAACAATATAACCTGCAGAAAGAACAGCTGACAATCAAGTTGAGCAAGGCGTATAGTGACACACGGATGGTAGCGATAAGCTAATCTTTAGTCGCAACCAACCAGCGTATGTCGACAGGTAAGTGTCGTGACCACCAGTCGATTTTCTGGCTCTCGTCTTGAGCTGCCGTCGTTCCATTGCGGGTTCCAATTTCCCAACTGTCTGTTGCAAGCTTTGCCAAGAGAATGAAAATTTTTTTCGACTTTCGTTGCTAAATGAAATAAACAACATATAGCAGCACACTTTGATCAATTGTGTGTTTGCTGTTCTTGAATGTAATTTATTCAATTATTTAAATCGTTTTATTCAAAATTAAGTCGATCAATGTAATTTTATTGAGAATATATTTCGAATTTGAATTTGAATGTGAAGCGATGACTGTTTTGAGTTCATACAACATTTTATTTTATTTATCCATCATATTCCCCACATTACTTATCTTCTCCACTCTTAACAGTAAATGGTATACAAAAAATTATCGTTGTATCGAGATGGTTTCTGAAGACTGTTTCGTTCTCGTAAAACTCTTGATGTCAAGTTTGTGTCAGATAATGAACTCGTAGAAGCTTGTTTCGTCTTTTAAGTGTTGTCAGGTAAAACATACGATTCTTCGATTGGATTCGAATTGCGATGTTCGAATGGAGCTCTCCTGACGTCCTGAACGTTTCTGGAATACTGTACACCTCCACTGCTCATCAGGACAACCCTAGCTCCTTCTCTTGCTATTACGGTAAAACGTTCCGACGAGAATGTTGGATCAAGCTTGGACTTTTTTTGTTGAGCCATGCACACAGTATCTCCGATGCCAATATCGAAATCTTTAGCTCCACGTGCTGCGTCCGCGTATTGTTTACTCGTGAGCTTGGCTTCACAATCTCGCTCCCTTATGTCCGTTCGATCCAAAACCCTGGTTTCTGAATCATTCCATAGACTGGGGAATGTTCCACGATACCTCCAGCCGACTAACAACTCAAAAGGCGTTACACCTAGTCGCGAATGGGGAATCAATGTATTATGATTGTGAACGTAGCGCTGTAATGCTGGTCTCCAGTTTTCGCCTTCAATTTTAGCCGAAGCTACCGCTTTGATAAGGCTCTGATTTTGCCGTTCGACAATTCCATTGGTTTGGGGGCAAAGGGGTATTGATTTCCGGATTTTAGTTCCTTTGTTTTCCCAAAACTCGATAAATTCAGAACTCTGGAACGGCGGGCCGTTATCGCTTTGGATAATCATTGGACAACCCCAAGTCCGGAAAATCTGACAAAGGGCTCTATTGGTGTTTTTAGCATCGGTATGATGCATTTCTATTACCGACAAATATCGCGAATAGGTGTCAACGACCGCCAGAAATTTACCAGCTCCGGTTCCAGGTATAGAGAGGAAATCTATCTGGATGATTTCCCAGGGTCCTTCGGGGAGTTCTCTGCTTGATAGCGGTAGGGGTGGATTTTTGCGAGCCAAGACCGCACACGTTTCACAATTTTTAACAAACTGAACTGTATCTTGTGACATTCCGGGCCACCAGAAGAACCTACGCATGATCCTTTTCATTGCGACTTCTTCTACATGACCTCCATGTGCCGAAGTCAATGCCTTAAGACGTAGTGCCTTGGGCAGGACCATATTTTCGCCCTTAAACACTAGGTATCCAAGGAAGTGTAATTCTTTCTTATGCGCCTCAAATTTACGCAGAGTCACCGGCCAACGGTTTGTTTCGACTGCTTCCTTTACATCCATAAGTTCCTTGTCTTGTTCAGAAGCCTTTTCAATTTGATCCCATGTGATCTCCATACACCCCGAATCCAACGTATAGAGGTAGTTGTTGGAGTCCTCCTCCTCAAAGGGGACGGGATTTTGCGTTTCATTGACCAATCTAGACAGTAAATAGAACAAACAAAGAATGAAATAGTACTTTCGTTTCTTTCTTGGTTTTAACCAGCATGTTTAATTAGTACTGACCTAGATAAAGCATCAGCTACGTTCTGTTTTCCAGGTACTCTTTTGATTTTGAAATTATACTACTGAAGCCTCAAAGCCCATGATTCAGCTCGAGAAACGGCCCTTTTACCAATACGGTGATGTGAGCTAAATATAAACTCGTTGGCCTCCGAGTCAGTACGGATTACGAAGAAACGTCCCAACAGATAATAAGAAAATCGCTCCACCGCCCACACAACAGCTAGCGCTTCCTTTTGCGTTTGTGGGTATCGTTTTTCAGTTACTGTTAAAACTTTTGACGCACCATCGATAATCCTTGGGATGGCATCAGAGTTGTATTGTATTAGAACAGAGCCCAAGCCACTTGGAGAGGCGTCCACAAATAACTCAACTTCATCTGTGGCACTATAGTATCCAAGCTTCTTAATGTCGTTCAACGCATTGTTTCGCAGGAAATTGAATTCTCGTTCCTCTTCGGTAGTCCAATAGAATCTATCTGAATTCGTCAACCCTCGGAGACATACTGTTTTATCAGCGCGATTTCGTATGAATTTATCTGTGAATGTTACCAGACCCAAGAAGCTTTTTACCTCTGCACAGCTTGTTGGTCTTCTAAAATTCTTGATGGCATCCATTTTATCGCTTTCTACCATCCAACCGTCTGCAGTTAAGATAAACCCCACAAATTTGACTTTCTGGCTTCCATAAACGCATTTCGATTGATTGAGTTGAACATTGTGGCTTTGAAGGCGAGATAAGACTTCCGCAAGGCTAGCATCGTGTTCCTCTTTAGTCTTTCCATGTACTAAAATGTCATCTAAGTAGTTTGTTACACCCTTGCAGCCACCCAAGATATTTTTTTCCAAAATCTCCTGGAATATATCAGGAGCATTACATAAACCAAACGGAAGTCTGATGTATCGAAACACTCCAAATTCCGTGTAGAAGTTCGTTAAATGGCGAGATTCTTTATCCAACTCAATATGGTAGAACGCATTCGACAAATCTATCGTTGAAAACCATTGAGCTCCATCTAGTTCTGCGAGTATCTTATCCAGTGTGGGCATCACGAATGGGGTTCTGTAAATGTGCTGATTCGGCCCTCTAAGGTCAATTACTAGCCTGAAATCCTCATTGCCCTTTGGCACAACAAGCATGGATGAGCAAAAAGACTTATCCATTTCAGCCGATACAGGTTCGATAATTTCCGAGGCTGTCAACTGATTTAATCTTTCTTTTACCAATGATTTTATGGAAAATGGAATGTTCGTAAATATGTTCCGGCACGGAGCTGCGTCCTTGTTGTAGTTGATTCTAACTGGCGGAATGTTGAATTTTGGGAATGGTTTATTCCCATTTATGAACAAGATATTCATCGTTTGGAAACTCGAATCATTATTCACTTCACTGGTTACTGGAACCTTTAATCCGAGCATCAGTACGCTATAGCGAGTTGCTGTTGGTCTACTCAATAATGAACGTCGCTCGTCTACAACATAGAACTTTTCCATCAATATTGGTCGATCTTCTGATATGCAAAGATATGCTTCGAAAGTGGCTATAACAGAAATCTCCCCAGTTGAGGCATACGCTCTAAGCGATCTGTCTGTACGATTTTGAAGGTTATATATAGAATTGCTGTAATTAGCATTACTCATCAGCTTCCGGAACAGCTCGTTAGTGAATGTATTGACATGGGCGCCTGAATCAATCAAAAATTCACATTCCATTCCAGCTACTTTGGCTAGTATAACTCCCTCATCCTTAAGTGAAGCCTTGGATGATACAACGTTGATGTGTTTCATGATTTTGACCTGTGATGGATCAACAATCATTTAATGAAAATAAAGCAATTCCTATTTTTGAATACTGATCATGTTGATATCTATTAATTTCTATACATGTTCACTTTCATTGTATCGTATTTAAAACCCTTTAATACAACTAATTTAAAGATTATTTTTGCATATAGTTCGAATTCATTTTATTGGTCTAGAGAAAATATTTAAATTTCATATTATAAATCAAAACTTAAACGTCAACAAGCAGTCATGGAAATCAAAGATCAGATATCGCAAAATAGATTTACATTTTTTTTTAGTTTTCTGGTTCAAAACTTACATTTTCGGGTTTTGATTCCGTTTCCACCTTTTCGACCACAGCTATCTCTTTGGCACCCTGCTCAATTGGTTCTGACTTAGATGCGTTCGGTGGTATCTGTCCGGGAGAAAACCGACAAACTCTCTGGAAGTGACCGATTTTGTTGCAGTTTCTGCATGGCTTGTCAATAGCAGGGCACTCCGACGACGAGTGGTACACATTTCCACATCGCCAACATTTTTCTCCACGATTGTAGTTCATTCCACGACGATTGTAGTTCACGTCACGGTTAGTGTTACGCCATCCAGCTAGTTCGGCAAACCTCGAGTTTCTCGAAGACTGGCGCGTCGGTGTCAGTTGATATGGTTGAAAACGATTGTGAGTTGTATTATATCTACGTTGATCTGTCCTGATGGGTGCGATAACAGCCGGCTCAGATTGTATTTGTTTCTGTTTGTAGTAATCCTCATTTAGCCGAATTGTCTCGATCTCGCGCACTTTATCGACCAAGTCGGTGATTGAGCCACCTTTGTTCAGCATTCTCAAAGCAGCCGTCCGTACTTCACGGTTTCGCGCCTGTCCTGCGATGGTTCCTATGATTTCTTCGAACTCCTTTCCATTGTTGAATTCGCACAATCTAGCCGTTGCAGCCACTCGATTGACGAATTGTAAGTCGGATTCCTCTGATTTTTGCGACATCAAGGCCAGCTTCCTTCGCTGCAGCATGATATCTGATCCCGAACCGAAATATGTTTTCAAACGATACAATGCGTTAGAAAATGGTTTGGTCTCTATTCTTGGGGCATCTTCAGTGCTCCTTGTATTTTTAAATATACTCAGCAGACGGGGTCCAGCTTTGATTCTAAAGAGAATAAATTGAGTAGCTTCATCCTCAATCCCTGCCAACTTCATCGAATCAATTAAGAGATCCTTCCACATCTCAAACGAGTGTCTGTTTATGTCGTCGTCGTCTTCCAATGGTACGCAAGCCGGAACGTTGAGCGAAGTCACCGAAAGCTGGTTTACGGATGATACGAAACGGGATTCTTCGGCGTGTACTGCTGTTTCCATTCGATGAGTACTAGATGCACATGGTGCGACATCGAGTTCAACACTACTCTCAACAGCAACACTGTTGGATACACTCAACACGTCCGCACTTGCTTTCAAAGCCTGTTTTTCAGCGCGTTCTCGTTCCAAAGCCTCCTCTAAAGCTGCCATACGAGCCTTGGACTCTTCCAGTTCCTTGGTTAATGATTTAACTTTAATTGACCTCGACGTCTTTGCAAGTTTAACCTTCTTCGTTGGTGATGTTGGACTGTGAACGAAACAAAGTACCACCAAATGCAATTCAGTATTATCGCTTAAATAACTTTCTGCTAACTAATGACTAAATCGTTAGCAATCCATTCGATTTCTAAGACTTTCATTTCTAACCACTTATTTTCCTAATGGCACGCCCTTCCGTCGTGTTTTTTTTTTTTTCTTTTCTTTTTTTTTTTTTTTTACATACATTTATCGCCCTTCCGTCAATAAATTTTAATTTTTTTTATTTTGCCAATATTTTTTTTTTCAACGCTCTGCCGTCGTGGATTTTTTTTTAAATATACATTCATCGTCCTTCCGTCGATGAAGTTCAATCAATTTTTTTTTAACATTGATAATACAATTATTCACGCTCAATCCAGAATTTTCTATCGGTCTTTCTAATGCTCATTACCGTGGTAACCGTTGCATTTTTTTTGTTTTAAAACAAATTCTTTCAATTTCTTTCTTGAAGGATTTTTCTTTTGCTTTAAATTATTTTCACACTAATTTAACTTACCTCATTGGAGCCTTCGCTGCGCCATTGTCGTGACCACCAGTCGATTTTCTGGCTCTCGTCTTGAGCTGCCGTCGTTCCATTGCGGGTTCCAATTTCCCAACTGTCTGTTGCAAGCTTTGCCAAGAGAATGAAATTTTTTTTCGACTTTCGTTGCTAAATGAAATAAACAACATATAGCAGCACACTTTGATCAATTGTGTGTTTGCTGTTCTTGAATGTAATTTATTCAATTATTTAAATCGTTTTATTCAAAATTAAGTCAATCAATGTAATTTTATTGAGAATATATTTCGAATTTGAATTTGAATGTGAAGCGATGACTGTTTTGAGTTCATACAATATTTTATTTTATTTATCCATCATATTCCCCACAGTAAGATCAAAATCGGGTGGTCGATGCGCTCATTGCGATTGATTCCTAGTACCACTTAACAAACAGAAAGATGTTTCAGGTGCTGGGCTTCGTCCATAAGTCAACAAACGGTATACTGACCCGTCCGGGCGATGTGATCAGCGCCACATCACAAACGATGCTATTCCCTTCTGGAATTATCACAGAGGCACATATCTTGCAGTTCATCGTTACAGCGTATGTTAGTTGTGGTGATCCGTTAAAAAGCGTTCAAAAGCGTATTAAAATATATTGAGCTGCTGGACTTGCAGCCAGATTTGGAGTTGCCTGATATATCGAAGTGCTTTTGTTCGACTTGGAGATACGATATACACATCGTTAAACTTATTTTTGAGTGTGCCACACGGGAGCCACTTAGTATCACTGATATTCTTGTTATTCGTCAACGACCGCTGCAAGCTGAATAAGTCTTTTAAATTGATCAATGCTTAAGATTTCAAGGCTATTCGAGTGATAGTTTCACCCCTGGATTGTTGTGAACTTCAGACTGATCACCCGGTCATGGAGTGGTGAAAAATCAACGGGACGGAAGTTGCCCGCACACAAATGCATTTTAATCACAAACAGGCATTCTCTCAACTCGTCGAGCTGATTCGATTGGTATTGTTTGATTTAGACACAAACTCATTGAATAGAAGTTTTGCTTTTGTTGTAATTCGAACCCATTGTAACCAAATTATGCCACCGCTAAAGAGTTATCGAAATAAGGCCGTTCGATAATATATTCATTATCGTAATTTCTTGGCAAAAATTTCGAAAAGTTATATTTGTATGGCAAAATAAAGACAGTCCCAATCAATCATCTGACAAAAGGCAGAAGCCGATACTGAAGTCATCCTCGTTCACTTCGTCGAGATGATTAACGGCGATTAACCAGAGTCAACCACGGTAAATTGGCAACTGTCGCTTGCAAATTCTGCGATTTCATAATGCACTTATGCCGCTTATCGATGGCGCATAAATATTCATTTATGCACATAACCTCTCCGGTCGCGGACGACCGGCCACTCACTGCTGATGGGTTGCGACTGCTTTGTTGTTGGTCGAATGAATTATTGAAACGGACCTGCAGCCGGTCTCGGCCGGGGCGAGCGACCCTTCGAAGAAATCGCTGATAAAACTGCGATTTAATCTGCTGCCAGAATCCTCTTTTGGGTGACCGATGAAGAAGTGCTTTCGCTGTGGACTCTCTGGAGCCGGAGCTGAAATCATCATCATCGCGAATCGGCAACATCATAACTGTACAAGTACAGTGCCATAGCCAACCGACCAGATTGTCCCGTGACCCGGCTCCTTTCGGCCGGCGGAGCAGAGTCTATCTGCAACAGTAGCTGGTTCGCAGTTTGTCGGGTAATAAAACCTGTCAATGGAATCGCCGTGGAACTCGATAGGAACCTTTGAGAGTGGTTGCGTTGCTTATTGCGCTCATGTTGTGCATGTTTTGCATGCATATTAAACGGAAGATGTGCGCGCATAATGCGGTCTTGCTGGATGAGTCTGTCAGCAATGGTGGCAGAGAGTTACAATGTGTCTTACAGCAGGAAAAATGTTTAATTTGATTCGGTATGACTAGTTTCCAACCGTTCAATATTCATGAAATTGGGTGCATATGCAGAATCGGGATAGCATGTTAAGAGCGGTGTTCCTTAAAAATTTGTTTTCATACAATTTTTGAACATTTGAAAAGTTACTAAATACCGGATGTTTATTGAAAAATGATAAATTTGGCACCCTCTCTAAAGAGTTTTTGTATAAACGTTATATTATTGATGACAAGAGGAAGATGACAAATGACAAATGGCACATGTCAGGTGAAATTTGACGGCAGATGACAGAGAAAAATGTACGTGAATTTTAATGAACTCAAAAGGCGTTAGAGTTCAATTTCAATTTTATGATACGCTTCGCCAAAATCTCATCATGAATATTCCATTAGCAATTAACGCGTACGAGATCGGCACGAAAAAAAGTCGTCTTGGGTGGTCACATTTCACCTTCGGCCGGACCTTATAGCAGCAGCAGCAGCCTTTGATGGCCACAAATAGCTACATAACTTACCCCTCAGTGAATTAAATAATCTGTTTTATTAGTCGAGCGATGTAAGTAATTGCAAATAAATGTTTCTCTAAAATTTTACGTCCAATAACATTCATTAAGATTACGCCAAACCACTGCACTGCTTCACCGAAACATGAGCCCTCCGAACTCTGCGCCGACGGACGCAGCATCGGTCAAGTTCCAGGTGCAATACCCGAAGACCCCGTATAGCGAAAAGGAGCATCCTCTGCATTGAACGCAAAGTAACCGGAGATAAACGCGCTGCTTTTTTAATGCACAAGATCACTTTCAACTTATCGTCCACCAATTAATTAAAGCAAATTACACACGAAATTGATAATGATTTCTCCTTGCTTCTGTCCATAAATTTCTGATAATTAAAACTTACCCGAAGTGCGTACGTCCGTGTTGGACCGTGGATGAAACCTCGCAGGCCAGGTGACCTCTTTATACATGTTTTTTGCATCTTATTTAATAATAAATATCTCCATATATCGCGGGCTGGACCAAAAGTCTGATTAAGGCTAACAGCAGGCAAGTGGAATGCAACCTTGAGTGAGCCCGCGAAATTCCTATCAGCTCCCCTGGCACCACTTCTTCGAACAATGCCCGATGGAAACAGTTTGCTCTGCCTGCAGTTTTTCTCGGTCGTCCAGTGAGTGGATCGTATGCAAATAGCTCGTTACTCATTCTTTTTTTGCCTTTTTCCATCTACAACGTCCCATAAACGCTAACTTCCATTCATTTCGTCCTAGGCTTAATTGATTTCCCTGTCGAATCTTTAGTTTCGTATCATAAATAACCAATTGCTGTCAAAATATTTAACTTGTCGGCTGCGGTTCTTTCTTCGCGCGATGCCTCGAGCGGTGTTTCTGTGAGGTATGGTATGAGCCCACATAGAGCTGGCCAGCCAACCAGCCAGGCAGATCCATATCCCACAGCGTGTCTGTCGATAGCCTAGCTAGGTGAGATCATTTCTTTCCACGCTCCACGCTGAAATGTGATTCCACGTATCGCCTTGTATCGACTGATCGCGACGACGCGTTGGTTACAGGTTTGTTTGGAGGCAATACGGTCCGTGGCATGCCAAACACGAAACGAGGGGTCCTTTACAAGGTTGAAGAAGCTGAACCCTTTCAGATTGTTGGATCTGTTTCGTGTTGCTGGTAGCTGTTGCGGATTTTTTTCCTCTCATATCTACTGTTTGATATATGTGGCTTATGACAAATTGCCATTTATCTTCTGCTCATGGGAATGATCTTATCGGTTTATCTATTCATAATTTGAACTACTGATATTTATTTTGGAATTTTGCATGTGGTTTGTGACTTTCATTTTAGAAATCACCTTGATACCGTCTACAGATACGTTAACAGGATACGGTTGCAACATTGTACAGTTATATAAAATTCGAAAAACGTTTGGAAGAACGTCAAAAGTGTTAGTTAAATTGAAATATTGTTTTCGAAAGAAATAATGATAATGAAATACCTTCTCTTTTTAATGGGGTCCTCTTATATAATTGTGGCAAAAAGTAGCTAACGTTAATTTTTTTTTTGAAGCAGTAAATTGACTTAGACATGTGCGCTATTCTGCAAAATGTTTATTAAGATTTCATCTATAAAATAAAAATTTTCGAGTGTAAGGTGTCAAAAATGGCGTCCAAAATGGCGGCATTCTCGGAACAAGATTTTTCGAATCTGCGGGCATTCTTGTTTTTGAACCAATCAACTTCGGGTTTTGTCCGCCTAAAAGAAGACAACATTCTCGGGCGCTGTAATCTACATAATCACCGCAATATTTTGATCATTAACCATTTTTTACAGCCGGTCAGAGTGGAAAAATACTTTATTTTCATGTAGCCGTTATTTTGTTTCTATATCGAATTTTTTCATGTTTTACATTTCTTACAAAAGAAATGTATAGGATTCGCTCAAACTTTGAAAACTTTTTCCGGGGTTCGGAGGGTCGAGTCTCATATACTAATCGACTCAGCTCGACAAATTGGGACAATGTCTGTATGTATGTGTGAGTTGGTATGTATGTATGTGCACTAATGTCATGTAATTATCTCAGCAACAGCTGAACCGATCTTACCGGAATTAGTTTCAAATGAAAGGCCTATCGTTGCCATTTGACACTATTATTTTTGTTTTTCAATATGTTGTTTGCTTTCTTAGATATGGATGATTTTGTCAAACACAAAGGGTTTAAAGCAAATAACTTTCGAACAAATCGAAGCAATGCAGCGGTATTACTTGAACATCAATTAGAAAGCTTGTAAAAATACCTTTCGAACAAGATATTGATTGTCAAAATCCGTTCATGAACGGCGGAGATATTAAACATTTTGTATTTTTATTCCTCGCTTACCAATTTCCACTAACTAAAAATGAGACCATAACATAGCAGAGTATTGCTTTATGGGTATTTTAGGGGCAAAACTAAACCGATTTTGAAGATCGGAGTATGAAAACACTAAAGAGCTCAATAAGCTAGTTCGTGAATTTTTGACGGTGGACAATGCCGTAGTTACTTGTCCATCGCTTGTTATCGAGTCGGATGATGATAAACGAGCAAGGATTTTGTTGAAAAGCTTAACTAAAAGGATCCCATCAGGCTTCGAGACTGGGCTGCTGTGGAAGGAAAATGATATACGTTTTCCCCATAGCTACGGAATGGCTTATCGGCGTCTTCAATCTTTGGAGAAAAAACTTGGTAAGGACCCTCAACTGTACGACTGCGTTCGTCAACAAATCATCGAGTACCAAGATAAAGGATATGCACATAAAGCTTCGTGTCGTGAGTTGTCCACCACCAGATCTGAAAACACCTGGTATCTACCACTAGGAGTGGTGGTAAACCCGAAGAAACCCAACAAGGTTCGTCTGATTTGGGACGCTGCAGCGAAAGTAGAAGGAGTGTCGTTAAACTCGGCTTTGTTAAAGGGACCGGATATGATAGCTTCACTGCCAGTAGTACTGAGTCAATTTCGTTTGTACCGTTATGCTTTGGCAGCTGACATCAAAGAAATGTTTCACCGTATTCGAATTCGTGAAGCAGATCGCCAGTTTCAAAGATTCCTGTGGCGCGATACGATTGAATTTGAACCACAGGTATTCGTAATGGACGTTGCAATATTTGGGTCAACATGTTCGCCATGCTCCGCCCAATATATTAAAAATTTGAATGCTGAAGCGTTTTCCCAGCAGTACCCACGAGAGACAGAAGCCATAATTCGCTACCGGACGTGGACGACTATCTAGACAGTTTCGGCACAATTGAAGAAGCTGTACAGGTGGGAAGCACCGTGAAGATGATTCATGCCAAAGGGGGTTTTGAAATCCGAAACTTCATGTCCAATTCGAAGGAGATAATGGAACGAATAGGATCGAACTCTGCACAAACGTACCGTCAATTGACGGTGGAGAAAACTGACATCACGCAAACGGTGCTAGGGATGAAGTGGATTCCTAGTAGTGACGACTTCACATTTATCTTTGAAATGAACAGCTGCTGGGGAAACGTTCTCGAGGACACGTACACACCGACTAAACGAGAAGTTCTTCGAGTAATCATGAGTTTTTTTGATCCACTGGGATTGGCTGCATTTTTTTTAGTGCACGGAAAAATACTGATGCAGGATATTTGGGCTCCTGGCATCAGTTGGGATGACCACATCAGCGAAAAGCACTTTGGTAGATGGAGAGATTGGGTTAATCTATTCCCAAAGTTGAACAACCTTCGAATTCCTAGATGCTATTCGTATTCTTCCCTGCAAATCCATATCTTTGTGGATGCCAGTGAATCGGCATACGCTAGTGTCGCCTACTTTCGGGTAATAAGTACAAATGGACCATTAGCATCATTAGTAGCGGCTAAATCAAAGGTTGCTCCACTTAAAATGCAAACAATTCCAAGACTCGAACTGCAGGCAGCTGTCCTGGGAACTAGGCTGCTGAGCAACATATGTTCTATGCATTCCCTTCCCATTACACAGCGTTTCTTATGGACGGATTCGAAAACAGTTCTCTCGTGGATATATTCGAACCAACGCAAATACCCTCCGTACGTGGGCTTTAGAGTAAGTGAAATTCTGTCTACTACTAATACAACAGAGTGGCGATGGCTTCCGAGTAAATTGAACGTGGCGGACGATGCGACCAAATGGGGAACTGGTCCCAAAATCGACGTAGAAAGCCGCTGGTTTCGTGGTCCTGATATTTTTCTACAATCTGATGCATTGTGGCCCTCAGTTCCTGATCTTCCAGTTTCCACAGTTGAAGACTCGCATGTGTGTCTTTTGCATCATTCACCTGGCGCTAATCTCATCGACAGCAATAGGTTCAGCAAATGGGAACGGCTTCTTCGAACACAAGCATTTGTAAATCGGTTTATTTCCAACACGCGAACGGAGCCACGAGAAAGTGGCGGGTTTACACAACAAGAATTTGCAAAGGCAGAACGATGCCTGTGGTTACAGGCGCAAGCCGTTGTTTTCATCAACGAACTAGATATACTCAACAAAACACGCGGAGTACCGCAGGATCGTCATGCCAGTGTTACTAAATCAAGTTCGATCTACAAATCTTGGCCATTTATGGACGAACAAGGAGTTATTCGAAAGCGTGGCCGCATTAGCTCTGTTAGTTGGATACCTTATGAGGCAAAATACCCTACAATACTTCCTCGTCAAAACCGTATAACCTTCCTCCTCGCAGATTGGTTTCATTGTCGCTTTAACCATGCCAACCGCGAAACAATAGTGAACGAGATGAGACAGCGTTTTGAAATACCGAAACTGAGATCACTGATTGCGGAGGTGATTCGATCGTGTGTATGGTGCAAAGTCTTTAAGGCCAGACCAACCGTTCCGCCCATGGCCCCACTGCCGAAGGTTCGTCTAACTCCATTCATTCGCCCCTTTACATTTGTCGGCTTAGACTACTTCGGTCCAGTCCTAGTGAAATTGGGCCGCAGCAATGTCAAGCGTTGGATTGGACTCTTCACATGTCTCACGATTCGGGTTGTTCATATGGAAGTCATACATAGCTTGTCTACGGAGTCTTGTGTTATGGCTGTTAGACGTTTCGTATCGCGAAGAGGAGCGCCGGCAGAAATCTTTAGCGATAACGGAACAGACTTCCAAGGAGCAAACAAACAACTACGCAAGGAAATGAAAGAGCGCAACACTACTATGGCATCGATTTTCACAAATGCAAATACGCGTTGGAACTTCAATCCTCCCGCTGCGCCTCATATGGGTGGGGTTTGGGAACGGATGGTTCGATCAGTGAAAGTAGCAATCAAGGCTTTTCTGGAATCATCTCGCAAACCGGATGAAGAAACCTTGGAAACCGTTGTACTGGAGGCAGAGGCAATGATTAATTCGAGACCACTGACGTACATTCCACTTGAGTCAGCGGATCAGGAATCGTTAACGCCCAATCACTTTCTGCTAGGCAGTTCCAATGGGGTGAAACAGCAGCCGGTGCTGCCTATAAATGGACGAACAACCTTAAGAAGTAGCTGGAAACTTGCACAACATCTCGCCGATGAATTTTGGAGAAGATGGATAAAAGAGTATATTCCGGTGATTTCAAGGCGATCCAAGTGGTTCGATGAAATCAAGGAGATAGCTGAAGGAGATTTAGTATTGGTGGTGGACGGAACAGTGCGGAATCAGTGGTTGCGAGGAAAAGTGGAGAAAGTCGTTCAGGGTTCGGACGGCCACGTGCGTCAAGCATGGATAAAAACAATGAACGGAACCGTAAGACGACCTGCAGTAAAACTGGCGTTACTCGACGTCTTGGAACCTGGTGAACCTGACATAGGCAACTACAGTGGTTCACGGGAGGGGGATGTGACAGCGAGTACCCCCAGGTCTAATCACAACTATATATCTATCGTCTATGACGGCGCCAATAAACCACTGTCAGAATAAAAGGAGGAGAGATAAAATTAACACATAGGAAAGAAGGAAAAATTACCGTGGTTTAGAACGTGGAATAATTAATTCTTATAAAACTAAAGCTTCATTCTGTAAACAAATTATTTGATTTGAATTGGTTAATACTAATCCTAGGTACTATAATTATTCTTAATTCTTACGATAAATTACTATGTCTAATCTTAAAATTATAGTGAACTCCAGGAAACTTAACCTAAACTTACGATTAGCGAAAGTGAATACGATCGGTGATATTGGGTACTGAAATTTTGTAAGTTGATCGTGAATTGAAATGAGCTATACTAAAACAATAAAATATTTACAGCTAAAGCTGGTCAACCAATATACAACGTTTGTATCAGTCTAAGGAATTCAGTGATAACAAACACATCTGCATGATTTAAGAAATTCGATTCCGAAAACATTTTGTGAATTTGCTTAATAATTAACAAACTATTTCGCAAAAAATAATACGCAAGTTTACTTTAAAGACAAAACAATGTGTAAATTCACTTCAAAGTGAAAATCCGTTGCATTAAGCATTGCGTTCAGTCGTGAGATAGACGTTGGATGGTATATGAATACACAGATCACCAAGTTATACACCTAGTAGTAAGAAAATAGATTTCTAGCATAATTCATATTCATATTATACTCGTAGCATCACCGAGAGCAACTGTGTTTTTGAATAACAAAATTCTAATGATAGTTTATTAGGGTGACCATATGTCCTGGTTTCCTAGGACATGTCCAGGTTTTGCATCGACTGTCCTGGTGTCCTGGGAAGTCGAAGAAAATGCTTTATTTGTCCTGGTTTTTCTCCTGTATGCCTAATATATCTCAGTTACGACCGACCAGAACCATAGCTGCAACGCATACTCATCCTCAATCGGAATGCGACAAACAAAACTTAATACAGTGGAATCTGCCGCTTGTACCTTCTGATGGTTTCTTTTAATCTCTCAAGAGTGTCTCGTCAACATCGATGAAACAATGGTTACCAGCGCTTCTTTTCGGCTTAAATCGTCTTTCAATCCGGGATCCGAAGAATTCCCTTTGGTACCTCTGAAAAGACACATCGATGTTTTGGTGTTTCTGCTTATACTTGAGTTCTCTTGCTAGTGGTTTTTTTCGTCTTACTGTAAATCCATTCCATAAAAAGAAAAATAGAAGCTATAGTAGTATAATTTCATTGAGCACTCTCACGAGCTGGGGATCGTGGAATTATTATAGGGTCGATACCAGTGCCTATTCAGTCGCTCTGCTTGTTAACAGTGCAGTGAATCAAACGAACGTTTCTACCTGTAGTATGCTGTCTATATGTACCGTGCCAGTACTATAAACAAGCAAAGCAATCGAAAAATAAAAGTCGTCCAAAGCCAGTGTGAATACTAAAGCACCGTTACTTTCATCGGAGCAATATCGATAATTCATTTCAAGATGTTCGAAACTCAACAGCATATTTGCAAATGCAGTTTAGACTAATGGAAGTCATCGTTATGCAAGCCCAACCACACTCGTTACTGATAACGTTTAAAACTTTAGCCATAACGCTATGGAAGACAACATACAATACGTCGTTGAGCATGATAATGTTAGGACCACGATACCCGTTTATATTGACAATAATTAGATTGATATGCGTCTGCGCGATCTACACCTGGGTACTATTATTAAATTTATTACCATCATGTCGGAATACGTAACGGTGGAATCCTTTAAGTTTGAAGCCCAGAGAAATTTCTTCTATGTATTTCCAATGGTGTTCGTTGAGAATGTGAGTGACGGAACCTATTCCTGAACTTTCAATTCAAAGCAAAAAGCGTGACCAAATCTCAAATCACGCTGTGCACGTATGAAGGACAGACTCCTGCGTGCCCTACGTTGTTACACAAGAAGACACACTACGAGAAACCATGTACACAAACCTCTGACGAAACAATATCAACTGCAAGCATACCCATCACACAGCCTTTTATCAACATCAACTAAATCACGCACAGCGTGTCCGATCATTGTGATGCGCCTACTACTTCTCTGCCAGCACCACTGATAATAAAGTAAACAATAAAGAACACGGATACGCGATCGTGACCCGCAGCCCCCACAAACAACTCAAACCAGGTAATCGTGAAAGCCCATACAACATCAACAGCGAGGATAGCATGAACGAAAACGATAAACCGAGAGAAAGCGGACTAAGTGATCCACAAGCAACAGAGGCAATGAAGTTAATGGATCTTCAACAAGAAATAATATCTTTACGCAAAGTAACAAATCGCGTACACAAGATTCGATTGATATACAATAAAATTTGATTTATTTATTTTTATTTACACATTGATAATATTAAAAGATCAAAAGATGAAATAGCTAATGAACGATAAACATACCCTCACGCATGGACGCTGAACAGCGACTAACCGCCGAGTGTAGCGTCCTACATAACAGGGAGTATGGAATGTCGCGCTGCGAAATTTCAAAATCAGTTACTTATTTCTGCTTGTATTTACCGAAACCAAAATTCAGATTCACCGCCTCCCTCATTCATTAACTTTCCAACTGACTGAAACTTCATGTAGAATCGAATGCTTGAGTGCAGAGGAAATATAAATTCCTTCACCAACCAAAGCATTCATTTGATATTATGTGGACTGTTTGAAGGCAGAAACTGGCATCTTCTACATTGCCGAGCATAAGTGAAACCGAACATGCCCGAACCTGAATGCGCTGTGTCGGGAGAACGAATGATGAGGGAAACGAACCAAACCGCGACGGACATGAATTGAATTTTGTTTTTTTTTTTAAGTTCACGCAGGGATGTTAATTTTTTCAAGCTCTGGCTCAAACTGATATTATTTACACCAAGGTATCTGTCAGTTTTCATATAACAATCGATAAAACGGAGAAATTTGGTAACAATGGCAGGTTTTGCAGCTCTAAGATCGAGAGATAATGGTTGTCATTGGAGATTGCCAGACATAGCTCAGGGAAGCTACTTGGGATCGCTGATGTTTCTGATTTACGTCAATATCGTGTTATTAGTGCTGAAAACTCCACGCCGGTCCTGCACATACCATATCAGTATGAAACGTTTGCTGATGATGGTATAGCAAATCTGAAAAAGTTCTTGGTGATCGAATTCCGACGAAAGACTTAATGACAGATCTCTTCCTCCCAGAACTTTTTTACTGTCGATGCTCTGCGTGCCTAACCCCAAAACCTTTTAACTGCCGAAAACATGCGGAGAAGGCAATTTCGATTGAGAGGTAACGGAGGGAAGTACTCTTTCGTCTGTCCTGGTTTTTTACTCGTCTGATATGGTCACCCTAAGTTTATCTTCTTTTGCAAGATTTATGTTATACTCATTATGGCGTAAAAAATATCAGTTGCATTATGTATAATGAATAACGAATCAAAATTTCGCCCTATGTACAAAAATATTGTCACAACACTAACTATCACTTACCATCCCTCACTCGTCGCCCCTCCCCACCACCGATCTCTCCTCCATCGTGTTCGTGGTAACTGTCACGACTCAGATCTATCCTGATATTTCCAAATGCATTTCTAAGATGTGTCATAAGATCTAAGATTAATCTTGCGATGTATTTGTGCAGGTTAAAGAAAACAAATCTATTTTTGTCTTCTGTTTCCCTATAAATTTGCAAAATATTTGTATTATCAGAAAACTAACTGTATTATGTTCAAACCCTGCTTTCCTCTGAAGATGATGGGCTATTCCTTCGAAACGTTGCACTAAGGAGAGTCATTTGACCAAAAACCGAAAACTACATCAACTCCAATTTAATTCAATTCTGCACTGAGCGTTTGTATATGCTATAATCCTTGGGTATTTCAAGTTGGGTAATATGGTTGTTTGAAGACAAAAGAGTCATCTCAGGTGCACTTTTTAAACTTTTCTCTGCCGAATTTTGTATGAGTAGTTTTTTTCGTCTTACTGTAAATCAGCATATGTTTCATACAAAATTCAGTAGAGAAAAGTTTAAAAAAGTGCACGTGTATCAAATGTATCATTTGAAAATTTAGAACACCTGTTTTGGGTTGATATTATTGAAAATGCAGATTCATTGTATTGGAATGCACTTTTATGAAAAATAACGGACCAAATTCTAAAAATATCCACAAATTAGATCCGGGAAAAATGGCGCCCAAAAATGCCTGAACTTTTGAGCAATACTTGCATCCCAGTAAAAGGATGCTTTTAACTTATAGCGATGGGTTCATTTTCCCAAATTTGCTTTATGCTGAGAACGCTTCAATTAAAGCTTGAATGCTAATTCAGACACAGGCATTGGACAATTCAATAGACGTTTCGTTTGAGTGTTCCGTACTCTACACGAGAATTAGCGAGGATTACAATCACAATTTATGCATTGGACAGATAGTTGATCTCACTGAATTTATGTCATACATATTACTGTGTAACTACAACTGATATTGAGTTGTACTGAAAACCCTAATATACATTTTTCATGATCAAAGTGATTAAAAGTATTCATAAATTACGCAACGCAGAAATTGCCTAAAATTGACTTCCCCTCTCACCATGCAACAAATTGTCACACATTTCTCCAACCCCCTAATACGTAACAAATTCTTCGAATTTTTTTTTCTTCAGTAAAAACATGTTACGTTACGCTATAACTTACCCTCCCCCATATGTAACAACATGTCACACTTTGTTACTCCTCCCCCTGAAATCGTTACGTTATTTATGGTAGTTTAAATCATTTCTTTGTCATGGTATTGTTTTGTGTAGGACGCATAAACCCATATCTCCAGAACGAGAATTCCGAACGAAACAATTCTCAAGTGATAAGGATGGGTGTAAAGAGACTTCATTGTAATCGACTGAATGTACGGCTTTTGTGCCATCGACAATAATATAATTACCAACATAACCTAGACACTTATTACCATTTTTATATATTTCAATGCAAATGAATACTATTTACAGGTGGCCTTATCTCAGTTTACTTTTTTCAATCACGCGTTAAAATACTGGACCTGAAAATTCTATTCTGTACAAAAATCATTTTTCAGATATCTGTGACCAAAAAAAATCTTTTAATTCCGAGACAAATTCCGGATTTCTAGATTTCCTGAAGACTAATTAAGGCCCATAAATAAAGTAGAAACACCAGATAATCTTGAAACGTTGTCAAGAAAAGAAGAACAAAAACGTGTTCTTTGAAATGCGATTTTCACAAACGCTTCAGAATATTCTTAAACAATGGTTTCAGAATTCGTGAAATTCGTTTTATTCATTTACTTCATTTAACTAACTTTTTGAAATTTTATTCTATATGCTCATTTTTCCAGATCACTCATTTCATGGATTATATTCGTTTTGTTTATTTTTTCATTTTAAATATTTGACTTATTTTAAATATATGATGATTTCATTTTAATGATTTTTTTACTTTAGCATTTTTTTTATTCATTTTGTTTATTTGGCCTCATTTTTTCTATTGTATTCATTTCATTCTTTGTATGCATTCCGATCGGTTTATTATCTCATGCATCTTATTCGTATCATTCACTTAATTTATTTTAATAACTTTTTTCGTGTTATGCAATTTTATATTATTTTTCGGGTTCACACATTTTATTCATTTTAACCCTTTCATGCCCAACTTTTTTCTAGTGCATGTCGGGCTTCAAAACTTTTTTTCCTTGAAAACGGTTGGGTCAAGAAACACGAGAAGCCTATTTTCATAAAGATAGTTGCTTCCATGGCAGTGCTAGAAGCTGGTCAATTTTTACCTTCTAATGCTCAAAACAATTCTTCTACAATAACTACAATAGTCCAATTACGTGGAAAACGTAGCCAACGACAGTCTAAATTGATAAGTTTTATCAATTTTCAATAATATTGCACCATGACGAAGGTATATGAAAACTAATTTTCCGCCATCAACGTAAACTGTCCCTGGCAGCACTGGTTCATCGGAATCCAATCAGACTAATTGCAATAACTTCAGTTGTAGAGCTGATCCTTGTAACTGTTAATACTCAAATTAAAGGCAATAATCACATTAATGAGCCGTACTTGTTTTTGTGAGCAAATCTTGCCTCAATCAAAAGTTATAGCTGTTTAAAAACGTTGTTGTCCACAAACAACATGGGCATGAATGGGTTAATAATCTGACTAATTTTTTTCAGTCATTCATTTTATTCATTTCATCTAGAACATTAATAAGAAACTATTTAATTTATTCTATTAATTCTATTACTTTTTAATATCGCTGAATATTTTCATTTCAATCATTTTATTGTTTAAAAGCAAACAAAATGAAATAAACGATAAAATATATAGAAAGAAAACCTTTTTATTTATTTTATCACTTTCTTCATTTTGTATATTTTATTCATTCTATTCATTTTCTTGATTTTATTAACCGTCTGCATACCCTGTTATTTATGAACAACCACGTTTTGAAACATCTATAACTTCTGGGTTAAACAAGATTTCCTCACAAGAAAGTAAAACTTATAATTGTTACTTTCACCGTTTATTCGAACGCTAATAGTTACAAGAAATATCCGTAGAACTGAAGTTATTGCAATTGTTCTGATTGGATTTCACTGGAGCAGTGCTGCCAGAGACATTTTCAGTTATCGGTGAAAAATTATATTTTGATATATCTTTGCTGTCTTCAAATATTGTTGAAATTTTTGCAGGAGATTAGTATGAAGGGTCGTAATGTAAAAATTGAGCAGCTTCTCATACTGCTAGATAAGCATATATCTTGATCAAAATAGGTTTTTCGTGTTTCTTTACACTTTTAAGAAAAACGGTTTTGGAATCATATATGTGCTAGAAAAATATGAAAGGGTTAATTTTATCCATATTATTCGTATTATTTATATTATTAATTCCATTTTTTTTATATTATTCATATTATTTATTTGATTTATTTTAATCATTTTATTAAATTGTTAATTTTTTCCAGTTCATATATTTTATTCAGTTTCTTAATTTATTAATTCGATTTAGTCAGTTCTTTTTATTATTGGATGACAGTTTGTTAGCTTGAAACAATTTAATTTACTCTCTTAATTTCATAACTTTTTTAATATTGTTTAATTTTCATTTGAGCTAATTTGATTTATTTTATTAATTTGATTTATATTTTTCATTCTATCCTCTTCATGAATAACTTTTTTTTTTATTTTTTTGCTTCATAAATATTTAAAATTTTTATTTGTTTTATTATTTTTCTTTAATTTATTCCGTTTATTCGAAGTGTTATTCTTGCAGGACTCGAAACAATGTTTATCTCCCATCTAGTTGCTTGCCAACTTTGCGTGTGTTCGGAAAACTAATGAATAATGCAACAGTGATATGTGTAAAAAGTGTCCCATCTCACTGATAGGTGGATTAAATCGATTTTTTTAGGTTGGGGAGCCTCTAAGGAAATGAAATTTTCAAAATCGCTTTGGTTTGCTGCTAGTAGACAACGAATTGCGACCTGTATCGTGCCCAGAGTTGCACAAAATCATGACTATCACTTTTACTTCAAAATGTGCGCAAAGCTTCAGTCACAAATCAAAATGATCGTCTTTTTCAGTTGAGAGAACCTTAGCAACCAAAACTGAGCATAGTGAGTACGAACAACAGTGACGAGGGAGAGTGAGAAAAAAAATGAGAGACAGCCGAGTCAAGTGACAACACACAATGATAATTTCTCTTTCCTTTTTGTCTACCACGCGAATTCAACAAGCGTACTTTTTATTCACTAAATAATCACCATATACGATTCAATCACTAGCCAGTGTTTATTGATCCTTCGCACTTGCCTTAAATTCGATCGAAATCAGTAACTTACTGATAGTTAAACTTGAAAGATACTTATAGCTTATTTGCTCCTGAATTGGTAGTAATGCATATTGTTTTTTGATGTGGTTTACTGCAAAAATATTTATCAACAGACAGAGCATATTTTTAACTAACCGAACACATCAACATGATCAAAACTCAACAAATTTTTCCTTTTGATTTCCTTGCATTTTAACTCTGCCTACTGTGATTGGGTGCTGTAGACTGCGAATAACCAGAAGTTAGTTTTATGTTATTAGGGAATCCCATAGAATACAGAATGAATTATTAAATATGACATTACATGAGCAATTTATGTGGCTTACAACTCTTATCAAAACGGTGACGGAAAATGAAAGACAATATTTCTCAAATAATTTTCGGTTAGCAACCAAACCAATTGTTTAATAGGTAATGTATTTGAACTGTAATATTGAATTCAAGACTTGCATCGCGCAGAATTTAAAATTTCATTTGCTAGGCGTAATGACAATAATTTTCAAAACTGACTGTCATCGAGAGGCTTCAGTCAAACTGAGTGAACAAAAGAGCGAAAAGACAGAACATTTTTTCGCAAAGGCACTCACCTAGCATGACTGGCACTATATGTTGCTGTCACAGTGTGAGAACTTATAGGGAAAGAGAGTCGAATATGAGTACTTGCGATCGTGTAGGAAGGTTTTCTGTTTACGGTTACCGAATGCAGCACTGATCGTGCCCGCAGTTGAGGTTGGTTTTTAAAAACACCTTTTGCTGAAGCCGCCATTTTCGACACTCGAAAATTTTTATTTTGTAGTTGAAACCATAGTAAACATTTTGCAGAATAGAGCACATGTCATTTTACTTCTTAAAAAAATTATCAAACATTAGGTACTTTTTGCACAATTTTATAAGAGGACTCCCTTAAGTAATCGGTGTAACGATCGATCGCCCAATAAGTAAGATGAAAAAGTAGTTTCTCTTATAATTATATTAAATTCTGCCGAAGATAATTACTTCCCATCCTAAATATTTCTGACATATTGATCAATATTTCACAAAATCACAAAAGACCTGCAATATATGCTTTACTCGACTATATGGGGCTGGGGCTAGGTGTAAAACTTAAATTTGACATTCAATCCGAAAATGTGGCATAATTTCAAATGACTGTAGCGCTGTTAATTGTTGATGGATCGGACTTCCGGTGCCGGAGTTACGGGTTGAAGAGTACGATCACAGAGTATATCCCCATATAAACGGGTACCACCGTGATGTCAAAATGATGCAATACATATTGCAAAGGGTGCAACATTACTTGGATTTGCGTGTGTAGATCATTTATGACCCATCGAAGTCGCTTTGACCACATTGGCCACCTATGACGCTTTTTGATGCACGCAGGGAACTTGCCTCTCAAAGTTAATGTCATACCTATCTATTTCTCAGCAAATAATGCACCGATTTTTACAAACTTGGTCTCAAATGAAAGGTACACCGTTCCCACTGGCTGCTATTGAATTTCTAATTGATCCAATTTCCGGTTCCGGAATTACAGGGTGATGAGATCGAACTCGCAGCAAATCCCGATTTCAACGTATACAGCGATGAATGTAAAAAGGTGAAAATTTTCCAAAATGTGTCCCCAACTGCTTGGATTTGTAGTTTTAAGTCACTAACTGTGATTCAAGATCTCCTTGGTCACATTGGCCACCATCGACGGTTCCAGAAGCCCCGGAGGAGCACCCAAATTCAAAATAACAGTTACATCGATTTATTAGTAATAACTGGACCGATTTGACGAAATTTAATCTCAAATGAACGGTGTTGCGTCCCCAAAAACTGTTATTAAGTTTTATTTCGATACGACCTCCTGTTGCGGAGTTACTGGTTGTGGAGTGTGGTCACAGAGAAAACTCCTATTCAAACGCGATAAATGCAGAGGATTTTTTTTGCTAAAATAGAAGCCAAGCATCTCTCATTTGCAGTTCTAGGTTACTGATGGCCCATCGAAATCTTTTTGGCCACGTCGACCACCATAGACGGTTCTGGAAGTGCCCGGAAAAATCACCATCTTTCAAAATTAAAAAACTCACATCAGTTTCACATCAGATGCTTGGGCTGATTTTCCCAAACTTAGTCTGAAATGAAATGTATATTTTTTATAGACAACTATGAAATTTTATACAGATCGGTTTTATGGTTACGGAAATATAGCATGAAGCGTCCGGTCACATAAGAAATTTCCATACAAGCAGGAACTAAATTTTTTGTTTCAAAGGGGGGCTCATGAAATTTCAAAAATCGAATTCGCATTTCTGAAGCCAAATATCCTTTAAATGCATGAAACGACATGCTTTCATGTTAAACCGAAAAAAATTATTTGAAGAAAAATGGACTTTTTGAGACTGCTGATTTCGCACCTTTTAGCATTTCTTTTATCGAAAGGTTATGCAATCCGGCGGAATTTCGTATGTTTAATCGAGGACCACAGGGCCTAGTTTTTTGTACTATTCGATTCAGTTTGTCGTCAACGCCAAATGTCTGTGTGTATATATGTGTGTATGTATGTATGTATATAAGCTGCTATTGAAGTTTTAGTTTAACCGACTTCCAGTTCTGGAGTTACGGATTGAAGATAACAGTCACATAGCAAATCCCCTTATAAACTGGTAACACCGTGGTATTCGGACACCATATTCAAATAGGTTCAACAATACTTGGATTTGCGAAGTTACTTGCTCCTAAGCGTATTATCAAATCACCCTTTTTTCCAACGATCTCCTAACCGATTCTTACAAACTTGGTTTTAAATGAAGGATATAATACTTTCATTGACTGCAATTGAATTTCATTCAGTTCTGACTTTTGGTTCCGGAGTTACAGATTGGTTATTGCGGTCATGTAGGAATTTCTCATATAAACTGGTACAATCGTAATACCTCATAAATGGAATAAATTGTTCACTATCGATAATTCCGGAAGTTCCGGGTACCGAACATATTCCATAACTAAAGCCACTTCGGTGATGATTGAACCAATTTCCAATAACCTAGTGGAAGGTATAAATTTTAGGTCCAATATTCAAATTATAACATTATTTAAAAAAAATTTCGTTGTAATACGTTCAAACGATATTTTTGTTTTTTTTTTAAATAAATCTTATGTAAACATAGACAACCATACATAGGAAAACTGCAGTTGTTTACATCCGGCCTATCAAGACAAAACCCAAAATGAAAAAAAAACATTGGATGGTGTTTATGTAAAATAAAAATAACTCTGCGGGAAACATGTATTCATTTTTTTCTGACAGGGCATCATTTGTTGTGAAATTCGTTATGTCAAATGCTTCTGATAGTGTCAAATAAAGACTGTCAACATATTTCTTTCAGTCTATTTTCAACCATCAAACACATCGGTCACGATACTCAGTGTGCTCCTGCTTCTATCCGAGCCAGTGCAAAGCGAACGAAAAAAACAGTTATTTGTATGCATTGTCTGAAGAACAAAGGATCCCGTTAATTTTATTCTTGCGTGACCTATCATGATGACTGAGTTTCATCAACAAAACATGATTATTCGGCCTAACACAGTGGCCATTGACTTCAGGTCTTTTCGCATAAGACCAAGTATTCGTGATGTGGAGCATCTGCTGACGGTGAAAATGCAGCTTCGGTTTTCGGAAGTCACCTCCATACAGCTTGAGCACGTCAGGCATGCGGTGCTGATAACCTTCAACAAATTCGCCCAGGCGAAAAGATTCATTTCGCAGAACAACTTAAAACACGTGCTTGTTTGTGACAACGCTGAAATCAAGATCCCTATATACATGGATAATGGAAATATAGAAGTTAAATTACACGACTTATCTCCACTTACTTGCAAAGTGGCAATTAAAGGATTTATGTCGTATTTCGGAGCAGTCGAATCTATTACGGAGGACACATGGAGAAACTACTTCCCAGGTATTTCAAATGGTGTCTTTGTGGTGAGAATGCGGGTGGACCAACCCATTCCCTCTTACCTTACCCTGCAGTACAAAACAGAAGGGGGTGATACCATTACACAGCGAACTCTTTGTACATATCAAGGACAAACTAACACATGCCAGTTCTGTGAACAAACTGCGCACTACGGACAACCATGCCCAGAAACTGCTAAGGAAAGCTCAGTTGCAGAAAAAAATGCCACAAAAACACCCGAGCCCCAATATCTTTACCTGAACCACAATCGGTTGCCAAATTTGTGGCTGCAGTTAAGGCAATAATGACAACTGCAAACGCTGCGTTAAGTAATTAGAACGTAACAACTAATACCACCAGTGAAGAAGCTACCACCAAGGATGGAGTGTTCACATTCGTGACCCACAAGGGCAAGAAACCAGGAAGAACATCTGATCGCGAGTATCAAGGCAGTAATCAAGATGATGATATGGGTGTAAACGACAACGAGAGAGACGTGGATAACCCTGAAGTTGACGAAAGAAGGAACATCTTCCCGACGCGAAAAAAGATCTCCGCTCGCAATAGCAAGTTGCGCGCACGGGATCCTACAGGCTCAAAATAAAATGTATTGTGTTTTTTATTTTTTGCATATCGTAAATATATAAAAGACCCATGGCTCCTCTAAGCTAACGCATTGAGCCGTGTCAAATAAACGAATTAAAAAAAAACATTTCTTTATTTTAAATTTAAATTTTATTTTCACGTTTTCTGAGTTGGAAAGAAACATTGTTGTAATCACGAAAATCAGCTTTATCTATGTATGCAATAATTTTTTTTTCTTCTCATTCAATGACCCAATTATCCCCCTATTCTCCCTCTCCAACACGCATTTCAAAATATGTTAACAATTAGACAATATTGAGCTCACACTGATTAAGCTAATCAAATATTATATACAGTTAACTCTCTCTATGTCGATATTGAAGGGACCATCGACATAGGGAGAGATCGACATATAGAACACAATGATTTTCTTTGAGACAACTTTTCCTTCAGGACATCATAATACATACCGGGAAATGAATGTAGATGCTCTTATTGGGGGGAGTAGGGTAGTAGACGACGAGGTAAAGTGCACTCGCACTGTAAAATATCGTTTGCTGTTTAAGAAGGAATCCATTATTTGCAGTTTATCATTCTGCCGCACATGTAGGGGAACATGGGGAGACTTGACCATGTCTTCAGATAAACCTGCACAAATCTCTAAAAAAGTTTTCAATCCTTCCAAAGTCATTGAGATATAATGTATAAAGGTATTATTCGTGTTCATATTTTTTTGCGGAGTTTTTAACTTACTTTTTCAAAAGTTATAAAAGGCCTGGGGAGACTTGACCAAGAGAATTTTGAAAAATCCGAACAAAAATTAATGACATAAATAATACTGCAATCCTTTTTTCCATATTGTCGAGGTCATTAGGTAGCAGTAAAAAATATAAAAGGGTTGCATTTCATAAATTTCGACTGTGTTTAATGCATTTCCTTTTAAGGATTAACTGTACTGCTTACATTGCATATTAATACGTCACGAAATCAGTCATATTACTACTAACTTTGTTTACTAGTATAAAAAGATATAGACTGATGTTTGATGTGGGATTTTTTTGTGACGTGATTAACTAACAGTAGGTACGACAGCATAGTACATATCAGAAATTTTTTATCTTTCGGCTTATTGCCACTTGGTCATGTCTCCCCATAAAATCTTGGTCAAGTCTCCCCGACAATACAACAATTTCTTTCAATCTCGTGCAAATTTCAGTAATAACTATTTCAATGTTCCGATTTATGTAAAATCATTTCACTAGTTCATAAAGTATAAAATAATGTATGAGTACTTTAGAAGTAATTATTAGGCGAGTAGATATGTCCATACAAAGTTTGATACAAAATTACATCATTTAACGCAAATATATTAAATACGGAATCTTTTCTATCAGGAAAGCATTTTTCATTCCAAACTTTGAACATTACCTTGACGGACCGAAACTAGTACAAAAATATTTTTGAATTTTTTTAAGAACCTAATAGAACACGTCATAGCCAATAATAGAATTATGCGCTTGGTCAAGTCTCCATGTTCCCCTAAATTAAAAATTGTTTTGACCACGAAAGAATGATTTCCGTGCTACAGATGGCTGCATTTTGAATATTTTTATAGCACGTTAAAGTTAAAATTTTGAACATAATTTCTAGAAAACCTCGATATATGCAGATTAAGATGAATTCATTTTACAAAGTCTCGTAGGAAAACATTGAATATCCACTTTATCCCAAATCATGTCTTTACTGTCCCTACATACAGAATATTGATATAGGACTTAGCGCCCTGATCGCAAATTTTCATTTCATTATGTATATGCTTTGTGATGTCCTGAGAGAAAAAAAAACACATCGACATAGAGAGAGCATAATGCAGGCAAATATAAAGCTAGGTATATCGAGATAGGGAGATATCGAGATAGAGAAAATATCGACATAGAGGAGTTTTTATACGTGCAATCTGAAGGCACCTACGAAATAATCGAGATAGAGAAAGATATCGACATAGAGAATATCGACATAGAGAGAGTTAACTGTATTAGTTTGTTTCAAAAGTATCAGCGTCGATCTGGTGCTCATCAGATTCGCGGCAGTCTTGCACTCATATATACTTATCAAGTGCAATAAGAATATAATAGATATTTCAATAATGTTATGTTGAATGTAACCAGCTATTAAATCTTAGCTTTGATAAATGAGGAAGGCATATTTGCACCATTAGGTGAATTAAAACAGGTTTTTCTTACTACTTTGAGTCTATTTTTTGAAACTGTATTGTGAAAACCTTAAAGTTGTATTCATTTTTGAGAAAATACAGTTGATCTTGTGTAACATGACAGATGTTTTCTGCTGTAAAGCAATTTCATCAAGTTTGATTGAATTATGTCAGAAATGGTGACCATCTTCTATTCTGATGAAACTTTTTACGTTTCATCTATATGGGAGACTAAGCATTTTGCATTACTAGGCAAACGATTTTTAATCAAGACTATTATTTAAAAAGAGCGTATGAGATCTTGAATGCACTACTAGTCTAGTCTAGTCTACACATACACAGCCAATACATGCAGGGAGCCTGGAAAATTGCAGACGTTCGTCCACAATTTTTCTTGTCATTATTAATGTTTGTGGCACATATTGAATATGACATAAGCATTAAAGCGGTCAGGCCAATCGTGCAGCGTACAAAATAAAGATGATTCAAGATTACACGGCAATCAAATTATTCATTTAATGAATAATTTAATCAACGGATTATTTTGAACCTTGAATAAGGAAGAAACGTGGACAACCGTACACAACCGTTTCAATTTGATGGGGGTTTGATAAATCGTTGGGAGTGACTTTGCTAAGAGGGCTAATGTCACTCCTTAGGTCCTAGGTTCCTGGGATGGTCCAGGGTTATATCGCCCTTACTCGCTCTCTGAAACCATAAAGAAAATTGGCAAAATCGGTTAATTAGTAGTAATATAAACAAAAAAACGCATAACAAATACAAACCAACAGACAACTCACCTTCGACAAAAATCCATACAGGATTTCTATGTCCTAATAGGCAGTACAGGATCATGAAAACAGAAACCTTCCGCGTTCGTTGAGCGTTGACGGAAAACACAAATAACTGTACCGTATATTTAACAATAGGCAAAACCGATACTTAAAATCGACTGAGAAGTCATTGCTATTTCTATTTGGCTCAAAACAACAATAGTGATTCCTCGAACAAACATACAAACACGAAAGATAAAAACGATAAGAAACCATAACCAGTAACATTAGGGAAAAATTCGTAATGATACTTGTATTACAAAATCTTTTAAGCATAAAGTATTATAATGCTGGAACCAATTACTAACTAATACAACAATAAATTAGACTAGTTGATGAAGAGATTACAGTGTCAAATGTTGAAATGTCGAGCCAACGAATCAGATGAATAGAAACTCCTAACTTCAATCTTTCCAAAAGCTAAAATTAGGGACTTAATATATTAGAAATTTAAGCATCCCATGATTCAGGATTTAGCTGATTTGTATTTTTTAGAGAAATCAGGCCTAGACAAAATTTGATATCCGTGGGAAATTTATAGATTTCAAGCATAAATAAGGTTTTAAAAACGATAGCGCAATATTTACAGAGTCTACCGACTTACGAAACTGAGAATATACCGCAGCTACCAACCTAACACTCCGGATCCAATAATCTTACTGGGGTAGTCAACATAAAGTCGACTAAACAGGTGAAATCATTCTAGCGAAACCCTATCTGGAACCTGCCACATCTAATTAAAACAAGAATATTCCCCCTCTATTTCATTCGAACAGTTGTAATATATATAAAAATATTAGTCATTGATACTTCCTTTGGCCGGACAGATGTCTCTTGTCTTTCAATGGCGACCACTCTCTGTAAGATTTTCCTCCATTACAAAAATACATCACTCGCGGAAATCGTACACTTTTTAATACGGAAAATTCACATACACCATAATTGCGGAAGGAAATTGACAGCAGCGAAAAAAATGCACCCGTTCCCGATCAAAATGAAATAACAAGATTATAACAGAACACAATTTGTGTAACATATTGTGTTATAAATTTGGTCTCGTTAGTAGTTAAAATAACAGAAATTTATAACAAGTAACAACGTGAGATAAATTCTTGAAATATTTCTGTTATGTGTTTCTGATCGGGTTGATGTAGTGTGCTGCGATCCGTATGAGATCTTGAATGCACTACTTTCCAAAATCTCCCTTTGTGTAGTAAAACTATATAATAACGAGTTCTAAAGAATTAAGTCTGTGTAAATATTTTTTGGTGAAAATTTTCAAAAAGAGAACCAAAAATATCTTGAATTTTACAATTGCAAAAAACAATGATTTTTTTGTTAGCGAAATCCTAAAAATTTAAGAAACTGTATTTGCATTATTAAGAAGCTCTTAGTAAGAAAGCATTTTTAACAACGACTTTAAGTATGTTTCTCAATTTCTTAGTATTTGCCAGTCATGAATATAACTTTCTTATACAACAATTGTACTAAATATCATTTCGAAGCAAAATGCTCTTAAGAAAATATTCCGAAATGTTTTCATTCAACAAAAATATCTAGTAGTAAAAATGCGACCTTTTAATAAGTTACTTACAAATAACGCAAAAAAACATAACACATTTAAAATTTAATTACAAATAAAAGAAGTTTAAAATATATTTTCATCGTAAAGAAAATAACAAAAAAAGATTTTCTAACAAAAACTTAAAATCTCAAAAATTTATTTAATTTTCAATTTTAATTTTTTTTTCTTTAAATAATTTAGTTATAGGATGTATATCAAAAAGTTTTTTTTCAATTCTATATACTCATGAAAAATTGTCCTTCAATATGCAGATGTCTTTAAGCTATTTTGGATTTTCTTTCGACATAATGTGTTGTTTCTTGAAATTGGAACCTTTTCATAAGTTATTTACGTTTGTTTATCAAAACCAATATGTTTTTCAAAATAAACATGAAATTTCCCATTAATATTCAGTTCCCAGATCAAGGATGATTTGTGTACGACTGTCTCGATATCCTTGCTTCAACAAAAATACAGAACTGTAACAGATTCTGGTTGTAACGTGACAGATCATTAAAAATACGCCATAAAATAAAAAAAAGTTTTTCTTCAGTAAAACTATATTTCATACTCTTCTTCGTTTTCCAAGCTTCACCTTAAAAATGGGTTCACGCAAATTCGAGGACCAACGGAACAGACTTTTTAAATTTAATCGGGCAACCTCCAAACTCACTGCGAAAATTGTGTAACGTGACAGACGTATCAAAATGACAATAAAACAAAAACCGTTCATGATAGAAAATAACCTCCTGAAGAAAAAATGTGCGATTTAGTGACCTTAATAATGTGCAATTGTGATAGAATCTGGTTTTATCGTTTTTGCAGACTTATCTTATGAAATATGTGTAAGTAATGTGACAGACAGAAACCTTGACCATATGTTTCTTCAAAACTCTTTCGTTACCCCACGTGGATTCCGAATTATTCAGGAACCAGTCACCACAGAAACTGGATTTCAGATCTTTCAAAGCTAATTAAATGCATTCAATGCAGCACTCAAATGTACACGATTAACAGCCACTTACTGAACCTATATTTTTCTTTTTGTTTATTTTCAATTCCAATTGATTAAGGGGTTATATATGTTGGTGCTGGGAAAATCATAATAAAAAAAATCAAACCGCAATCATGGCTGATAATTATCGCTTATGATTTTTTCGAAAATTCTCACTGCCGATAAAATCATGCCGTGATCACTCTCTTAACTTTCAAAAGATCACCTCACAAAAATCACTACCGATTTTTTCTTGCCATCTATCAGTGGTGATTTTGATCTGTGGTTGAATTTGATAATTGAGAGGGTGATCACGGCATGATTCTATCTGCAGCGAGCAATTCGGAAAAAATCACAAGTGAGCATTATCAGCCATGATTGCGATTTGATTTAATTCTTGGATCAATGATCATTATCTATTTTCGAACATTATGGATATGTTAGGGGTGTCAATGAGCCAAGATGAAATTTTTTTCAAATTTTTGGGAAAGTGTTTTATATTGAAAGGCAAGTTGAGGGCTATTGAAAATCAATAGTTTTGGACATTTTCAGTGCACAGGGGGGTCCGCCGATGTGTCAAAATGGGATTTTTTCAACTTTTTAGCAGTGTTTTATATTAAAGGGCAAGTTGAGGACTGTTGAAAAACAATAGTTTTGGACATTTTCAATGCACAGGAGGCTCTGTCGAAGTATCTAATTGGGAATGTTTTCAACTTTTTGGGAAAAAGTTTTATAGTGAAGGGCAAGTTGTTGGCAGATAAAAATCAATTGTTGACATTTTAAATGAGCTTGGTGTCTGTCAATGTATTACAAATATTAAACAGTAGGGGCTTTTGATAAATGTTTAAGCAAAGGAGACAGACCTCGAACAAATTTTCAAAGTAGATTTGTTTTTAAAAAGATGATTTTTTCACTATGTGAAGGACGAGGTTCTATAATTGGCAAAATAGTAAATCCTTTCTGGAGCATATTTTTCTTGTCTTAGAGATGCAAAATTAGCAAAAACCAAAAAAATCATTTATTTTAAATTTTGCGCTGGAAGACCCCCTTAAGGGAAATTTTTACGAAAAAATCCGAAAGTATTACAAGGCTATGTCTAGGGACGATAGAAGAATATTTTAATAGCTTCGATTTATTAAAAAGAAAGAAAAAAATATTAGAGGTGTGCGCTCCGCCGCCGCCGATTGTAGGTAAAAATTAGAGGCGGCGCACCTCTAAAAATATTTCCCGAACCAAGAGGCTGATTAAAACGGGTTTTCACTGTATTGTTATATTGGTAACGCGTTAAAGGTATATATCAGTTCTATATAGATATTTGCGCAAGATTTGTAGGACAAACTTCGTAATAAGTTGTGTCTTTTGCAATACAGCTTTGATTTTCCGTGGTAAATCATTCGATTATTCGTATACTAGAAAAAAAAAAGAAAGTAAATAAGTAAGCTGGGGGTCATAAGTTTCTTGGCTCCACTATAATTCACGTGATGGTGTCACATATCAAAGCTAAAGTTTCTTTTAACTTACATTCAAGTTAGAAGAGTGAGCGTTGTGCTTCCACAAAGAGATCTTTGTCCTTGTCCTTATAGCATCATTGCGTTGACAAATGTCGTACCGGATTCTCAGGTGGTCATAACGCATGTAGTCTTCGTAAACTCTCCAACCCACGTTTGCCACCCAGTAAGCATTTTTATAAATATTTTGGAAATGCAGCTACACTAACATATTTACAGCACTATTTAGATGAATAAAATGTGCAAATATTGGATATACAGACAAAAGTGGAGTCTATATACAGCACATGCTAATTTTTGTCATAATTGATTGTATTTCTGCATTAGTTATGACATAGTGTCGAGCCGGCATGATTAACTCTACGCTCGTATACGAGTTTTGTATATGAGTTTTTAAGACGCACTAGTAACGATAAAATTTGTATATTGCTTATGCATCTAGCATATCATTATGCGACTTCGATACGATTTGAATACTGCTACGATTTATGTTGGACACCTGTATACGACACCTGGTTAACTGGGTGGGTACCAGCGAAGGACTACCAAAGGTTACGTCGATGATGGATTCCCGGCTAGCTCAGCAAGAAGTACTGCTGGCTGAGGGCTACGTAACTTAGCATCCATCTTTGCTTGATCTAATAATACCAAGAATTATAATCGCCTCCAGTGACTACCGAATGTGGTTAACCCTTTCTTGAACAACTTTTTTCTACCGCATATAAGCTTCCAAAACTATTTATCTTTAGAACTGTTGGCGTCAGGAAACGCGGAAAACCTGTTTTAATCAAGATAGGTGCTTCTCTCGCAGTGCTAGAAGTGGCTCAATATTTACCTTCCGATGCTCAATACAATTCTCCTAGAATATTTACAATAGTCTAATTGCATGGAAAACGTAGACGAAGGCAGTCTAAATTAGAACGTTTTATCAGTTTTCAATAATATTGCCAGACTATGAAGATATGATTAAATTTCATTTTTCACCGTCAACAGAAACTGTCCCTGGTAGCACTGCTTCAGCAGCAACCAATCAGACTAAATGTAATAATTTCTGTGCTTCTGATACTACTTATAACTGTTAGTGCTGAAATGAAAGGTAATAGTCCCAGTTATAGGCCTTACTTATCGTTGTGAAGATACGTTGTCTGAACTAAAAGTTAGAGCCCTTTAAAACGTGGTTGTTTATCAACAACATGGGCATGAAGGGGTTAAAGATGCCATTAGAATTCTGAACAGGATTCAATTGAAATCAAGAGCTACATAACGTCAAAATTTCATCACAATGTTGCAAGGGATAATGGAAGAAGAGCAATATTGTTTCAAATTCCACTGAAACTCTGGGCAGGATATTCATCACAATTTTACACAGGATTTTATTGTAAATATGAGCATGATTCTGTCGACTATCAGTAGCTTGAATAAATCATAATCTTCAGTAGAATTCTATCTTGGGAAGGATTCCACCAGATCTCTAAGAATCTCTAGAATCCTGCATCAAAATTCAGAGCAACAAAACGTAGAAATACGGATAAGCATTCAATCGAAATTATGTTAATATGAGGCTGACAAAAACGGGTTAAAAAGCTGATAAAATCAGGGGCTGACAAAATCGGGTTAAAAAGCTGATAAAATCTGGGTAGACAAAATCGGGAGCTGATAAAATCGGGTCTTCACTTTATTAACTTTTCTAAGTAACAACTTGAACAATTTTGAATTGCTCGAAAAATAAAAAATGGATAACGCAATCTTTAGCCTTAAATTATTGTAGACAAAGAAAAGACCTTATCAGCCCCCGATTTTGTTTATCCCCAATTTTGTCAGCTTTTGACGATTTTGTCAGCCGCATATTTATCAAAAAGAAAAAAATAAACAAAACAATTTTTTCAAAAAATTAAATTTTGACACATCGGCGGACCCCCCTGTGCATTGAAAATGTTCGAAACTATTGATTTTCAACTACCAACAACTTGTCCATCAATATAAAACACTTTCCCGAAAAGTTGAAAAAAATCAATTTTAACGCATCGGCGGACCCCCCTGTGCATTGAAAATGTCCAAAACTATTGATTTTCAACTACCAACGACTTGTCCTTCAATATGAAACACTTTGCCGAAAAGTTGAAAAAAATCTATTTTGGCACATCGGCGGTCCCCCCCTGTGCATTGAAAATGTTCAAAACTATTGATTTTCAACTACCAACAACTTGTCCTTCAATATAAAACACTTTCCCGAAAAGCTGAAATCGTTAGCATTTGGATTATTTTGCATCCCTACATGTGTGCTGGATCGCTCTCACTCCCAAAATCATTTGGCTAAATCATCATCATAAGGAGTTTCTTACAATAATCATGTACAATACCATCAACCCCGATTTTGCATCTTTTCTATCGTACCTGATTTTCTCAACTTCATAATCCTTATCAAAAAAAATCATAATCAGGCCGTGATCACGGGCGGTGATTTTGTTGCAATGCTAGCACATTATCGCTTTTGAGAAAATCACTAGCGATTTTTTATGGTTTTTATGGATTTTTTAGCACAGCATGATCAGCAGTGATAATTATCACTGATGATTTTTGATTTTTGGTGATTTTCCCAGCACTGGTTGAGATGCGGGAAAAAAGGGGAAAAGTTTGAATTTTTATAAAGGAATGTAGCCATATTTTTATGAAATACTTGTTATACGTTTAGAGTAGTAAAATGTCCAATTTGCAAAATTCACTTGAGAAAATAAAAAAAATATTAATAATAGTCGAAGCTATAGCAATTTCCGAAAAACGCGTTTTTTCAAAGAGGTTTGCCGTGACTACGATTCGAGTCCAACAGCTGAACAGAAACAATCAAACTAAAAAAAAATCATTAGTATATGTACCTGTGGTGTCCTTGAACGATCGATTAAAAAAATTCTTCTTTGTAGAAACGGGGACGATTTTCACCTGAAAAAAATTATTAAAAAAATCATAACAATTATATGAAAATTTTGACGAAAAAATGGACTCGTTCATGGACACGGCAGTTAAATTACGAACAAGTAAAAAAAAAGTTTTGAGATCGGTTGAAAACTTTTACGGCAATCGTAGTCACCGCAAAGACGCTTTTGGGAAACATGATTTCGAGATAATCGCGTTTTAAGTTTCAAGTATAAGCAACACCTCCATAAGGGAGCAAGATGAAAAACGCTATAACGTTGCGTCCACTGCTCCGATCTCTATAAAAATTTGAGGTAACATTCTTAAGAACCTGAGCTTTACGATAGAAGAATAAACAAAATTTCGATTTTTTGGCCGACCTCAACGTATATAACCCCTTAATAATGGATAATTCAAAAAATCTTCAAATGCGCAAGAATGCCATTATCCTATTACTTCACAAAAAATACAATTTAGGCACATGCATTTTTTTCTCGTCAAGCAGTGCAATTTTTATAATGAGAATGTTTCGGCTTCGTGAGATGCAGTTCCAAAACGCACAGCCCCTCGAGCGTGAGTTAATAATCGGTTGACTAAGTGTTTTCACACAAATATACGAGCGTACACCGTTGATCATGGTATATGAAGATGCGTATCCCCACGTAAGAAGATCGTACGCACCACGAAACTCCAGGCTTCCCAGAAGCAGCAGCGTGCGCGGTGCGAAATGTTTGCATTAAATTCATGTCATGTAAAACCATATTTCAAATATCGCACATATATCGCGTTCACCACCCCCAACTGTTACTTTAACAACCTAATTATTAATGCATATCAGCAAGAGGCGAATCGAAGTTGAACGCAGCATGTCCAGATAGGGATGTGTTTTCTGCTATCTACACAAGGTCCCACATTTCAGTCTTACGATATGAGCAGAACTACGTGAATTCTCAGATTATATCAGATTATTTGAAAGTTCGCAAGTTAATCCGACAAAGGAACAGCTCCGCCGGAGGCGCAAATCTCTCATGGCACACCTCTGAGTGCAATATTTGTGAGCTTACAGTAAAACGATCATCGTACCCAACGGAACCGAAAATTTCATTTGATTAATTTGCACAAAAACCGTCCAACTTTCACGAGACTCACGCGTTTAATTAATTCGTTCGGGTTAGTTGTGCGCCAACTCGCCACCTTAGGGCGATCAATATTTTCCCAATAAAATACACTCCTAACGATCGTCCGTCACCCCCTCTCCGACAGCCGTGTTGTCGTTGTGATCATAGGGAGGTAGGCGAAATGGGCTATCTGCAATATATTTTTTCAACACTTGCCACTCGGCTGTCCAAAGGTTCGATAAATTCTCGCTTCGATCGTTCGGCGGAATGCAAAATCACCGCCACATAGTTTCGCACCTATAGGGACCTTAGCCCTAGGGCAACAATTTAAATGAATTTGACAAGTGTTAGTCTCGGATCGATCGGCAGGCGCATAAAATTGGCAGCATCGACACGGGGGGAGAAAAAAAACTTATTGCCACTAATAGCGCTCGCTCGCGTGCACCCAGCCACGGGGTCTTCAGCTTTGTTGTCGCACCATCAGAGCTCATGACGGTGCTGGACCTGCTCGCGAGATGATTTAGTTACGATTTCCTGTGCGCAAATAACCTTACCAACAACTCTCGAAACGTGCAAAAGTTCAACTGAGGCGAACGCTTTTTTGATCGGAGAGCCGACGAGCGGCCGACCGAATCGACGATTTTTTTTTTCTTTCTCTGCTTCATAAATAAATTTATGCATTGATACATCAATGCAGGTATAAATTAAATGAGCATAAATTTGTCACAACAAGACGTAAATTGCCCGCAGCCATGCGGCGCGGCTTCTTTCGAGCGGGCTCAATGAATGGAAATGGGCATGCAAAGTTGCGCTGAGCTGCACTTGCTGCGGCAATTATCCGGAAGGATGCAGCAGGGACAAAACCTGAGATTGAACTGCCTAATAAATCAAACTATTTGACAGCTTCCAGGTGGTACGCAGGTTTTTCCACTGTTCTACCTCGCAAAAGTTTTTTCTGTGATTTTTAGTGTTATTTTGGATGTATTTGAATTAACAACTCTTACTATGTCTAAGATTGACACCATGTGATTTTGAATATTTTTCCAGGAGTTTTAAACTGCTTTTAGTGATGATTTTGAATTTGTTCCTGATTTAGAACTGAAACTAATTTACAATTGGTCGGTGCTAAGTCAGACCCGACTAAATGACAAATTATTGTTTTCGAGAAAAACGAGTTTAAATTTTCTATAGCAGCATCCTTTACATTATAATTAAAAATATATTTTGCCATAACTCTTGCTTATTGTTACATGTTTCAAATCTGGCAGAAATCGAATGTAGCGGAAGAAATTCTTTACCCAGTCCTATCATTATCTCATTTTTTGATGTTTTGCGACTTAGTCCGGTCTGACTTAACACCGACCAATTTCCCAACAAATCTCGGGTAAGCAGTTCAGGCTTCTGGAACTCTTGCCCTGAATCTGCCACTGCACAATTCACACGATTTTGCATTTGATAACATGTGTTCTTGATAATTACCCAGTCTATTCAAACGAATTATAAATTAAAAGAGACGCAATATTTTTTTTTAAATTTTTATTATCAGACAGAAAAAATACGTCGCTTTTTGTTTACATGAAATGTTAATTTCATTTGTTCTTGGCGTAGGCTCGTGGCAGACAGCTGATTTCGTTAGCGGAAAATTCTACTCTTCATCGTTCGCAAGCTTCTACAGCACCATGGCTGCCAGAAATGGGGCGTTGGCTGTGTCGCATTGGCGATACGGAATTGGCAACGCTTCAGGATCGTCGCGCCAGAGAATGCGTTGCACCGATTGATCGGTGAAGTGGACTAAGTTCTGTCGGTACATTTTTTCAATGTACGCAGAGAAAACGTTTCCGATTCCGCTCATCGGGCTGGTATGCAGCAACCGGATACAAGAAAGCTACAGTAGCTGAGAAAGTTGATACATCACCATATCCCTGAATTAGGGGTTCGAACTTCTCTGGTGGGTCTTGATGTTTTTTTGTATCTTCTGGTGGTACTGTTGTTAAGGTAGTAGGATGAGCTCCGAAACATCCTATAAGCCTTTTGCCGACGCTATCTTCCAGTGAGCGATCCGGAATGAAAATGTGTTTTTACAGAAAAATATTGCCTCACTATAAAAACATATTAAGATTTTATACTTGAACTGCTTTGGAACCTGTCGCCGCAAAATTAGACTTTTATGTTTCCATTCGTCAGTAACTTCGTTTCCCTTACTCGTCAGTGCAGGCCCGATGAGAGGGGGAGGCAGCCAGGGCAATTACCCTGGGGCCCGGGTCGTATTTGGGGGCCCGCGTTTTTACCCGGAAGATGGGCGATCACGTCCGGTATTCATAGAAGAGCAAAAAATTGCAATAGTAATTTCTTTGTACCGTAAACCGGGGTGACTTTGATCACTCGAAACTTTTTTAGTAGTTCGCTTATTAAACCAGAATGGTCTACCGAATCATTTTAATTTGAAATGATATTTCTCTAAACATATAAAATCCTGATTTGTTATACATTTTGAGTATATTGTTCGGTTTTTGGGTACAAAAACCACAAAAACCGAAATTTGACTTTACCTTATTTTTACGAAGCTTCGTAAAGTGTCTTTTTTATATAACAAATAAATTTCAGATTTGAGCAAGAGTAATAAATTACAAGCGAGTTTTTATTTTCCTTAAGATAGGGATGTGCCAAATTTAGTTTTAAAAGTTTGTTTATTTTAAATGCATTTTTTGTGAAACTAGTTGGCAATTATTTCAAATTATTTTAAGCTAAAATTTGCAACATTTCTTTTATTGTTCAATATTCCAACGTGTTAAAATGGATGAAGGTTTTTGTACATTGATAATGCAATGAAATAAACCAATTTTAGCAATTTTAAAGGTTTTCAGAATCTTTTATTCTAGTTGTTCACACATTATACGAATTTTGGTTACTCGAATTTTACAGTACATTGCAATACTTTGTATAATACCAATTAGGGTGATGTTAATGTCTATGTTTATTACCTTCACCAACAGGCCTCTTGGCCACAATGGTGGTTTCTTAAACTAATTACATTTTAAAATTGACAACATTTTCGCTTTTATCGCATTCCGCGTTCGGTTGAAGTCAAAGGCCGTCGCCACACTGTTAAAAATTCGCTGGAGTCCGGTAACAGCGCTCTGGCAACCATAGTTGGTTCTCCTGAACGGAACTCACAGAAGAGAGTTATTACGTGATGTGCCTATTATGGCAGTAGAACCTATTGGGACCCTATTTCGCACCCCTTGGTTTCGAACCAAGCATGCGAGATAATGACAATATCGATTTGGCTAAAACAGGTGTGCAAAGATAAGCTCAAGTTATATTTATTATTTGTTGTACACATATGTATTTGGAACTATCCTCTAAATCCAACTTTTAATTAAAACAAAATCACCTTACTGAAATATCTGCTAATCTGCCTCACTCACGTAGTGAACCGAAACAGGACGCAACGGCGCTTAGCAAAATAAACACGAGCCAGCATTTATCGCCTCATATCTCGTTATTCCGCCACAAATATCTTAAACATTGCTCTGATACATACCTTTATTTTAGCTGGAGAACCTTTTTACGATTACTTCACTTTAAAAGTACTCGTCAAACACTAGGATAGGCTTAGTGTTATAATAGGATAATATTAAGAACGGCGGTTTACATTATTGCCATGTTTTGCCGATACACGACCACAATCAAAACAAACTTTTTGCGGCCAAACCAAAACATGAACTTGAAAATATATTGTAATGCAATTTCAGGTATAAGTAATGAATTATTTCAAGTTATTCAACTAATTATTGATTGCAGATATTTTATTTTCATCTGCACATACAATTCGGATCGGCAGGAAGCAACGTGTGATGTGAAACTTGACATTCCAGTTGTTTACCTTCGCATGGTTATTTCCTGCACGCGCAATTCTGGGTGCTCTTCTACTAACAGCTGATGAGTTTCTTTCATGTGCGTGATGTTTACGTTTGTTTTGATCGGCTGAAAAAAGCAGAATGATTCGTTATACAAATCACGGGTTGGTATCCATGATCTGGATACCTAGTTAGAATCAACGCAAATGGAATATGAGACATTGCGTTTCAACTAGATTGTTTTTCGATGAGGTGGAAATTGGCACACTCATGAGGCGATAATTGGATCTTTGAGGTGGGAATAGATGTACAGAATAGAACTAAATGTTCTAAATGTTAACCTGCTGTTAACCTTACAGCAGACGCGCTAGTACACAGAGCGCGCGCCACTCAGAAAAACAAGCGAAAGCGTCTTTGAACACCAGCGCCTACTCGTTCAGTGAGCCATACGCGCGACTTCAAGAGGTCCAGACATACAGCTTTCAACATGGTATAACTTCTGAACGGGTAATTATGGACAAACGGTTTTTCCTTCGTTTTGTAGGTGAAACCCAGTCCTATTAGAATAATAGATATTATAATTACAGTTTTTGCCGATAGGAAAGTTACACGGGTTCGAAAACAGGTTAAAAGAAAAGCAAAATCAGCCATAAGTCTTTACACAGCATTCACAGTTATTTTGTTTCTTCGAAAAAGTTGTGTCTTTGTAATGATAAAAAATACCTTCGAACATTGTTAACGCGAAAAATCAGAAACAAAAAAGTTATAAGTAAAAATAAGAATTGTAGGACTTCATCATAGAAAATATCTTATAACTCAATAACTGTGAGTGACAGAGACAACATGTTTTCTGAAAAATTTATGAAAATACTCTCCTCTACAACTTTGTCGAAGACAGCCAAGCGCTATCTCTTTCGGTTCAAAAGTTAAATTTTTTATAGCCTACTATGATCAATTTGCAGAATATGTAAAATCGCTAATATGAACAGTTTTGACTCCAATGAATTAAGTACCTCTAAACGCTGTTTTGAGCCACTGTGCATTGGGAACGTGCCATTTGCGCTTTACGCTACTGATTCCTGAGTATCTGCAAATTGAAAAAACTATGGCTATGTAGCTATGGCAGTTTTACCCGATTTGGATACCACGGAATAAGAAGTTGTCGAAATTCACCTGTCTGGCACGCTATCTGTGGATGTGGCAATATGAGTCAACCGGAGACTAATCGAAATGACGGACTCACGAGTTTCCCATGGCTGAAGAGGTACTAACTCATACTGAACTAGAGGGCTTAAGTTTAATAGGGCTCGGCAGTAATACAAGCCTTGGGGCCCGACGCGGCTCTCGACGGCCCTGCTCGTCAGCGATCCACGGCTCCTGTGCTTGGCGAACAGGGACATCACTCTTTGGGTTTAGTGTTTAACTGACGCCAATTTGGTATTAGTTTTGGTACATCGTCTAATTGGCAACAAGGTGGAGTCAGTTACTATATAGGAAATAGGAAACATAGGAAACATTAAAATCCAACTTTTCAAAGTTAGGTCTTGTGCCCTTATGCGCAAAATGATTAATCCATTTTCGCCTTTCTCATATAGAAAGGTTATGCAATCGGTTGGAATTTCGACCTTTTAACCGAAGCCCGCAGGGCCGAATCTCTTATACACTTTTCCCACATACACACACGTACAGACTTTTCCGATCTCGACTCAGTTCGTCGAGATCGGAAAAGTCTGTACGTGTGTGTATGTGTGTACGTATGTATGTATGTATGTATGTATGTATGTATGTATGTATGTGTCAAACAATCTCGCCGATTTTTCTCAGAGATGACTGGACCGATTTCCACAAGCTAAGTCTCAAATGAAAGGTACTACATTCCCATAGGTCGCTATTGATTTTTTTATTGATCGGACTTCTGGTTCCGGAGTTACGGGTTGTAGACTACGATCACACAGCAAATTCCCATATAAACTGGTATCGTCATGATGTCCAAGTGATGCAATACACATTAAAATATGCACAACATTACTTGGATTTGCATGTCTACATCATTAATGACTCATTGAAGTCACCTTGACCACATTGGCCACCTATGACAGTTCTTGACGCCCCCAGGGAACTTGCTAACTCCTTTAGTTAATGTCATACCTATTTCTCAGCGAATTATTTACCAATTTTTATAACCTTGGTCGCAAATGAAAGGTAGTTCTGACCTTTCCATCAGCTGCTACTTAATTTCTAATTGATCCTACTTCCGGTTCCGGAACTGCAGGGTGATGAATACGAACACACAGCAAATCCCGATTTCAACGTATACTGCGATGAATGTAAAAAGGTGAAATTTTTTCGAAAATGTGTCCACAACTGCTTGGATTTGTAGTTCTAGGTACTAAGATTACTAATAGTCATTCAAAGTCTTCTTGGCTATATTGACCACCATCGACGGTTCCGGAGCCTCAGCGGATCCAAATTCAGAATGGCAGTTATATCGATTTCTCAGTGATGACTGGACCGATTTGACGAAACTCAGTCTCAAATGAACGGATTTGCGTTCCCAAAAACTAAATTATTATTAAATTTTATTTCTATGCGACTTCCGGTTGCGGAGTTACGGGTTGTGGTCACATGGAAAACTCCTTTTCAAACCGATACCGCGACGAACGCAAAAAGGATTTTTTTTGCTAAAATGGGAGCCAAACATTTTGCATTTGTGATTCTAGGTTACTGACGCTCCATCGAAGTCGTGTTGACGACATTAAGTACCATTGACGTGCCCAGGAAAAGTGATCATCTTTTAAAATTAAGGTAGGCGTCTGGTATAGTGGGTAAAAAAACTACTTCTTTTTTATTCGCAATTGTTACCTCTAGAATAGTTATTTGAAAAAAAAGTTATTCGAAAAAAACTTTTCCTTGTCCAAACTGAATTTTTTTCAGTGTATTTTTACCGAAAACTAAATAAATAAAAATCATAATTATCTCAGAATCCAATAAAATTCAGTTTGTGATAAGATATTGTCTAATTTAGCAACTAAGTATATTTTTATTATTCAAAAATCCCAACGAAAAGAATTTGTATCATAAAACAAATACTCCATTATTAGCTCTTTATTTTCTTGTTAAGTTCCTAGGAAAGATCAGGGTAAGAGATAACCATCAAAACATTATGTATTGAATTTTACATAATTATTTATTATTTATTACTTGAAGTTTACATAATTGTTTACATTTGGCTTAAAACAATCTTCATGCATGCTATTTTGTATTATTTCTATACAACTAAAACATTTTTGGTTCATCTTCTGAATTAGAATACATTTTCGTCTCTACTTTGCCCCCAGGAATAGGCACAAAACTGTTGAATTTTTGAGTTCCAGATATTGTTTTGTCTTTATTATACAGTTCTTTGAGTTCTTCTGGCATTTTGTTGTGCTGTTAAGTGGATATGTAATTTTGTTATATTTTTATCGGTTTGTTAAACTGCCCAGTTTTATAACTCTGGGGGAGTTTTTATGGTATTTCCATAGTCGCGAGCAAGACTGGCTCTTTTTGCCATTCACTTGAGAGTGCCACCAATAGCATCACAGGGTCCCTTTCCAAAGGATGTGGCAAAAAAAGCCATTCTGCGCCTAATTCATACTTTGACTGAAATCTACACAAGCTTGCGAAGTTTTTCTTATTTTTGTATTTTTTTCCAGTCTTCCAGTTTTCCAGTATTCCAGTCTTCATTCAAATTTGTTATGAATATATACCAAATTTTTGCCTTTCTCATATAGAAAGGTTATGCAATCACTCTGAAAAACGGTAACCTAATCCCGGCCCGGAGGGCCGAGTGTCATATCCCATTCGACTCAGTTCGTCGAGATCGGAAAAAGTCTGTATGTGTGTGTGTATGTATGTATGTGTGTGTATGTGTGTGTATGTGTGTGTGTATGTATGTGCGTATGTGTCAAATAATGTCACTCATTTTTCTCAGAGATGGCTAGGCCGATTTGCCCAAACCTTGCCTCAAATGAAAGGTGCAATCTTCCCATCGGCTGCTATTGAATTTTGGATCGATCGGAATTCTGGTTCCAGAATTACGGGTTTTAGAGTGCGGCCACACAGAAATTTCTCATATAAACTATAGGAAAAATTAAAAATAGAATTTTTATTTTTGATGCTAAATGTGTTCAAGGTGCATGAAACGTCGAGATTTGATTTACGATTCACTTTTTTGGATTTTGGCACATTTTTGCCTTTCTCATATAGAAAGGTTATGCAATCACTCTGAAAAACGTCAACCTAACCCCCTAATTTTTTTTCGACTCGTTTAGGGTTTCTGGATTTTAACAGGGGCGTAGTTGATGGTTTTCGGAGAGGGGTTACACCCCCCCCCCTCTACTGTTCGCGCCACTCCTTTAAAAATCTCCTTAAATCACCCCTCAGACCACCACCCCATCCAGCCCTCATACCCCTCCCTTTCAACCCCATCATCTTTAAACCACCACTATATCACAAAGCATACCAATTTAAGCTGGGGAGTCGTTCGTTCATGGGACTTGCGCCCTCTTCACATACCCATCCCCGCATGACAAAATGAGTTAGCAAGCAGATAACATTGATCTAATGCTAATTAGGCTAATGGAGTATGATATTTTTTTGTTTCAAGTGTTTCACCGTCGACACGTAGCTCATCAAGTTCGTGGCTGGCATGCCATTGTGTATAAGTGCAAAGTCTACTAAGAATGTAATGGACATTTCCACGATTATGTTGAACATAAAAAGCCTCCGTGCCATAGTTTAGAGAAATGAGAAAGGCACAATTGTACCGCTAGGTGGATTAAAACAGGTTTTTACTGATACTTTTCGCATGTATCAGGCAACTAGCAGTTGGGAAATTGGATTCTGAGATTATTATGATTTTCATTGGTTTAGTTTTCGTTAAAAATACACTAAGAAAATTCAGTTTGGAGAAGAAATTTTTTATTTCGAATAACTTTTTTTCCTTGAAAGTACCCAACTTGACTTGGTAGGTAGAGAACATAACATTTCATCCAAATCAGAGGTTTTCATGTAAATCGACTTTAAATTTTCAAAATGGATTTTTCCAGTGTAGAAGTCAATGAAGAATTTTTTCAAAAGTTTTATTCAAAAAATTCACTAATTTTGTGAAAATCACTCCTACAACATTTTTTGTAGGATTTGCTGTTTTTAGACTATAGCCGTTTCAAAAAATTGTTAAAAAAAATTTGATTCTTTTCAAAAGACAGTCTAAATCATTTTTGGAAAAGTAAAGTATGCAAAGTGGCTTTTTGTGACAAAGTTCTCATGTACAGAAAGTTTCATTAAAATCTGAGAGGGTGCTGCTAACATTTGTCTAGTTGGCGCGAAATTCGTCTATAATGTGATTGCAAAATCATTCAGTTTTAAAATTCAACTTGATGCTTACGCTGATGATGATGATTATGATAAATCGCGTTGTTATCCATTTGGTAGTTTTAAAAGTACAAAATTCAGAATCAAAACCAGAAAAATTGTCAATTCTGATGTTTGGTTGATCGGGAAGCATAGACCTGCTATAGCGAAATCTTTCAGATCACCTATCGTATTCCGATCGGTTCCGTCAGATTGGATTTGACTAGCTGGAACAAAGTGTAAAATGTATGACGACTAGCAGCGTTTCGATTTAGTGTAAATTTTTCCAAGAACAAAGGTAATATAGTAGTTTTGGAAATAATGCTGCTTCGACCCAACACCGCGGTCATTGACTTAAAATTTGTTTCTATACGACTGAATCTCCATGAGTTAGACTATTTTCTGTCGGTGAAATGGAGCTTCGGCTAATGGAGCTCGGCTACCTTTAGTATCATCGCCTACACAATACAGGACTGATATTCCACAGGTTATACCTAGCCGAAAGATTTGATTTTTAGCAGAAACCAAAAACAGGTGGTTGAAAGTGACAACGTTGCAAGCAAGGTTCTCGTGTATATGGAAACTAACAATATGGAGGTAAGGCTACATGACCCATCGCCACGTATCCCTTGTGAGCTAATTGAAAAATACATGTCGCAATTCGGAGAAGTAGAATCCGTTACTCTGGATACTAGGAGAAAAATCTTCCCGAGTATAGCTTTTGGTGATGATGAGGGTCACCCATGAAGAGCAGAATCGTAATCGTGAGGAGAATGCATCACGACCGATTGCCCACTCATCCACGGCACAGTAATTTGAAACTCAGGCTTTAATACGATTATCGGAACCAATAAAGGGTGGTCAATTTTGTTAACAGCAGCAAACACCTCAACTTCATCAGCCAGCACTATTAATCAGTAGGCGACTCTACAAATGTTTTTCTATCGCGAAATAAGCGTAATCGAAAGCTGCGTGCTAGAAATTCGATGGACATAATTTTTTTTGCTTATTTATATTTTAAGTAGCGTATGGTAAATATTGGAAATATTTGCGGTCCCGTTAAGGGGAGCGTCTAGTGTAAAGTTCTCAAACCGACAGTAATTTTGTTTTGCGATTTAGAACGTAAGAATAGCAATTGATCTTTTGTGTAATGTTAAGACCTATTTATACATTCATTGCGTACGAAATAAAAATATTTTCAGTCAAGCAGAGCCACACATAGGAGCTTTCCAAGAGTAGACGTTCAACCATTTCCACGTCGAGGAGCGCAGCGGCGAACACGATAACTCTTGCTACTTGTCTGACACAGGAAATTGAATAGGATTTGTAAAGCTTCCTCGAAGAACCAAAAAAAAATATAAAAAAGTTCGAGTTTCAGAAAATGGCTTCATGAAAACCGAAAAATCTCATATTTTACTGTAAAATTCGCTTAGTTTCCTTCAAAATAATAGAGAAAAAATGTTCTTCCGTTTTCTGTGATTCACCGACAGGCTACACATATCGTGCATTCTCTTAAAAAAAGAATCTGTTTCGAGAAAAACTCTTTTTTTCTTTTTTTTCATTTTCTATAGCGTTTTTTCCGTGCTGCAACATCAAATTGCATCACGGAAAAAGCGCTATAGAAAATGACCCATTGGGTATTTTTTCTTGAAATTTTGCGTAGGAGTGGTTGTTTAGAGTGTATCGTTTACACTGTATTTTTATTGCTGTCAGTTTTTCGAAAATTGTTGCCGATAGATTGAAATCTGCATGTATTATAGCAAATACGCGCAAGGAATGCATGGGTGTTTAAAACAAAAGAAGTTCAGCGTGGCCACCGAGATTTCGGTAGACTATTCTAGAGGCTCAATACTAACAATTAAGCGGATAAAAAGAAGACGATTTTTTTGCCCACTAAACTAGACCCAAGTAACAATTTTGGTTATATTGAAGGTTTATAGCGTTTAATAAAACTAATATTTAAAACCTCCCATGCTAACTTTATGGTCTTATGTACTTCCTGGAGGATGCTATAAACCCATGTTATGACAAATTGGCCCAGTTTTATTGTAATCAGTAGAACTTGTTATGCAAACTATCATAGGATTAATAGTTTTATTACAGTTCTATTCTACTCTTTAGGTGTGATATTCAACCAACAGCATAAAACCTTCTTCTGACCTAGCAGTGTGCAAAATCACTATATGAGCGCTATTTAACCATCATAAAACTGTAAAGTCTTCCTGAAGAAGTCCATGAAACTTCGTATGCTATCCATGTTAGAACTTTCAGTTTTAACCTGAATTTTTACACTGATTAGATGTATTCAATAAAATTTTATCGTGGTTTTATCCCTTAACATCGCATGATGCCAATCATCGAACAAAATGCCATATTGTAAGATATACATTTTTTTCAGAATAGTGATTAAGAGAATTTTATTATTGTTCATAACACACCCATGCGTGTTTGAAGGCATGCCGTTAAGGATTTATGGTGAAACATCACGAAAGAGCAACGCAAAATAAATGCGCCCCATGAATTCTACTAAAAAGAGCATTCGGTAATATTTTTCTGCAAATATTGAAACAACACTTAACCAAGTTTTAGTAAAAAATGTTAAATGTTTTGTTAAAAAGTGCAGATTCTTTCAAAAAAATGTCTCAAAACGTTTGATTCCACCCTTCATACGAACAAGAAGGCGCATATTTGGGAAATTTTACTTCGCAATTTGCTATTTTTGCTTCAAGGCGACATTTTTTTTAATAAAACTTGGTATACTTGAATAATTCTTTCATAAGACAATTTCTCCTAAAACGGTCATAACTGAGCAATTCATATAGCAAGCGTGATTATCATGGCACTTCTGCATCTATGTTGAGAGTGACAAGTTTTATGCTGGACTAAGTCACAGCTTGCTGGTTTTGATTATTTTGACAGTGACTTTGTCCAAGATGGTAAATCGAAGGTGGGGGTTTTTACTATGTAACGGTGCGCTTGTCAAATTTGAGTAGCGCAATAGATTAAAATACACACACTGAATACTCGCCATCTCTATAGTGTGTTCACCATTTACTGTCAGTGTCATTCCAATCGAGCACGAGATTTGTCAATAGTCCTCGTTCGATAAAGATTCGTAGATATTTTATTTAAATTATGTTCCGAAATCTAGGGACAGATCTTGAGATGCATTTTAAAAATCAACGAAATTAAACATTTACTTTCCATCGAAATAGGAATTTGAAATGCATTTTGCGTTGCGTGTAAGACGTCAAAGCCCTGCCACAAACTAATGGCGATTTCGCTTGAACCTGAAACTGAGTCAGGTTCTAACCCCAACCGCTGTCAGTTCATACATTTTGACAGCAGTTGGGGTTAGGAACTGACTCAGTTTCGCCTCAAACAAAAACCACATAATTCTACTCCAACAAAGTTTCGAACGAAGTAGATCAGCGTAAGACGCTTGTTGAACAAATGTTTCGGCAAAAGAGTGAAAGTTGATGCAATAATGGAAATGAAATGCGTTTTTTTCAAATTGGATTCAAATTTGTTATGCATTTCTAGAGTGATCTGACCCTAGACCGAAATGCATTTGTATGAGCTTATTGTTTATAGTACTAAAACACAGATGGGCTTCCTTTTTTGTAATATAATGTAAGAAGTGGTTCTTAAAATTGTTGCAATTGCTGTTTTTGTCGGCAAAGTCAATTTTTGTAAACAGCCAAAAAACAAATCATTGCAACCCTCTCGTGATTGACAACTGCAACACACGCACAAAAAAGCTCTTACCTTTATTTACCATCTTGATAATCATCCTGGAAAAACGAGAAAAACAAACCAATCCTCCAGTCAGCGGTTGTTCAGAAATTCTTATTAACCTGCAAAGACGAAATAATCCTGACTTGGTTCATCTTCTGCTTTGGGTCAAAAGAAATTGAGGAAGAATTCCATTTCCAAATGGAATTTTCGAAGTAACTTAGTTGCACTAAAGTTACTATATTACATGCAAATAAACAATAAGATTCGAGCTTCTGATGACAATTTTATAACTCCTTAGTATGCCTTTCATAAGAGTAATTATTTTAAAGAGGTTTTAATATAGACATTCCAAAACCTGAATACGTGCAATAATCTCCGATAAAACTGTCTTATAACTTAATTTCTTGTTGTATGTTAGTTTTATTCCAGTTTTAACAAAGTATATAGAACCGTTTCACAACCACTATATAAACTTGTAACCTAAAGCTTTATCGTGGAAGTCATAACATAGTTTTATAGTGAAATTTAGGAACAAATGAAATGACAGCTGCATAAAACCATAATAAAATCACCGGTTTCAAGGATTCCTTCATAAAACTAGGATAGAACAATGATAAATCCCCTAGGCATTTTAATTGTTACTTGGGCCCTTAAGTAGTCGCGATTTGTCTGATTATTCACCACTCTTAATATTAATCTTGTTTTGGAATTGGGATTCCAAATTTGACGCTTCTAAATTAACTAAATTTTTAAATCGTGTGAACGATATGGTTTGTCAGAAGGGCGTGTCCCCTCTTCGTCAGCCGGCTGGAGCCGCCTATGTACAGTGGTCGGAAACGCCAAAAACGTGAACTTAATTCATTCACTAGAGTCCAAACCATCGAATATATTCACAGGGTGTCTTTGGAGGAATTGTTCGTATGAATATTCCCCACAATCTGATAACAATTGAAATTCGGCATGGCTTGCTATGATCGAACTAAAACAATTAACTTTTTATACTGACGAGGTAGAAAGTTGGTGTCTTCGACAAAGTTTTAGAAATGCTCATAGTGAAGAACTTTGTTGAAGGCCATGAGCTTGTAGGACTAAAGGTTATCAATTTATAAGGCGTTTTCTTTTGTATGGATAAAGTCAAAAAACATGATAAAGTAAGCTTACCCTATTCATAGAGCTCTAGAGTGCCACGCACCAAACCTTCTTAGCTTTATTGTGCATAGTTTAGACAAAGACATTTTTGTTTGCACCTTTCTTTCTTATACGTAGTAGAAGTTGGTGTAAAAAATGTAAAAATCTTCAATAACTTTGAAACGAATGATTATTTTTACATACAGTCTTCGACAATATTATGTAGTTTTGATACCTACACATTTATCTTGAACATAGTTTGCACGAAAAGTCACAATGAAAAAAATTATATTTAAAAAACTAGATTTAAGGGGGTGGCCATAGAAAACGCCTTAGAAATCGATAACCTTTAGTCCTACAAGCTCATGTTCTTCAACAAAATTCTTCACTATGACCATGTCTAAAACTTTGTCGAAGACACCAACTTTCTTCCTCGTCAGTATAAAAAGTAATTTTTTTTAGTTCGATCATAGTAAGCCATGTCGTTCACGTTTTGGCGTTTCCGACCACTGTGCTATGGTTCTAGGGTTAGGTAAGTTGAGATTTTAAACTTATACTACAACACACCACCGATAAGACTTACAAAAGATGCACAAAAAATCAGCTTCAATTTTATTCGAAATTTATAATATGATGAATGCCAGTCACCCAAGTTACGGGTAGGCAAATAAATTGTTTAAATTCCTTGCATCGCCCGCCTCCAACCGTAATATTATTGTTAAGAAAATGACAATCAGTAAAAAAAACGTTCGGAATCATAATTTTATATGACCACTCCAACTGCTCGTTTGACTAGTGATCGACTGACCGAGTTATTGCCGCCTCCAGCAATCAAAAATGTGGCGTGCCATCATGGGTCATAATTTGTGGTTGCTGTTCACCGAAACCGAAGCCACGAGCGAAGTTCACTTATGGTTTGCCGTTGATCGTTCGATTGAAATCGATAGACACACGCGCGATTGGATAACATAATGATGCGAATATTGTCCCGTGACAAATAAATTAATTTAACAGCATGAAGTGCCATATAAAGATCGGCCTCCGGTTCGAATGTCTTCTGGTGCAAATTGCTGGGTGGACACTATTCGGAACAGTGAAAGAGCGAAAAATTTCATCCTCACCCGCTGTGGTCTGCGTTTCGCTCATTAGCCTTGATGCGACGATGATCACCCTGAATAGCAGCAATATATTTTCGAAAAATTTCTAAAAAAATTGATGCACATCTATTTTGGATTAGCGCTTTTTGGCAGGCTCCAAATTTTATTGACTGTCATAATGATTTCTAATCATTCATCCATGTTTTTTTGCCTTTTCCGGATTAACTTCTTCCGAAGCAATAAAGTTCAGCTATTCCATAGTTCGAATATAACAGCAACCACAAAATGAACGTCAATATTCAGTTCGAATATTTTTAATCTAAAAATGTATGTTCCAATGTCAGTTACTGTGGACCGCAGCATAAATCAACATTGTCCGATAATTGATTCACTGTTTGCAATCGAAACCGATTTCATAGGATTCTGCTGAGACGCGCGCTTACTCGCGGTTTATTAAATCATTCTCGCGGTTTTTCCAATGTTCTTCCACATACTACACGGGCTACCGACTGCCGCGCGGACTATGTATTTTACAGTACTGACGGATGCTGCGGTCTGCCGATCCGATACGATCCGAGGGTACACACACGGGTGCCTAATTGATTCAACATGTGTCTTTTTAAATTAAACAATACTCCCCCGTTGCTTGCCGGTGCAGTGGCGGTGGAGTAGGGCTACCAGAGTCATCGGTGGCATTGGGGTCGTGATCGAAGGGGACCAGAGGATTACTTATTGGTTGAGGTAGCATTTCTGGCTGTCATCGGAGAATGAAACGAACAGGGGCACGGTAATTGAAAAAATTCTGTTCTGTTCACATTGTCTTCCGTTCAGTACGATCGAGCACAAGGTTTACGATCATTCACAGCTGGTGGAGAGATCATCTGCTGGAAGAAATGGAAAACCTCTAACAGCTCGTATCTACTCTTCAGTCATTGTTGTTTCGACTGTCAGTCAGTCAAATTTTTATTACGCGTTGAGTTTCTGGCAGATGCTGGATGGATTCGTTCGCTTTAATCAGACTACACATATAATCGCATAAATCACTTGGAATGCGGTGATGTTGAACATGAATTACAATCAAGAAATACAAGTCCCTTGCTACCGTAAATTGAAAGTGTCAACCGTAATGTTCTACAGGATAGTTTGCGTTGGTGTTATGCTTCGTTCATACAATGAATAAATTTGTTGCAAACACATGGGAGTGTAATGAGAAATGTTCTTGACCAGAACAAATTCAATTCGTCGAACCCGTGAATGTCATTAATTGCATATTTTCCAAACTCAACTCGGGTAAATTTTTGTCATATCCGGAACGAATATAAACATTGGATTTGAGCGAGAAAGACCTGGAAAGAAAATTTACTAAGGTGATCGGTGGATGGGTATTACAAGCTACGAAAAAGAAAAGAAAACAGTCATGCCAACTTCGGACGGTGATATGTTCAGCTTAATCGAGTCGAGCACTCGATGACCTCGAAACAATAAATTCCAATTATCAATACATGATAATTCAATTTTCTTTTCTCTTCTTGTTGGTATAAACATTTTCGTTTCTCGTTGTTTCGAATAGGATGAATTGCAAAAGCTATTCGTTTAGTATGACCATTTCCCTCGCCCCATATTCAACTTCAAGGGAACTGCTTAATTGCATTTTTGAACCATTTTGCGCAAAGACATAAAAGGTGGCAAAAAATCTTACAAACGACGTACACTGTTATACTCGATTCTAGATGATTGGTCAATATAGTTAATATTTTAAACTATTCCTGGAGTATCATCGCACGGACTGCTGTATTGGGATATATCTGTATACAGGGTAGATTCGATTATGCGTTTACTTTATCCGACTAATAAAAACAACTTGAATATGCTGTAACCGCATATTGTTTTTTTTTTCGGGAAGTAGGAGAAAAATGATGCAAAATGGTGTCTCTAGTACGGCAGGATTGTTTTTTTTGTATTTTAAATTTTAAAAATAGCTACCCAGGTGGATTGAAAATTCCGAAACTGTTAACTTTGGAGGTTTATAGCATAACAGAGCTTGGAAAACGAATCAGCTGAAAAAGAACCAACACTCTTCATTCGTTCTTCGCTTCACGAACATACCACCTATTGAACCATTCACCACTGAGCTGCAGAGTTGTCGGCTTTGGTTCACCACCACCGAGGCTGGTGAATCATTGCTGTTCTATAGTGTAGGCATATGAGCATAGCGTAATAGTACCCGTTGCTCATTCTCTCTCTCATTCGAAGAGATATCAACTGCTATGCGTTATTCGTTCTCCATAGCATGCTGTACATAGGCACCCAGATTCTCTTTGCTTGCTGGGTGAGAATGTAGGTACGAAAAATGATGCCGCCCAGCTGCCCCGGAGAACAGCGCTCATAACGAGAATGTGCTTGTGCTTGCTATTTTATTATTCTTATTCGAGCTAGGTACATGTTCTGTGCGCTTTTCATATGCAATATTTTTAGTTTTGTCTTCAACCTATTGAATCTGTCGAATTGTGAAAATACAAATAGGGCTAAGGGAACATGGAGAGACTTTACCAAGCACGAAATTCAACAATTATTAATAACATGTTCCATTTAGTATCTAATTTTTTTATATTTTTATATTTGTTTCGATCCCATCAGCTAATTTTTCATCTTCTTCATTTCGTTTTTCATCTTGCTCCCTTATGGAGGTGTGACTTATACTTGAAACTTTGAACGCAATTATATTTGTGATATTTGCGGTGACTACGAGTGCCGAAAGAGTTTGCAACCGATTTCAAAACTTTATTTCTGTTTGTTCGTAATTTAACTGCCGTGTCCTTGAACGATTCCATTTTTTCGTCAAAATTTTCATATTAATGTTATGGATTTGTTAATAAATTTTTTCAGGTGAAAATGGTGTTTTTTTTTTTTAAATCGTTCCCGATACACTAATGATTTTTATGGTTGATTTTGTGACACGCGAACCTGCAATGTAATCAGTACAGTTAATCCAAAGAAAGAAATTAAAAAAATCAAAGCTCATGAAATACAATCGTTTTATAGTTTTAACTAGTACTAAGAATCTCAACAATATGGGAAGAAAAGATAACAGCATGTTATATGCCATTGTTTTTTGTTCTGATATTTCAAAATTCTCTTGGTCAAGCTCCCGCGGTGGGCAGACTTGAGCAAAAAAAAAACGATCACTGAAAAACTTTTGTAACTTTTGAAAAAATAAATTATCAATTCTGAAAAAAATCATTAATACACCCTAATACATTTGCATATTACATTTCAACGAGTTTTGGAAGACATTTAATTATTAAACTAAAAACAATTTGTCTTATGGAATACAATATATTTTAAAATATTCATAAGCCAGTCGTTGTTCAAGTTCAACTCAGGGGGCTTTTTGGTATTACAGCATCGAAAAAGGTTTAAGATTTAATTTTAATTTCACATGACTATGAATTTCGTAAATCATGTTTGATTTAAATGTCAATGAATTCAATTTGTTAAATTGTGTCAATGAATTCAATTTGTTAAAGTTTTTATTAACCAGTTGACAAATTTTGAATGATAGGATAGTAATGTTGATGGAATAGGAGAAAATTATAGTGTGATTTTTTTCCATTTAACAAAATTTGAAAACATTTTTGGTTGCCTAGTTGCAAAAAAATCTTGGGTGGCTTAGAATAAATGCATTAAAGTCAACTGTCAAGATTCTTCTGGAGAATATTCCGAATAAAACTTTATTCGCCAAGCTCAGAATAATTGCAGCGAACTAATTTGTCCAGATCACTAAAGCATTAAAGCGGGTTACTAATTTCTTCCCAAAGATTGCAAGGCATGTGTAATTTTACTATTCCTGCTCAACTTTAGACGAAGCTCGAAGTAATTTTCTGATTATTAAATATTCCACAATATGCCGTACATTTTAAACACTCCGTTAGTAGGTATCCAATTTAATCAGGAGTCATAAATCTGGCTCATCAAATTTGTGGGTTATATTATATTTGTTAACATTTAACCTGTCTGTACAACATTTAGGAAAAGAATGTAGTACATCATAGTTTGAAATATATATTGTTCTTGTTAAATGCGAATAACTTATAACCAAGCTTATAATGACTTCGTTTTGGTTCACCATTATAAAATTCCAAATATTCGTAAACTAGAGATACAATGTTAGAAAAAATTGAACCTATATGTGTTGGGCTGAATCATCTGAGGAACCAACATCCAAAAAACTGATAAAATGCATATCGATGTTTGAATATCCACGATTTCCCTAAATTTATAAAGCATTGTGAACACAAGTTGAAATTTTTCCCCTCAAACCTCAGCAGAATCAAATAAGCGGTACCTGTTGCCTAATGTCCGCTCCACAAGCCATATGTTCCTAACTGACGTAGCGAAAGACGCTGAAAACCGCTAATATGGCCAGAAGAATTTTATATTCAGATTCAGCATTACACAATGAATCTGAATGATTCAACAGCTTGTATGTTCTTGAACCAATTCCACAAAATAATCAACCAAGCAATGAGGGACCACTATTCAAGAGAGAAGAGAATACTGATATCCTCTCTCTCAATGATACTCACAACTGTTCATCATTATAATGATAGGGGAAGATGGGGTAAAACGCACCCCCTAAGGAAATATGATCATAACTCAGCTATAGAACATAAATCGGGAGAATTTAATGAATGATATCGTGATACTAATGATACTAATCAAGAACATGAAAAATATTCGATTCTTCAAAATCATTAAAAATTGCCTTTCGAAAAATAAGCGGGGCAAAATGCACCTGTTCGGGGGTAAAATGCACCACAACAACGGGGCATGATGCACTACAACAAAGGGGCAGAATGCACCGCAACAACGGGGCAGAATGCTCGCTGAACAAGCAAGTAGTTTTGTTTTCTAACGAGATTTCACAAAAGTGTGCCATTAAATAGCCTTAGGTCATGCAATTAGTAGGTTTTCAGAACAAATTTTCTGTTTTCGATTAAAAAATCAGAAGAAGAGGGCATTTTGCCCCTGATGGAGCAGAGATATAAATTTAGCAAAAAGTGAAATTTTTTGTAGATTTTTCATATATAGTGCGACAGAATAATGAACAACGGTATAAATAGAACTGGAATGCACTGATATAATAATACAAATTGCATTTATAAGAGCTGAAAATCCTTGTTGCACGAGCCACGATAATGATATGAGAAGAGCACGTTATTGTCTTTTGTTTATTTTTCGAGCTGCTGTTGATGTACGGTTATCAAACTTTGACAAAGTATGTTTACTTTGGCGGACTTCCGACTGGTGTTACCCTTTTCTATAAATTTTCCGTAGTTTTCGATATAAGCAAGGGGTGCATTTTTCCCCGGGGGTGCGTTTTACCCCATCTTCCCCTACGTGCTTATGCAAGTGTGTGTGGATATATTCGTTCCTGTTTCTGTTTCCTCGTGTTGTTGCTTCGGTATCCATAGCAGCAATTCATTCGGTTGGGGTGAAGGCAAGCGTTTTACTGAACTGTATTGTGGTTCGTTCGGATTGAATTTGAATGAATGGTGAAAGCTCTGAGCATAATACAGCGCATCTCTTGAAAAACATGATTTTAGCGATTAATCTAATTGAGAATTAACTACCCAAAAATATTATTTAAAGACTTGGTGTCTTCAGCAAAATTACTCAGAATAATATTGGAAATTACTCTGATGAAGACATTAATGCTCTATATCTTTTGTCGTTGGGATTTAGAACCGACTTGGTTCTAGCTTAGCAACGACGTGTTACTGAGCTTCGCACTTGCTTCCTTAATGGATTTGATAAAGAATTTATTTTATTTTTGGTTTTTAAAATTTCTTTTACCCGGAGGGAAATCTAGCAGGTCATAAGCCGGAAGTACGACTTATGATGACTACGGTTTTCCTAGCGGGTTGTACCTTGGAAAGGAGAAAAAAGAAATAGATTATATGATAAAGGATACTTCACTACCAACTCGTCTGTTGGTTTGATTGACGTCTGCTGGGCGCTGGTAGGGACCTCTTTAACTGCGAATCACTACAAAGGAAAAACGTGTCATCGGTTTCTACTTAGAAAGAAAAACGACTAAACCACTGCTATGGGAAAAAGCGACTGAACGACTGATTTAATTTCATATTCTTAAAACTATATATACAAATTCCTAATCTAACTATTCACCTACCTACTTAGTCCTAGCTATCCACCCTTCTCGCTCACTCCTACCGTGATGTGTTTTTTATTCCCTTCCGCCGTCCATTCGGTACGGCCGGCAAATTATGTTCCTGCCTGCTAGACTGTTTTAGGGTGGGTAAACAATTCAAATCCTAAACCCTTTGCGCTGGTAAACAAATTAATTCTATATCTTTCGGCGCGGGTAAAATTATCTATTTGGTATCGGTCTAGACCGGATACCTTTATGTTGGATTTTTCCCATGACCGTCGCTAGATCACTTTATTATTTTTTTTTCTTTTACGGCCTTCGTGGCGGTACTTGCGCCTCGCCGGGATCGCCTACGTACACAATGCTGTATTATTTTGGCAACCGTCTGAGAGTTTTATTACTATCGTCCCTTCTAGACGATAATTGCTTTCTTCGCATTTCCTCAGGGTCCTTGCCAAGTAACTTACTATCATAAATTTCACCAGTTACCTGGAGTCTCGTCCCTGGTGGAAGCTTAGACCACCGTATGAATGGTGCAATTAATGCAGCTTGGGACACGAGCGTCGATGAGTAATTACGGCTATCATGAGGCCTTTTGTTATTATTGGGTAATTCGCCCACTCTCAATATAGTGCTTCCTTGAGCAATTTACTGGTTGATACATGAAGGCTTTCAGCCAACTTAAAACGTATGCATATATGTACCGTGAAGCGATCCTGAGCTCGACATCTTTACTGTATCGAAATATATTAGTTTATTTGCGAAAAAAACCCTTTTAAAACGAGTTGTCAAGCAATATTGTTATCGATAATTCTCACTTTTGTTTGACCTTCGCCAAAGTTGTTTAGAACAATAAAATACACATTTTATCTAGAGTATAAGTCCCTAAAATAGAAAAAAAAATCGATTTAAAAAAGTAAATATTGTTGTATATTTAGATACCCTGCATACATAGAGTGTTCATGTCTTCAACAAATTTGTTTCTATTATCATTTTTGATAGCTTCACTGAAGACACCGAGTGTCTAAATTGTGTTTTTGGAAGGGTTGATTCTCCAACATTACTTTTAGTAGGATTAATTAAATTTAAAAAATGTACAACCTAATCAATATATCGTGTATTTACACACAGAAGATAGCGCTTCCCAAGCCCGGCACGACTGATTTGTGTACCTAGCGCGCTACGCTTCTATGAATGACGTCATCATCGACTATTTAAACGGACGGATTTCACCGGACCAGCTCAGTTGCTTGTTGAACGGCAGGCGGAGCAGATCACTACGCTGTGTATTTTCACAGCCAGTGTAGCTGTGTTAGAAGTCCGTTACACTGGCTGTTGAGGTACGCTACCCAGTACCGTCCAACACGAGACTTGTCCGTTCAAACACTATGCTTTCTTTTGTTTTGTGCTCGTTTCCAGCACACTTTTATGTATAATCACGAACAAAATTATTCGTACACAAAATCGCTTGTACATTCGAGCTCCATTTGCGGTTAACGCAGTGTCGTGGTGCTGATTGTTTCTTTCGCTCTACCCGTCATCATCAGCGTTGATTCATTTTGCTTGGTGCGCTTGGTTTCAATGTTTGAGATGAATGTAGGTATATCTAATTTGTTATCAAGGTTTCCATATTCACAGATTTTTCTGTAATGTCACAGATTTTTTCACAATTTTTGATCACAGACTCTTTTTTACAGATGGAAGATTTTTGGCATTTTGATGAAAATTTCACAGAATTTTGGAAATATTGTGATTTTTTGGAAATTTTTCGCAGATTTTTTTCCTGTCCTAGTTATCACAGATGATAAAAAGATATTTTTGACCAAAACACAGATTTCAATGTGGCATCCCTGTTTGTTAGCGGTTACATGCGCAACCTTCATGATAGCAATCTGTGCTTTCGTTGCGCAAAAACGAAAATTTTCTTAGCAAAAAATTTACTCGGATCCATGGAAAGCACAACGAAAGTTTATTATTTACGTTCGATCAATTCATTTTCACTTTACGTGATTCATTTCCACTCAGCCTATGCTATTTTGATTCTGCTAATAGGTGCATACTACAAAGCCTATTTGTGAATGAATACACTGCCATTCGAGAAATCGTAGCAAAAAAGCATCTAAGTCCATATATAAAATTGTTTGCGATTCTTGTATATTTATAGTTTCGATATATGATAAACCCTCCGGAAGTCCCGCAAATGGCTCACTGAACGAGGACCCGCAGGTGCTTTATGGCGATTTCGCTAGATTTTCAAAGCAGTGTGCACTCAGTGCACTAGCGCGACTGCCGGAAGGTTAAGACCACTGCATTCGCTACATTTGTATGCGTACTTTAGGAAAGATACAACAACGGCAAAATATAACTAGAAAGCTTAGTCTATACATGAAATGTGATTATATTTATTGTCTAAAATTTGATTTTTCTTCCCCGGTTCGGTCTTGTGCTACAAAGATTTATTTCCAGATATTAGTTCGGTCGCGGTTTTCTGTCTTCTTTCTTTAGATCGTCTCAAATAAGTTTAATCGGATTCGATCACCTACTACAAATGAAATGACCTGATAGCCAAGAAGGTTTAGTCAACGACACGACTAGACACTAGCCTTCCAAAAGTTTATCGCAAATATGACTACCCCTCAGTGACTCAGGTAACTGGTACTGTCAAATATGCAATTTGGTTAGAAATTGTATCAAACTAGCAACATTGCATGTTCCGTTGTTTATTTCACAAAACTTTACTGTTGCAGCCCCTGGTTACGCAGAGAAAAAATATTAACAAAATAAACCGCTAGCTTTTGAAAATCGGTAGCAATAATCTAGTGGCAAAATACAAAACTTGTAGAAGTACGTGGAACGTGATGTTGATTAGAATTGGAAAAAAATCCAGGCATGTTCTGTGCGCTAATGTATATACTATTTTCAGGAATCTGTAATACACGCTGTTATACGTGGAACATCCAGAACAACAGACTGCCGTCTCTAAAATCGTCCGCTTCCTAAATCGCAAGAACTACAACGGTTGGAGCGATTGTATAAATTTGTGCTTTATTTCAGAAGCCCAATCAAAGTCCGCTTGCGATGATATTTTATTATCCGATGCATATTCCGCCAGTACAGCTCTATCGATTTCTTTTTCGCTTCTTCGAGAAACGGATCGACAAATTCGGATGAAGTTAAGCTAGTTTGAACAAAGCAAGACAACTGAGATACTATGTAGCTTTTCCGAGTGTGGACACTTTCACACTATATTGAGGAACGACGGACATAAATGGACAAAAAAATTACACAGCCTGCATTTGGTATTATATCATATCACCAATTGCAAACAGAACGGCTCCGTCGGATGTAGCTATCAAGAGTCGAGATCGGGACCTTCGAATATTACCAGGGTCGTGAAAAGATTATCTCATACCAACTATGTATTTGATCATACATTTAAAAGTTAGTTCGCCACACCGGTTGCATTTTTGCCAGAACGAATCATATGCAGGGCCGTCGAGAGTCGCGGCGGGCCCCAAGGATAGATTTACTGCTGGGCCCTTCTAAACTTATTTATTTGAATTTTAGTTAGAGGAATTGTATACATTCAACTGTTCAAATCAAACTGTTTCTGCTAAACTTGCTATGGTTACGGGTACGCGGATACCCTTTCGGCCTGTTAAAAATGTACACAATGCTTAACAACGTTATTAGAGGTACACGGATCTAACTCGTGTATTAGCACTTCTATTGTGTTATCGCTAGAGGTACTGAATTCTTGTTGCCACATTCAACGATATATTTCGTTTCGCGGAACTAACGCTTCTGCTTGGTTAATAGTCTAAAGAATAATCAATATGCTGTCTAACATGGTGAAATTGTAGGGTGTAGATATTGATCATCTTTAGCTACATTTGTAAACTTGATATTTTTTCCACTTCTCCAACACGTGAATTTTAAGGACATATCTCGAAAAGTAAACAGGAATAGAGTTTGACACACTTTCTACTTTGATCGACACTCATTATTGTTCATGTTCAACATAGTAGGTTGGGGCAGGATATTTTGCTTCTGCGGTTTAGACAAAGCGATACACGGGTAGATTTATCTACTGGTAGCGGTGGATCAGTTTTTAGCTTTTGTTGTAAGCAAGATGAGAAGGTAGCAGATATAGCTCGTCATTCTCGTTTAAAAATATAAAATCGAAAAGATTTTATATTTATATAAGTTTGTCGAGAAAATTTTCTAATCAGAATTTTCATTTTATTTTTTTGGAAAGCAATGGATGTGTTAGTGTAAGAGCCGGTTTTGATACACTGTTGGAATATGTAGTAACTGACCAAAATAAAGATACAGAACGCAGTAATAAAGAATCAGACACAAATAAAACAAATGCGAGTATATCGGTCAACCGACTGCTGGTGCTGGTGGCTGAATTGAACTGATTTGATTTCTTTATTTCGCACATAACAATTGGGTTCTTATAGATATCATAAACATCTTTAGCAAGGCCCAAAATTATTGTTCTATCTTAACGCAATGCATTTTAAAAAAATACTTTAAAGTGCTATAAAAACACAAATATACAAAAAATATTCATTTCAATTACCGGTTAATTAAGGTCAGTCTACCTTCTCATCTCACTCATAGTCGAAGCTAAAAATCGTTCCGCTATAGATACACGTCAAAAATTAGCCACACTGTAGCCGAGTTGTACTGCTATTGGTTTCTAGACAAGTTGTATAAGACCAGCTATTCGAGAAATTAAACAACTTGCTTAAAGTGCAGAAGGTGCTCAATCTGGCAGGAGCTAATACACTGTAATTACATCATATCAAACATTAACCAAGAACAGTCATTCGTTCCGCGAAGCACCCGCCAACGATAACTACAGCATCTCCGGATATATATATATATATATATATATATATATATATATATATATATATATATATATATATATATATATATATATATATATATATATATATATATATATATATATATATATATATATATATATATATACAACGGCTCTAGACAGGTGCGCTTACATGATTTATCTCCGCTCACTCCTGACATGGTGATAAAAAAATATGTCAAGATACGAGGAAGTGGATCACTTAACTTTGAGGAACATTTTCCCGGGTATTACCAACTCATTTCCTGTGGTAAGAATGCTTGTCAACAAACAATTTCCTATTTACATAACTATTCTATGCAGATCAACCGATGTTCCTGATAAGATCCCCGCTAGTGTTCTTAAGAGTAACTGTACCACTTTTGCAAACATCCTAACCAAAGCTTTTAATTTAATAATTCAAACCGGCAGGTACCCAGACTGTTTAAAAATAGCCCGAGTAATTCCAATTTTCAAAGCTGGTGATCCAAACCAACCTTGCAACTATAGACCAATTTCAACATTGTGCGTTTTCAATAAAATTCTTGAGAAATTGCTCATCACTCAACTACTCGAGTTTTTGAACAAACACAACATAATTTACAACTACCAGTATGGGTTCAGACAGGGCTGCAGCACTTTAATTGCAATAACCGAACTAATTGACTCCATCATTAGTCAAATTGATAGCAAAAGAATTGTTGGTGCCCTTTTTCTGGACCTAAAAAAAGCATTCGATACTCTGGATCACTCAATCCTGCTTAAAAAGTTAGAATGCTATGGTATCAGGGGATTAGCAAATCATATTATTCGTAGCTATCTGTCGTATTGGAACCAATTCGTATCTATTGGAGACTCGTGTAGCTCTTATAGACCAATAGAAATAGGAGTGCCCCAAGGCAGTAATATTGGGCCACTGTTATTTTTATTGTATATCAATGACCTAGGTAGACTCGGGTTAAAAGGGACTCCTCGTCTTTTCGCGGATGACACAGCGTTGTTCTACCCTAACAACAACTGCCTGGATATTGTACGCGACATTGAATCGGATTTAAAAACACTAACGACGTATTTCAACGAAAACCTTCTTTCCTTGAACCTATCAAAAACTAAATATATGCTGTTTCGTTCATCTAGAAGAGCTATAGGCGTGCATCCAGACCCAAGAATGGGACAGTCTGTAATTCAGGAAACTAACTGCTTCAAATATTTAGGACTTCACTTAGACCCCACACTCTCCTGGATTGAGCATATAACATCTATAGAGAGAAAAGTTGCATCGTTATGTGGGGCTATGCGTAAAGTATGCTCTTTTGTTCCCCAGCATGTACTTCTAAAATTTTATTATGCGCACATCCACTCATTGCTGAACTACCTTGTATCTGTGTGGGGCCGTGCCAGTATCTCGAATCTGAAAAAGCTACAAACGCTTCAAAACAGATGTCTTAAAATTATTTATAAAAAACCTGTTTTAATCCACCTAGAGGTGCAATTGTGCCTTTCTCATTTCTCCAAACTATGATTTAATAGCTGGTTCGTACAATATAACTTTATGGAAATGTCTTTCATTCTTATTACACTTGGTAAGTATATATAAGAGCACCTTTTTGCATTCATCGCGGTATCGGTTTGAATCGGAGTTTTCTATCGGACCTCCACAACCCGTAACTCCGGTGCTGGAAGTCGGATGGAGAGGAATTTAATATCAGTTTCTGAGGACGCAACACCTTTCATTTGAGACTAAGTTGAGCAAATCTAGCCATTTTCGAGAAACCAATATAACCGTTATTCTGACTTTGGATGCTTCCGGATCCGTCGATGGTGGCCAGTGTGGCCAAAGAAACTTTGAATGACTGTTGGGGACCTAGATCTACAAATTCAACAGTTGTGTTTACATTTTGGAAAAAAATCACCTTTTTACATTCATCGCAGAATTCGTTAGAATCGGGATTTGCTGCGTGATCGTACGTATCACCCTGTAATTCAGGAACCAGAACTCGGATCCACACAAAATTCAACAGCAGCTGATGGACCTTTCATTTAAAATTAAGTTTGTCAAAATCGGTTCAGAAAATTCCGAGAAACCGATTTGGAAAAATCAACAAATTTTGTTTTGTAACCATACTCTTCAACTCGTAATTCGGAACAAGATGTCGGTTGAAAATGAAATTCAATAGCAACCTATGGGAATATTATACCTTTCATTTGAATCTTAGTTTGTAAAAATCGGTTCAGCCATCTCCGAGTAACCGATGTGGACATTTTGTTAACAAATCCGCACATACACACACATACATACACACATACACACATACATACATACACACATACATACAGACAGATATTTTGCGATCTCGGCGAACTGAGTCGAATGTTATATGAGACTCGGCCCTCCGGGCCTCGGTTAGAAAGTCGGTTTTTGGAGCAATTGCATAACATTTCTATATAAGAAAGGCAAAAGAATAATATTTAATTAGCTTAATAAGCATGAGTTCAATGTTATCTTCATGTGATTATAATTTGCAAAGGTTGGTGGAATGCGTTTGAACGTGTAGGGAATGGGGGTTTAGTAGAGTGGGTGTGGAGGATGCGTCAGAAATCCTTCATCTTATTTCGGTATACGGGGTGGATGAAGGAAATCTGGGCGTGAGGGTGATCCAAGAAGAGGGGAGTGATGAAGGAGGGAGGTGTAAGGGCAAGGTGGGAAGGGGCGGCTACGCAATACTCAACTGCATATTTTGCCTTCCATTTGAGACTTGGTTTGAGAAAATCGGTTCAGTCATCACCGATGAACCGATGTGACTTTAATTGTGGAATATGCCCGGAATTCCGGACTTCCGGAATCGTCGATAGTGGACAATATATTCAAAGAATGTTTGATTGGCAATCAGTGATCTAGATCTACGATTAGAAGTAATTTGGTGACCATTTCAATAGTTTTTAGCCTCTGAGGTATTACGATTGTACCGATTTATATGGGAAATTCCAGTGTATCCTTACTAACACCCCTGTAACTCCGGAAGCAAGAGTCAGAACCGAATGAAATTCAGCAGCAATCAATGGCATTACTGTATCTTTCATTTGAAATTAAGTTCGTAAAAATCGGTAGAGAATTCGTTGTGGAATGGGTGTGATATTAGCTTAGGAACTTGGCGGGTTCCCCGAGGGCGTCATGAACCGTCATAGGTGGCCAATGCGGTCAAAGCTGCTTTGATTGATCATTAGTGATCCAGACCCGCAAACTAGAGTAATGTTACATCAATTTTAATATGTTTTACATCATTTGAACATTATGGTGGTACCAGTTTATATGGGAATTTGCTGTGTGACCGCACTCTTCAACCCGTAACTCCGGAACCGGAAGTCGGATCAACTAAAAATTCAATAGCAGCTTATGTGAGCGTTATACCTTTCAGATGAAACTAAGTTTGCGAAAATCGGTTCAGCCATCTCTGAGAAAATTGTGTGAGTTTAAATGACACACACACACATACACACACACATACACACACACATACATACACACACACAGACATTTGCCGATCTCGACGAACTGAATCGAATGTTGTATGATACTCGGCCCTCCGGGCCTCGGTTAAAAAGTCGATTTTTACAGTGATTGCATAGCCTTTCTTTATATGAGAAAGGCAAAACCATTTATGTTCCCTACTATTTTGTTATACAATAATAATGCCCATAACATTTTACCTTTGCTTGGGTTGACTAACTACCAAACAATAATATACATCCACAATGCTTTGCATAATACTATTGCTCATAATAATCTAGAATTTACAACAGGCATTCGAGCTCACAGCACTAGACAAGCCAATCATTTATTATACTCCAGAGTATCCACGAACCTTGGTCAAAGACGCATTTCTTTCATCGGACCTAAGTTATTCAACCAGCTTCCTACTGATTTAAAGCAAATAACATATCGCACTCGTTTCCAAGCAAAATTGAAACTAATTTTAAAAAATAAAATAGGAGAATTTTTAATATAAACTTCGTTCACCACCAATCGAGCTTATTCCTTTAGCTAGAATTGGTTAACAATTGATAAATGCATTTTTTCTAGCAATTAGTAATAAATAAATTTAAATTATTATGAGCTTCCTGCAAAGCTACGATGGGACCCTTAAAAGGATTTTTTTCCGCTGGGTACTCGCCGTAGCTTCTTGTCAAATTTTGTGTTTTGTCGGTCTCGTATTGTTTTTTTTTGTTCTCAGCGTTTCCGCGATTCGTAACTTTGTTTTGTTGTGCTTACCTTTTTTGTACGCTGAGAACTGATGTGTCCACTACCAGGGGGCTCCGTTTGTGAGCTTTTTGTTGTGGGGGTAAGAAGCGGGCTATTAATAAAAAAATGTAACCTCCCATCAAATTCTGCAAAAAGACACTGCACCACGGAAAACATTGCACAGAAGTAGCTTAGAAAAGTCCGCCCACTATAACCGTAAACAATAGATACTTTCCTTGTGGCAACCCACAAAAAGCTTCAAAACCAAGATTTACGGGTCTTACAGGAACAAAAATTCATTCAATAAAAATCGTTCTCAGTATCTCCAAATCAACAACCGGTACCACCAACAAAGAATCGAACGCAGAAGAGGACGGATACGTCCGTGCGCTTGCATTCCTGTTCGGCGCGTATTCTGTTGATTCAAACAATAAAACTCGGCTTTTTTGATCTAGTACATAAAGTAGACAACTCCCTTACGAAAGTTTTTTTTTTTAAAGTCAAATATCAAATAAAGTTCTGGTATCCACAACAGGAGTTCGAATTCTCAAGTTATTAAATTAAAATGTCTTTCGATTTTTTTCCGCTTTCATTATATGACTATTTAATAAAATGAATAATTACAAAGAAATCACCATTTTTATTGCTCTTTTGTGAATACGTTTTCGCCCATCTTCCGGGTAAAACCGCGGGCCCCTAAATACGATCCGGGCCCCGGGGCAATCGCCCCGGCTGACCCCCCCTCTCATCGGGCCTGATCATATGTAAAAACCATGTGCAAGTTTATAGGGCTAAACTGTCTTCAAATCAAGCTAGACAACAAACGAAATATCTGAAGAGTTTAAGATTCAAGGCAATATTGTTTCAGTTAATAGAGAGAAAGAGAGAGATTAAATACTTATCATCTGCGCTATGGCACAATGAAGCAAAATACGTTGTGTTTCATAGCGGTACTTTCCGAGCCCGATCGACCGGAATGACATTCGTTGCGCTTATTTACTGTTGCTGCTTGGCTGTTCCCAGGTTTCCAAATAACAGCTGATCAGCTATGTAAACAAAGAGCGCAGCAAATGTCATTCCGGTCCACCGGGGACTGGGAAAGTACCGCTATGTAACAGCGCATTTTGCTTCATGGATCTCTGTTTGAGGGGCGGTCTACCAAACGAATAACTTAGAAGTTTGCTGCTCAAAATACTAGCCAAATGTATCTTGAACTGATCATGTGTACAGCACGAGCATCTGTTTCAGCTATTTCATTAAAATGACATGTTTGTAGGAATTTGCACTAGTAGTTATTATTTGACAAAAACCAATATTCTTACAATGCAAAAAAACTAAACAACAGATTATTATCGCGACTCAAAACAGCCTTGAGTAGCTCCTCGCTAGATAAAACTTCCTTATCGTATGCATATCGTAACATCTACCAATTACTTCTCACAACTTGGAGAGGTAATTTACTGTTCCCGCAGAAGTGAACACACGTCCTCGCAACTGCACATCGCTAGCTAATGCGACATTTTCATTCATGGAGCTCCTCCCAGAATGCATCCTTGGCTCAGTTCTGATGGATTTTCTCATCCTGCCACTTCCCCTGCAGTCTGACGTCAATTATGAAAGTCTTTTAGGGCTTTCATTTCACTCGATAGTTTTATCAGTGCATATTGAACGTGTAAGGACCGCTATTGAATTCCAAAGAGCGATTAGTTGTGACAAAGCAACTGTAGAAGCAGTGGTAGATTAACCAGTAGATGATCTTGGAACACTAATTGGTAATACACTTTGAAATCAGAAGTAGTTGGGTATAAAATTAAATCCGTCTTTCGTGGGAGCGGGGTCAGCTCATCGTCTCACCTAGCACAGAGAAGCATTTTTATTGGAATTACTTGCTTATCATAAGTAGGTGTGCTTACCTCAGAAGCTTTCTCCGTCGGTTGAATGTCACTAAGAACTTGCCGTGAACGTATTCGCACTTGCATGACCGATACCGACACATATTTTGGTTCCTAGCTGATAATCCATATTAAACAATTTGATCTGATCAGACCGAATCGATGTACTTACCGGTCATATTGATGTCAAGTGTATTTATTGATTCAAACCGAGCCAAGCAGTATAACAAAAAATGTGCGGAATCGCTTCTTAATTAGATTTTTAAGGACTTATATTCCACAAGAAATTTATGTGGTGTAAACATGACATGGTTGCTGCATTAGGTTTTACACCAACCGATATAACCCTACAAAATGAGCTGGATGAACTTCGTTTGACAATTCTTGGTGGTTTGTTTACATGGAAGTTACGTGAGTTCGAATGTAACAGATGAGCACCCGTTGCACTCGAACTCACGCAACGGACAAAGTAAACAAACCACCGAGAATTGTCAAACATGAACTTCATTCATCATGAGTTCATTCGTGTCGTCATCTTGTAGAACTCAATAGCAACTGACAATGAAAACAAGAAAGCGTTGCTGGAAAACTATTTTTTTGACCACATCGAGGGGTCACTAAATGTACTGGTAACTGGCGGTAAATGACTCGAACACTTTTTCTTCCGAAAATTTCACCGAGTTTCACGTCGTGTCGTTGGTTTAGTGATTGCTTGTGCTTAAACTATACGTAAGAAATGTATTTGATTTATTATTACTCCAAATGTACTAAGAAAATAAATATTGTACACTAAGTAGTATAGTCCTACGTATACAGTTCGTTTTTTGTTATAAAATAGTAGATTTTTTCGTGGAAAATAGCATCGTCTATTTCAAATGAGTAAGAGTTACATTTTTTAAAGGAAGCAATCTTAGCATTTGATTGAATCCGTTTCTTGAAAAATGCGGAAGCTAGAGTTTTAGGATATTTTGTCCTTAAAATTCCCTATTTAAATAACATTTTTGCTGTATGCTGAAATTAATAATTTTTTTGTAGTTTTTCAAAAGTTCAATAACTCTATACTTGTTGAGATTGGATAGATTCCTGATTAGATGTTATGTGTAGAACGATTTTTTTTATCAAATATGGCGTCGTTCTTAACGATGAAATTCAATGTGTTTTTAAATCACTGGATTGGAATATATGACCGAGCGACCGAAAATAAATGTCGCAAGGACCAAACATGTTTCGTAAAACCCGCTTCAAACATATTAAAATATTAAAACCGGATATAAACTTCAAGCATAAAAATCGGACTGGTAGTTTCTTTTGTAAGAAGCGGATTAAAAAACCTTCAGCATAAAAACCGGAAAAAATATATCCGATTCTTACAAAGTAGTTTTTGTTAGCCGGCAAATTGAAAATTTTCGGGAAGGGGGCGGGGGTTCGGACCCACAGGACCCCCTACATCCGTTGCTGGATGATATAAAGTTACATTTCGAAGAAGTTTAGGGCTATGATGATATTTAGAGGAATATATATGACAATATTTTACCTTGTTTCGAAAGTATTTGTCTTGTATGTAAAATGTACGTCATTTTATTAATCAAGAATGCAAAAGTTGTTTTTTCTTCGTTACATTCTAAGGAGTCTGTCAAAGTGCAATTTAATGTAAATATGAATAACATTTTATTATATACAGTTATACAAAAAAATATAATAATTTTTCAATGTCATTTTTAAAAATACATCTATTTTACCGCATTTACCGCATTACAGCGTGGTGTGGTGCGGTTGCGGGAAGCGGTGCGATTTTTTTTTTTTGGCTGCAGTGCTTACAATCAATTTACCGCCCGCATCCCCGCCGCGACGAGCCCTATGCTCATCCCAGCTTTAGTTGGAGCGTAGTTCACATAAGCTCTGCAAACTAGTTTATGATAGGACATGACTAGTCATAAGAAATGTCTCATCTCGCTGCTAAATGTATTGATTCGGTTTTTGGTCTTAACCCTAGAACGTTGCACTGGGGTACAAATGTACACCACGCCTTCTTTGGAGCCATGTAAAGACGAGATTTCGGTATTTTCCGACCTGGGACCCTAGCCATAATTCAATTTAGAGTTCCTAGTAGGAGTAGGAAAAGGTTGTATAGCCAGTTTGCTTACGGCCGATTTCTTCACCTGGATGAAAACCGGTTTTCGGCTAATTGATCACCAGCAACCCGAAAACTGGTTTTAGCGGAAACCGGGTTTCATCCAGTGAAGAAATTGGCCGTTATAGCCTTCGTAGAAGCAGGTGTCAAAGTTGGCGTGCGGTACATTTGTACCCCAGTGTACGGTTGCCGTTAGCGTTTCGTCAGGTTTCGTGCTGTCAGTGGAAACGTGATTCGTGACAATACTAGTTTAAATACTGGTTGCTTTAACTAGAGTCTGTATACAATATAGAGTGCCGTACAGAGGAATGCGCAACACTGCGTAGAATACAGACTATTTATTTTTTTCTGGCAACCGGAGTATTTGCTGTAACTTTGAATGACTTTGATCAAATCACAAAATAAATTCATACTAAATGACAAATTAAGCAACTTTATCGTGGCAAACGGAACATCCCAGCGAAAACCATCTCAAGCATTACTTCATATTTATTGAATGCTATTTAATCAATGAATAACGTGTTAAAATTTATTCCAAGAATTTGAGTCAACGCAGGACTAAGGTTATTTTTTTCAGTTTATTTCAAGAATAACGTCCAACTGCTCTTCAATTTAAAGATAACTTGAAGTTGCTTTCTTTATCATAGTTCATATCTAAAATTACTTCATCATCTTATAAGTTGGACGATATAAAATGGTTAATGAACTTAACCGAAGGCATCCGTAAATCAAATAAATCAAATCAGATCAGATCAAAAAGAGTATAATGAGCAGATGGAAGAAAAAGTAAACCAGGTGGTACCAGATATAGTCTAAAATGTCTTTCTTTTTCAGGTGGATCTTGTGGAGTTGGAGTATTCTGAACATTTTTGACGATAGCGTGTTCGATAACTCAGAACGTAATCTAGTGTACCATATTGCAGGATACATTCTTAAGAGAGCTGGATGTTGCTGGCTCGAATCAAAACTTGTCGAAAGTAAACAAAGTTCATTTCATATCGTCAAACTGGCGCCCAGGTGGTGAAATCGTTAGAATTCAACGGGGTGCTGGAGCGACTAGTTAGAGTTGGTTGTGTTACTGGTGCCGGAAAACGAATTAGAACCAGCTAGAATTCCAGCTTCTTTACGGTTGAACTTTACTGGGTTCCGATAACCATCCGATACCCCTCAGTAACCTCTGTTTAAGGGGTACCATTTTGACGCATAACCGAGGCCTAGGAACCGAAGCGGCGCAAAGCCGCCGAGGATCCGCCGGGCGATGTGGTCATCGACCCGCCGTCGGAAGCAAGCGAACCTGTGATCCACTCGTTTGCCCGGTTTACTCAAACATAGGAGCTATCCCTAGTTTAAGTCCGACTAAACGGTAGCGAAGTCGGACAGCACGTACAAAAGCGATGTGAGGTAGCCACATTGGGTGGTGGAAACAAAATAAAATTGGCAACTCTAGCAAAATGTAAACACAAATGAGCACTTCGGATGAACCTATCGTCAATTGACATTTCGACGAGTTTTGATTCGAGCCAATAATATAGGCCCCTTCAAAGTGTCCCGAAAAACTATACTGTTTGTAAGGCATGCTTTACACCATGTATTAGTACAACCCCATTTTAAAATAATTTACAAAGTATACTACAGTCATGATTCGCTGGTTGGCCCACAACTTCTGTCCAACTAACGAATTTGATTCGATAGTTGGACCGACTGACAAATGTCAAAAACTCTCCAAGGAAGACATTAGTAGTATAAAAGATTGTCAGATAGATTGTCAAAGTAAATTTGACATGAGATTTTGGCGTTCAGATGCTTTTTAGTCGGACAATGGTCTAACTAGCGGAGGTCCAACTAAAAAGCGGTCCAGTTAAAGAGTGTCCAACCAGCGAATCACGACTGTATATTTAAAGATTTTAGTGGGGATGCCCCTAGGTGCTCTAGGATCACTCTAAGTATGTAAAACAAATTTGCATCACATTAAAGAAATGCATTAATTTCCATTTTTGCAACAACTTTGCACTCCTCACAGAAAAGTTTGTTTAACAAACGTCCTACGGTGATCCACTTTGTTCGACGTTTTGCTGAAAGTAGGGAAAGTTTTTTGTAGGGTTTTGACGTCTTACACGCAAAGCAAAATACATTATGAATTTCTATTTTGATGGAAAGAAATGCATTTAATTTCGCTGATCTGCCCCTAGGGAAGCACTTTTGTATGTAACAGAAGTTGTTTATTTGTTTTTTATCGCGCTGGAGAGAATATTTCGAGACGTCACGAGTCTCGTCACTTGTAATGACAACGTTTCATCAAACCTGACAACACTCATGAAATCACTTACCATAAATATCTTTGAAGAAGAATGTCATAATATTCACAATTAGATAATAGAGCGTTTTGTAACGTTCCGTTTGTGAATTTATCAACTATACAAAAAAGGGAAAATAAGCCTGATAGTCGTTCAATGGCACTGTAGAGGTTCGGTGAATCAATTGCTACCAGTTATACATTATAATCATTCATCACGTTCTTGTTAACTTGCTGATTTTTGTAAGCAATATTAGAAATGAGAAAAGGTAAATATATAAACAAATAGTTTTTCACTCCTATTATTGCAACATTTTTCCTGCCAATAACAATACTCCCCTTGCGAGCACGCATGAGGGCATAGCTAAAGAAGTATGTTTGTTTACTTTGCACGATAGGTAGCCGGTGACATGTTCGATTGGTAGATTTGGCTTCATTCTGTGCGAGCCTTTATATAAGTAAACAACGCCTTTGGTTTTAACCAGTTTTAACCAGGTTTTTGTTTGTACGTAAGTAACAATTAGTAATATATAATCGTTTTTAATCATTTTTTTCAAAAAATTTAAATTAATTTTGAAGCCGAACAAAAAAATCGTTATCATTTTTGCTGATTTTTATTTCTGCATTGTTTATTTTTTATAGTTTTTCATAGCAATGGCTCGCAAGTATAATTTGCGCACAATTACTGCTGTAACAGTAACGTTGCGTGTTACCAATGCATTACTAGCCAGAAATATATTTTTTCATTTCAATTTCCACCCCATTTAGTGGTATTTTCCAAAATCCGATTTTTAAACTTGCACTCTTTCAAATAATTCCACTTATTTAAAAATATCGAAATTCTATTTTCTAGCATTTAAGGACCATTCTTTCAACTTTTAGAATCATTTATTTTTTTTCAAATCGGTTGAAAATTCGCAAAGTTATAGTAATGTTTATGAAAAAAGTCAAAACCGCGATTTATTCAATATTTATTTATTACATTTCCTTTGTTTGCAATTTTACCTGCGAAAATTGTGATCAAACACGTGGTGTACATTTTTACCCCCGTGCAACGTTCTAAGGTGGAAAACGCAAGTGGAGCTTTCTAGGGTTAAGTCTGAAAACGGTAAAAACCCTGCTCCCGTATTTAACCCTTTTATGCCCAACTTTTTTCTAGTGCATGTAGGGTTTCAAAATTATGTTTCCTTGAAAAACGGTGGGATCAAGAAATAAGAAACGCTTTTTTCATAAAGATAGGAGCTTCCCTTGCAGTGCTAGAAGCTGTTCCATTTTTACCTTCCAATGCTTAATACAAATCTCCTAGAATATTTACAATAGTGTAATTACGCGGAAAATGTAGCCAAATACAGTCTAAATTGAGTTTGATATCTGAAAAATTCCTTTTCCGTCATCAACGTAAACTGTCCCTGGCAGCACTGCTCCACCGGAATCCAATTAGACTGATTGCAATAACTTCAGTTCTAGAGCTGTTCCAGATCCCTTTAACTGTTTATGTTTAAATAAAAGGCAATAGTCACATTTATCAGCCTTGCTTGTTTTTTGAGCAAATCTTGCCTCTATCAATAGTTATAGCTGTTTAAATACGTTGTTGTCCACAAAACTACGTGGGCATGAAGGGGTTAATGTTATTGTATATCCTTTAGAATGATAGTTCGATTGCATTAGACTGTAGCGCGATCGAAAAATATATTTGTAAGGGATCTGGGGGTAAGACGGAAATTATCAAAGTTTACTTAAATTATGCACGTTTATCACTTATCAAGGCCTAATGAGTGTTTCATAATTCAAGGTTATCCATAACGATAGAGTATACACATTAGAGTGGGACATGGTTACATGAAAAAAAAAATAAAATTTTGCTCCTAGTAACTTTTTGGGTCCCATATTAGCTCCCAGAAAAACTCTGCAAATTTTTAGCTCGATCGGTGAAACTATATTTTTGCGCCCACGGTTTAAAGTTTACATGGGATTTCGCATGGGAAAATCGTCTTTTGCAAAATAATTCTTCCAAGAGTCGCCCGTTACTTCCTAAAATTAAATAGATATCTGATTCTTATAGGAAATTTTTCAAGGAAATAAAGTCTAGAAGACTGCGGCACGATCGGATGCTTGTGGAAAAAGTTATTTAGCAAAACCGATTGATGCCTTGAAGTTTGATGAAAATTTTATTTTTCATAGCATCACTGCTCCTGACGGTCGAATTATATAAAAAAAATTAACTTTCTCTTATTATGTACAAAAGAAGCCTCCATTTATCCCTCAAATCTCTTGCGAAGTGGCTAAATAGTATAAAAAATGATTTAGACACATTAAGAGAATATTAAAACAAAATTGCGTATAATTGGGCAACAAACAGCAGTGGTGCTAGAAAAAATGAATATTTTATCAATCGTCAGAGCATCAATCGGTTTCTCAAGAGTCACATCGTTTCATGGTTTTCGAGACTTTGTTTCTTTGTTAAATTTCTTATAAAAGCCAATTAACGATTTATTTTTAGGAAGTAATGTGCGACTCCTGGAAGAATTATTTTGTGAAAATAATTTTCCCATGCAAAATCCCATGTAAATTTTAAACAGTGGGCGCAAAAATATGGTTTCAGGGATCAAGCTAAGAATTTGCACAGTTGTTCTAGGACCCAAATGGTACCTACAAAGTTGCTCGGAGCTGGAATCTAATTTTTGACTCGCCCTAATACACATACAATACAATTGAATTTTTATTGTTATATGTCTAAATAACCATATGTCCGTCTTACCCTCCCTGTCCGTCTTACCCACAGTTCCACTTTAAGCTTTTTAGGAATATATGGATCGTTGGTGTATGTAGTCAATTTGGTAATCTAAAAAGACATATCCCGCCGCCGACAGTTGCAAACGGTGTGAAACAGCCTTTTAAAAATCAAGCTTAAGCTGCTGTCGACCAAAAATACATCGGAACATAATTCTATTTGAACATCCGTGGTATATTAATCACGCTAGCCAATATTGCGATCAGTGGAAGGAGCGCTTTGGCTCCTATTTAGTTTAAAATGCATCCATGCCTTACAATACAAGAAACTATAGAAATGAGAGATTAGAAAATTTCATAAGTACAATCGAGAGCATTCCCATAGCATCACTGATAGCGCCAAAGAAATGACAAAATGACGGATCTACGATCGTCTCCACCAGCGATTACCATCGGGTAGAAAACCAAACCATATCTACCCATGAGAACTTTTCTGCTTTCGCACGCTTCCCCACCATTTTCAACTCCTGCGGTTTCAGTTCTTGGAAATCTATCATCGGTGGTCTACTTCTCTAGTTTGCTTCGCGGTTCGTCACACTCGCATATAAATGCCCACCAGGTATCGCGCATCATTTCCCACGGTACAAATCCGTAACGCATCCATGGAACTCTCCACCCGCCATCCGGGCGCTGGCTGCTGTGGTCACATTGTCTAGATTTACAGGCAGCATATTGTCAATAGCGGAGCGTTGATTCCACGATGCTGGTTGATCATCTATTATGCAAATGGCTGGGATCCGGCCCAGGCGTCTACATTTTTGATTGCTTCATTTTTCGTCCTCAAACCACACTTTACTGTCGATCTGACACCCACCCGGTCTGTAGCATATGTTATCAAATGGAATATAATGCGATAGCTGGCTTCCAGCAATTAACGACGCTAATCAATGAGGTAAACTATGCGTTTGTGGGATTGACATTAGAATGCCGAATGGTAATTAGTTGGAATTTCTTTTTGATATAGTGACATCTAGTACAGGGCTGCATCCTCATGGTGGACAAGGGTGGTGCAATAGTAGGTTACCACAAATTGGAGATGGTTTAAGATTTGAAGGAACAAAAAGAGACCGAAGCGTTGTTATTGCATGTAACTTGACCTTTGAATATTACTGGGATTCAAATCTTCAATCAAATATTGGCTAATGATGAGGCCTTCAACATCCACACCGATTCATCTCTGCATTGACTGTGATTTGGTAGCAATCTAGCAGCGTTAGTCGTAAAATAAACGACCTAATTAGTGATCGTTAAAAGATGTCGTAACATAAACATTTTCGTTACAGGTCCGACGCACTTTTCGCTTGATCGATGTTCGTGTATTAGAAAGGTCTATAGAAAATTCAAAAAATCGAATTCGTTAAATCCATTCCAATTCACAGCGTGGCTTATTAGGAGCCACAGCTCCGAAACTAGTCCAAAGCAGAGCAAGGTTCATATCCTCTAGACGATCGTATTCGCTCGAGTGACGTATATTAACGATCGCTATCAACGATGGTGCAGATATCGATCTACGAGCGCTTATTTTCGCATAGAGCACCCACGACACGACCACGGCACAATCGGTCCCTTTCTCCCATATGTGCAGCCATTAATTTCTTCACATTCCAAACCCTCGCACCGAGACTCCATCAGGTTTCCCACTGTCGCGAATAGCAATACCGGCCCTACAATACACTTGGATCAGATCGGAAAGCTGCACTTGAAGCTTATCTGCGAGTTTAATTCGCAATTTCAATTTGCACATTCCACTGTAATGCTGGACCATTTTTCAAATCGCGATCACTGCGCTGCGCTGTCCGTGCTAATATCACATATGCCTAGTACTCCGATTGGGCTTGCAGGACAGAACGCACCTGAAACGAGAAACGTTGGACCTTCAACAGGGCATTGGATTGAACCCCCTGTGGACTCTACGTGGTCGAGTTGAGCTGCGTTTCGGTCTCGGTGCAGAATATCGCCGTTCAGATTGATTGGATTGGAATCACATACCATCATAATAACAATACATACAACAATAATCATAGCTAATGTGTAACGAGGTACTTCACCGCGTACTGCGATTAGCAGTGTTGCTAGACACTGCTAATTTCACTGTGTGACACGAAATTTTCGATGTCACTTATAATTGTGTGCAAAAGGGCAAATAACTAATTGCATGAGTTCATAGGCGGATTTAGTCCGATGGTAAAGAGAAATCACAAAATATATGCGATATAAAAATTTAACTTCGAATTTTAAAATACATTTCCTTATACGTCTTACACTTTCTCCAATATTTAAAAATCATAAGAATTAGAACCCAGTCCAATCGAGAGCACCCAATCTAGAGTGTTAACAAGACGAATTTTACGGATCCAAACGAGCGAAAATTTGATGTATCCAAACGGGGAATTACGGCAACGAAGTATTGTGATCTTAGTAAATAACTTTTGAAATTTTCGCGAGCAATTTTAATCACTAGACTAAATAATATTCTGATTCAAAAGAAATTATATTTACAATTTAATGTATGTTCATAACCAACCCTCTGCTGGATTTTCACAATCGAAATACTACTGGTTCTGAAGACTGGCTCAGTAGCGCTTCAAATTAGTTTCGTATTTAAATTATTGTTCACTGATAAAATCAATTCAGCGACAAGATTGTTGACATTGTTGTTCTCAGATCAAAATACTATTAAGTATTTCGCATGGAACATTTTACCAGACAGGAACAACTTGGTTAAGATTAGCCATATCAGTCAAATATGTATATGTATTCTGGTTTGATACTTACGGCCAATTTCTTCACTTGGATGAAAACCGGTTTTCGTTGATAACCGGTTTTCGGCTAATTGGTCACCAGCAACCTGAAAATTGGTTTTCAGCGAAAACCAGGTTTCATCCACACACTGTTTTCACCAGCTCCGATTAAAGATCGAAAACATTACAAGGCAATTTATTTTTCGTTTTAAAGAATAGACTTAACTTTTTTCTTTGCGGGCACTGGTTGCCAATTTATCTAATGTTATCTTGTCCAGACTCTACCTAGAGAGCTCTAGTTCAATCGACTATTATGTTCAGCTTTGGTATTCGATATAGAACTAATATATCACGATAATACGTACGATTATACGTACGTAGGGTTGCCACCTTTTGAGAGGCTTTGACCCGGAGATTTTCACTGATTTGGGAGGTGGTGAATTTTCAGTGGAACTAGACAGAAATTGAAATCAAAACTATTGCTCGGCATTTTAGAGCACTTTAATCGTTTTGCGTTTCTCCTAGAAAGGTTATGCAATGACTGAACATCGTCAACTGAATCCCGGCCCATTTTTTTTTACTTGCATAGGTTTCCTGTATTTTAACAAGGGGCGTAATTAGGGGAATACGGTGAGGGGTACCCCCTCTCCCCCACATCACTCACCACCTTTTCCTAAACCGCACTTCACTTATCATGTACCTCCCAACCCGAATAAAATATTCTAGTTCCTCCAGAATAAATTTTGCTAGTGAGTCTGAAAAACCAGTGAAAAATTTGGTTTGAAATGATTTTGAGTTGAGAAACTAATTAAAAATTTCTTAACAACGTGAACATTTTTGGTGGGGTCCAAACTTTCGAACCCTCCTCCTAGATACGCCGCTGATTTCAAGTGTTTCAGCGTCGAGACATAGCAACTCAAGTTCGAAGCTGTCGATTCATTGTACGTATGTGTAAATCGCACTGAATGTGTAATAGACATTTCCACCATTATATTAAACATACCCAGCCATAGAATCGTTGTTTGGATAAATGAGAAAGGCACAATTGCACCACCAGGTGGATTAAAACGATTTTTTTTATTACTACGTTAAAGTAAAGCTATAATTTAATCTGGTGTAGTATTTAACTTCCCCGACTAAGTGCCACGAATACAAAAGCATCTGCTACTCTCGCTGTGGAGTCGAACGAACTTTGCTCTCTTTCACAACTAACAGCAAAAGGCGAGCAAAGGTGGCAGGGCAGCAGCATCACATAGGAAGCACTATGTGGCGTCGGTTATTCATCAACTCGTTTGATGTTGACCTAGCCAGTTGGATCAGAATAAATCTACAATACCTTGGTGCATCTATCACCAGCTCCACTAACAGTGAATTGATTTGGTAAAATTGCAGCAAAATAACTATTTTACACCATTTTGAGCGACTTAGTGGGATGCAACATTTCAATTGTAGCATATAGTGAAATATTACTTTCCCTTATTTGTAGTAAATTTGATTTGTTTTTCATTTTCATTTCTTTGTGAAAGAAATCGGACATATTTGATAAACTTATCTTCGCCTTCTTGAAATGAATGATTAGTCGGGCTAAATAAATCTGAACCAGAGAAATAGTTAACTTAGAATTTTAAAATATTTAGTAATGAATAAAAATTGAAATTATACGTCTTCCCACCAAACCCGAAGAAATTGATATAAAACCCGGAGGCCCGGAGATCGTTCCCGAAAACCGGAGCCTCGGGGTCAAACCCGAAGGGGTGGCAACCCTATACGTACGTCTCGCTAAAATCACATATAAGGAAGGTCGGTTCCGGAGTTACAGGTTGTGGTGTACGGTTATACAGAAACTTATGATTCAAACCGATACCGCGATGAATGCAAAGGTAAAAAATTCGCTAAAACGTGTGTCAAATAACTTGCATTTGCAGCTCTAGGTCACTGACGACCAACCGAAGTCTCGTTGGCCACATTGATTAACATAGACGGTTCCGGAGGTGCCCCGAAAAAGTGGCCACCTATCAAAATTAACAAACTTACATCGGGGATGGTTGGGCCGGTTTTCAGAAGCTTAGTCCCAAGTGGTACATTATCCCCATAGACATATAACGATCGGTTATATGGTTCTGGAATATAGACTAAACCGTCCGGTCACATATGATATTGCCATATAAGCCGGAAGTATTTTTTACATAGGAGGGAGCCCCATAAAATTTTAGAAATGGAATTCATATTTTTGAAGCCAAGTATCTTTGTAATGCATGAAACGTCGGGATTTTATGCCATCCCGAAAAAAAATTTTTTTGGACTTTTTGGGACTTAGCTGATTTCGCACATTTTTTCAATTTAATAATACGTTGACTGTTTCGTAAAATTTACGTAAACAATTTTTTTTTTTGCGTTTGGACCATTTGGGTGGCCCAGCCCCAGCCTATCTTGGTATGCCTATTGGATGATGGTGATTGGTATGAGAGAGGGGTGGGTCTGAAGAGGTTGAAGAGGTCGTTTGAGGGGGATCTGTTGGAGGGAGAGCTTTAGGAAAGGGTGGTTTGTAATGGAGGGGAGCTACGCCCTATATATATATATATATATATATATATATATATATATATATATATATATATATATATATATATATATATATATATATATATATATATATATATATATATATATATATATATATATATATATATATATATATATATATATATATATATATATATATATATATATATATATATATATATATATATATATATATATATATATATATATATATATATATATATATATATATATATATATATATATATATATATATATATATATATATAAATCAATGTATGTTTGTATGTATGTCCGCTAACTACTTCTAAACTACAAGTCCGATCTTGATGAAATTTGGCATACGTATTCTTTCCCCCAAGAAGATGTTCATGGCATGGTTTTTTTTTTGGGAAGGAGGGGGGGGGGTACACTGAGTTTAAGGGCGGGGGGGTGTTTTTTAGGCAAAGAATTATTTATATCTCCAAATTTATTAGTGTTTGACATATGTATTTCTCCCACTGAGCCATTGGTTGATAGGAGTGGACCACGAAAGGGGGGGGGGGGAGAAGAGAGTTCTGAAGTAAACCTTATCTATTCATTCAATGTGATTATTAGCGATGAATAAAATTTTGACATAAGTATTTCTTCCACTAAGGAGATGGTCATGGGGTGGTTTTTGTACACGACGGAGAGGGTGAGTCGAGGAAAGGGAGAGGGGGGGGGTGTACTGAAGAACTTTTTTAGCTATATATATATTATATATGATCTGGCATAAGTATTTCTTCCACCAAGAAGGTGGACATGATTGTTGATTTCGGAATCTGAAGGAAAGGGAGGGTTTCTGATGCAATATCTATCAACTACTTCAAAAATCTAAAATTTTGTTGCCAGCACATAAATGGAATGGCAAGAATTTATTTGATATAGATCTATCACGCGAAGGACAATATAATGCTGATGAATAGCATGAATTTATCGAAAATTGAAAATTAAGTTGAAAATTGTAATTTCGATCGCTTCATCTGAAGTTAAATCAACATTGCTGGATTATGGACGAACAGCTCTGCCCTAAAACAGCCACTAAATCTTGCGCTTGCGGAAAACGTTACTTACAATATCAATCAAAATTCGGATGTAAACAAAATGCTGAAAGAATGCAACACTGTTATATATGACGAATTCACGAGGACCATAAAAGGAACTAATCGAATATTTGGTGGCGTGGTCCACGATCTTCGTCAAATTTTATCCGTTAGTGGACACCTACTGATGAAATTAGTTCTTGCTTAAGGGGGTAAGATTATTGTTGAAAAAAATATCGCACCAAAAAAAAATTTACGATACCGAGAGTGTTAGTCTATTCAGTCAATAATGCAACATTTAAACAATATTTTCCTAAATGTTCACAGCAAAATATTGAAAATTGGGTGTGTAACAGTGAATCTTCAGGAGACACCTCGAATAAATGCGATGTACAGCATAACTCAAAATCTACTGAACCAAATTGTTTGAAATTTTGCACACTTCTCCTCCATATCATAACATCATTAAAGATCATAACTCGTCGCTGTTGTGCTATCTTATGACAAGCGCCATTTAACACATTTCGAGAAAAACGATTTTTAAAGTTTGAAATTGAATATCTTGAAACTTACAAATGGTATAAACAATCCAAAAAAGACAATCGATGCTTCTATCTTTTCTGCATTAATCTCTCAAATATTACGAAGATCGGTTGACTATGTTGCGAGTTTTTACTATGAATGTAAACAAAAGTCGCACTCACACGTGTCATAGGCGTGTATTGGTGACAAAATTTATATGACGTGTCATAATCGTACATGGAAAATTTTCCATAGAAAAAAATCATCAATTTTTAATTTTTATTCATATCTTTGCGTTCATACGGCCTATAAACAATCGGTGAAATGCATTTTGAAGGAAATGAGTCAGGGAATCTAGAAAAAATTGTTATTTTTGGTTACAGTGTTGCCAAATATCCTTTATTTACAGTTTAAAACTAAAACTGTGTTTTTCTCACAACTCATGTAATTTTCTTTTGAAAATGTTTAAGCCATTGTGTTTCTCAGACATTTTCACACATAAAAACATCTAAAACTTCAATATAACTTGAGCATATTCCTAGATACAGTGATTTGAAGCAAAAAGCTCATAATTTCTCATCATGTTTCTCGCTATATCTAAGTAACCAAGTAGAATTTCAAATTTCTGAAAACGCCACTTTGTAGAGATTTTTTAAACAAGTAATGTGGCATATCTAACTCCGTTTACCCCAAAATGGCGTTTGTCATAAGATAGCACAACAGCGACGAACATTGTTCACAAAAATAATTTTCATGATTTTTTTAACGAAAATTGCATTTTTAGCTGCAGAATGCTACGAAAAATTCAAATATCAGGAAAAAATAGAAGCTTCGATCAATACCTGGGGATATGTAAAAGAACTGTGCAAACCTTGAAAACGATTGGTCCAATATATTTTGATTTATGATGTACACTACAAAGCAAGTTTTAAACGAGATACTCCCAGAGATTCTCTGTCACTGGCTCAATTTTCAGTATTCTGCTATGATATTTGAAGAATTATTGTTGAATTGTGCAGTGATTATATGGACAGTGAATGAATATAGTAGAACCCGGGGCTATTCGGACCTACTTAAGCAAATCGCCATTTCAGGTGGATAGATGTGAAAAAAGTTACCGGTCAAAAGTCCTAATTGTAAGTTTAAAATCTCAGCTACATTTTGGTGCCATAAAAAGATTATTTGTACCACTCAATGGCAGCGCTAGGCAACGCTTTGCAAAACTCTACGTTTTTCCATCCTTTTACAATGTAGGGGTAATTCGAACCTCCCTACGGGGCAATTCAGACCGTCATTTTTCTTTAATTTTTTTTACAATGGAATTATGTTTACCTATGAATTAGTTACAAGAGACACTCCTTTAAAAGCAAAAAAAAATTGCTTTACCAAAACTTAATCTGGTATGCCATAGTATGTCGTTTGGCGGCCCATGTATTTGCTTTGCTATGGCGTGTGCTATGGTGTACGCAGTCGCAAGCCGCTAAACGATTGTTGACAGAATAGGGGGTCCGAATAGCCCCGTCCGCTCATATCGCTCAAAAGTGGTGACCGTCTCGAAAATATCTCTGTTTTCACCCAAACGAAAATCATACCATAAATTAGGAGCCTCAAGCTTTCCAAAACACTTCCTTTTTTCATTTTTATTTGTTGCTTCAATCACGGGTTTTCCATTATAATCATTTTTGTTTAGAGAATGGCAAAACAACGAAATGCGTTGTATCTCCTTTCTACAAAGAGCAAAGAATCAACTTCAGCTCTCAAAATTAATGTTTCAGAATAGCTGTTCAACGAATATGTACGATAGTCAGAAAGTCTTGCTATTTTCTGAGAAATCAAGGGGGTCCGAATTACCCCCACTGTCTTAATAGCCCCGGGTCCCCCGACTAACACTCTCTGTATCGCCAAAGTATTTTTTTTTAAATCTGCCATTTTTTATAAATTATTTTTATCCATGTCCGTCAACACTCCGTTATGTCTTCTTATCATTGGAAATATGTTTCGAAAACAAAACTTTCCACTATATGTGCATTCTTTTATTGAATGATTCTTATGGTCACCTTCGTAGGTCAATTCACAAAAAAAAAGAAAGTAAAAGTTATATTAGAAAAATTGTTTTTAAGGGGTTTATCTCAAGCAAACCTGCATATCTCGCTATTGTTACTATATAGAGCTTCAGTATCCTCAGTAAAGTTTTTCACAATAATATTTTCCAGAACTTTACTGAAGACCGCAAACATCTAGCTAAATTATTTGGGGACATAAATCTTCTATCTCACTTTTAGGGGGATTAATAACTCAATTCATTATATCAAAAGATGCGTCTATTTATATCTAGAAACTTTTTCGAAAAAATCCATTCTCCAAAACCAATGGTTCAGTAGTTATTGAATTTTGATCATGAAAACGTTGTTTTGCAACACTGTGCACCGCATGTGTTGCAATTGAAACTTTGTGTGCCTATTATATTAGTTACCGCGCAACATCGACCCACTACAGCTGTGACTTGGTTGAAAAAATTCATTTAAGCGACCATTGTATCTAGAAAATATAAAGGAGCAGATGTACTGCTACCTCGAATTCGAATGATACCAAGGGATTTCAAACGATTGTGTACAGGAAAATAGACCAATTTATTAAATTGTGCTCCAGGTGATCAAACCAAGAACATTGTCTATCTGCAAGAATTACAATAAGTTTCTTCTTTGTAACAAACATATTTGTTATTTTTGGTATATTTAAACTATTTTGTTTAGTCCTGATGGGTGTAGCGAAGCACATCGGGTTATAGCTATATATATATATATATATATATATATATATATATATATATATATATATATATATATATATATATATATATATATATATATATATATATATATATATATATATATATATATATATATATATATATATATATATATATATATATATATATATATATATATATATATATATATATATATATATATATATATATATATATATATATATATATATATATATATATATATATATATATATATATATATATATATATATATATATATATATATATATATATATATATATATATATATATATATATATATATATATAAGGAAAAAATTTTGGCTGGAATTAGGTTGTCGATCTTCAGAGCTATTGTATAGCTTTTCTATATGAAAAAGGCAAAAATGTGCCAAAGTCAATTCTCACCAAAAAAAATTTTGTCGAGATAAATTCTCAAATTTTTTTTTGCTGGGATCAAATCTCGACGTTTCATGCATTTTTAAGACATTTGACATCAAAAATACAATTTTATTTCAGTTCTTGCTCACATGGAATCAAGAACCGTCGTAGGTGGTCAATGTGGTCAAAGCGATTTTGGCTAGTCTTTATTGATCTAGACTGACAAATCCAAATGATTTTGCACCCATTTTGATAAGTTTTGTATCATTTTGATATAATGGTGGCACCTTTTTTTATGGGAATTTTCTGTGTGGCCGCACTCTTCAACCTTAACTCCGGAACCGGAAGTCCAATTAATGAAAACATCAATTGCGAACGATGGGAAGGTTTTCTGAGACTAAATTTATGTAAATCAGTTCGGCCATCGATGAGAAAAATGGGTGAGATTGATTCACACATACACACATACACACCAGATTCCAATAATCTAAGATCTTAGCAATAAAAGCCCAACCGGAGTGCCAATCGGCACATCAGGATCGACGGCAGTAACATCTTGATTATGGCATACTGGCCATGGCAAATTGGATGACGACTTTGGGCTGACAGGCGTGCTCTTCTACCCCCTGAGTAAGAAAGGATGACACCATGACACATGATTTTGGTAATATAGATAATCATGGGATCACGAGAGGCGACTATGTGCAGCGAGTGGAGATAGCGACCCGGAGTTGGGACCCAATAAAATGGAGAATAACATTGAAACCCTCACATACGGAGCAGGCGAGGCGGATCCGTCAGCCAGAGGTGGTTTGGTGAGGTCACCACCACCCGGAGCAGCTGATGTTATTCAGCGGAATCAAGAGAAGGGGAAGCAGCAGCAACCGCCACAGCAGAGCGGGATGAATTACACCTCACAGAATCCAAGAGTAGTGGCAGCGAAGTGCCTTATGGAGGAGCTCCACAAATTTGTGAATGCGAGAAATAATGTCCATAAGGACATTGAGGAGATGGTTCTCAGAATCCGAAAGTTATTGTCTGTCGTGAAGGAGTATGACACGGTAACGCTGAGGGACTATGTAGCTGCGCGAGCATTGCAATCGGCTAAGGCTACTATCTTCCTTGCTTCCACGAGACAGGGGAAAGAGAGGTAGATTGGAGTGGAGAACACGCCAGTTTTCGCGACTCCATAGAGGACAAGAACCTCGCCAGGAGACGGAAGACCAAGCGGGCCCAAGTTGTAGACATTCGAAGGAAAACCCTAAACCCGGAAACGGTGATTGTGTATAAGGACCTTGATGAAATCACGACGGAAGACGAGCTAATAGGCGCACTGAAGCAGCAGCGCAACCTGGGCGAAGTACATATGAAGATCCGGCTTAAGAAGGGATACGGAGGAACTCAGATAGCGATGATTCGTTTAGCGGTAGCCGCTGCCGACAAGGCACTGGAGGTAGGCAAAGTTACGGTTGGATGGTCGAGAGCCGCCCCATGAGTGATTAATCAAGCGGAGAAATGCGGGGTGACGGGCCATCTTGCGAGAGACTGCACGCAGAGGTCGAAATTCTTGCTTTGCGCCCCAGCGGACGGAAACGACCATCAGATGGGTGACTCTAAATGCCCTGCAACCCAACGGTAATGGTGATATACCAGATAAATCTGAATCACTGTGACACCGCACAGCAACTATTTTGGCAGTCGACGACAGAAACAATGTGTGTTGTCGCTTTAATTACAGAGCCGTACTAAGTCCCCCCATTGCGGTAACTGGGTGGCGGATAGATCGGGAACGGCTGCGATACATCATTCGAGAAATGATAGAACGCTCATTCGGGGACTTCGTGATCGCCAAAATCAACGGCGCCTTCGTGCGCAATCTGATCTATTGTCCTCCAAGGTGGACAATAGATCAGATTAGCTTAACGATGAAGCAGTTAACCGAGCAGTTGATTGGTTGGAAGCCGGTAGTCATTGGTGGTGACTTCAACGCCTGGTCTGTGGAGTGGGACAGTAGAGTAACCAACACAAGAGAGTAGGGACGTACGATTGTGCAATGAAGGTTCTGTTGGCACATTTCGGAGAGACGGGTATACAGAAAGTGACGTCGCTGGTAGACTCACCATCGACGTCATTTTCTGTATACGCATAATGACCACCATGCGATTCGCTACCGTATTGGTCAACGGAACCCTGCTGCAGTACGGAGAAAGATTACCCTTGAGGCACTTCGGCTGAACGGCGGGACCGTGAACGTGGATGCGGCTGACCTAAGGGACCATTCATAAATTACAAAATGCAAAAATTGCCCAAAATTGACTCCCCCCTCCCCCCATGTAACAAATTGTCACAAATTGCTTACGTAATGATTTAGTTTACTTCCCCTTTCCCATATGTCACAACTTGTCGTACCCCCTCCCAAACGCGTTACGTAATTTATGAATGGTCCCTAACATGGAGGGTAGTGGCGGCTTGTGACGCCACAAGACTGCGAAAACTGGAACCAAGCAATAGACGGCGACCAGCCTACTGGTGGAACGAGACGCTTAGTACGCTACGCGCTGCTTGTCTCAGAGCCAGAAGGTGGGCTCAGATATCAATATCGAAGCCAGCGCCAACAGCGTAGACTAGATCGAATAGATCGGGACGCAGCGGGAAGCTAAATATCTCACGGAAACGAAAATCGGTATTTGGAGCAATCTACCGCAGGGGAATTCACGGTAGGGTAGATGCGCCGCAGTGGTTTACCCAACAGAACCGTGACGAAAAGGGGAGATCATTGGCTCACGAAACAAACACCGGTATCGAGAGGAATTCCGTTGCCGGGGAACTCTCAGTCGGAGTAGGATAATATTCGAGTTGATCTCGATGAAGCTGGGAGCTAAATGGCTCAAAGAAGCGGATATCGGTGTCGTGGGAAATTCCTCCGTCGGGGAACTATCAGTCGGAGTAGGGTAAGTTCATCGTAGGGGACTATCCAAGTAGATCGTGATAAGGCCGGGAGCTGACTCACGAAAACATGAGTTGAATGGCTCAAGGAATGAGCACCTAATCGGCTCACGGGGACGAGAACTAAACAGCAACGTAATAGATGGAGACAAGAAGCAAAAGAAGAGTCGAGAGTTAAATCAAAGCTCATGGGTCGAACCATTTCATGAGCAAAGTGAGGCTCCGAGATAGAGCAGAATAAAGAGGTGCGACGAAAGCACAACCCGCACGAAGTAATACTTGACGTAGTTCCGTGTGAAAGAAGGGCGTAAAAAATTAAGGAGTTTTTGTAGTGGTTAGGCACGAACGTGAGTCGTGAGTCCCACACAATACCAATGCAGTACAGGCCTTACTGTATAAAAGGAACATACAACGCGAGTTGTAGTTTTCAAGCTTTGAGCGAATCCTATACATTTCTTTTGTAAGAAATGTAAAAAGACATAATATTAATGTTACGGTTTCTAAACACATCGACAAACGTGGGGTTATTCCCAGGTGTTATACTTTTTAGGATTTGTTGAAGGACAGTGGAAATACAGCACTTCAAATTAGCGTTCCAAGCAATTTTGAGGATTGGTGTGTTAGAGGGAAAGTGACATAAATGTATCGCTAAGATTAATGTTTAAGATGAATCCGTGATTTGTCAGTTCTTGGTTTAGTTTTACGTTGATTGATTCGAACGAGTGATTGAACGTGAATTTTTGCTTGGTTGATTGATTACGATTTATAACCCCAGGGGGAGTCCAAAAACATTCGAGTGCGTACAGTGGCTGCGATGCTGTTTTTGTGTTTTACCAATGCATCAATAAATACGTTTTATTTATTTATTCACGAGTTCAAAGTTGTGGGTCGTGTTTTGTGCACAGGTGATCAAAATGATATGCCCTTATGTGTTAAATTTTAAAATGTCATGAATAAAATACCATCAATCATCTGAAGGTGTTAATCTCGCTTTGACATCACAGCCGAAACAACGACAATGATTTTTTTTGGATTCTTTCAAGACTATTAACTTGTTCATGCTTTTTCCTGGCCTCACTTCTCTGCACGCAAAACCCGATCACATTCCTGATATGTCTAGGATAAACCATCTGAATCGAATCAAGCAGATTGGAGCAGTAACTAAATTTATTGATTAAGATTCAAATCAAAATATATTGCCATTTTTATTGTCTTAAATATGTGCATATTATTTCGCGATAGTTTCATTTCTCTCTGCACCACACTGCATTCGGGTACATTCCATGGTAGCAGCTGGAATCGAAAAGTGAGAGAATGAATGAGCGTGTGCCTTATGCTAGGTATTTCACGGCGAAACCCCTTTCGGGCTGTACCTGTCCGCGCCAGGTTCATACACAAAGAAAAAGATATAATGATTTAAAAATAAGTTTTATCTAAATCACGTGCATTGAGAAATAAATAAATTTTATCGCGCCTCGCTGCAAAACCTCCGCTTGAGGTCGCCGATTCCTGCTGGCGGTGGTGCATTATGGAACGATTGTACATATAGGTACTGCGAGTTTGAGACACATTTCTCGCCCGCTTAAAACTGCGAAAAAAGGTCGTACACCCGGCTTACTGGACCGGACTGTTTGCGATAGCAGCGGGTATCGTGGGCATAACTGTTGACTGTAGAGCGGAGTGGTTTTGGTAAATTACAAAAATATTGCTCCCTAACATATTATTCTGAATTTATTTAAAGGATATTTATAGAGCCGGGTGCCATATTTTGAGGTTGTCCGAGTGAATTAAACCCTCACCCCTACACGGTAATCCACTAGAGTGCTCCAAAGGGACACGAACGGGAACGCACTTCATCACACCGCATGTGAACGCTGCCAAGTCGTCGGGCCTCATGATCTGCACCGCGACAGAAACATTATGTGATTCGCACGCCTTTTAGCGCCCACTGACGGGAAAATCTCCGGGGTCGTCGCAGGGATCACGGATAAGGAGATCCATAAATCAACGACGATGCATCTGAAAGTTCGAATTCGACGGCGAAGGCGGGCGGTTGGTTACGATGGTTGCAGAACTGGATTCGCTGCTACTCGCGGAAAAGAGGAGGGTTTTGCGATTGAATTAGGTGGTTAAATAATTGGGCAGCATAGTGTACCTCAAACGGCTGACCGTCGCAAACAATTTGGCCCACATTTCGACGGCTTCTGATTAAGGGGCATCATACAGCTGCTGTGGGTGGGGTCTACCGAATACATCTGAAGGGGTTGGAAAAAGGCGTGTAAAACGTTTACAAAATGTGCCAAGTCACTAAAAAATGGTTAAACACAACAGAATAAAAACCTATAGCAACTTGCCGGTAAAAAAGGAACAGCGGCAGGTGCTGATGTTACGCTTTCAGCATGTTCCTACAATCAATGAGGCAGTGTGCTCTTATAGCTCAGTGCGTGAGTATGCCAATTAGCCTTCCGACTGAGAGTCTGATGGGTGCAAAAACTAAAAGCTTCTTGACATAATCGATTTTCACAATAGTTTTAAAGGAATTGGACAATTGTTGATCGTGTAGTCGGAATGGGGTTGTGAGGGGTCTTTTATTAAACAATGATATCGTTTCGCTTGAGAAACCATAAACAAACCCAGGGCAGTTGCTTCAAACGAGTGAAGCTGAAATATATTATGGTTGGAACCGAACCCGACTTTCAGTTTAACTACGCAAATACTCCAGCTCAAAACTGGCTTCAAATAAACGGGTTTTCAGCAGTTATGTCCGAAAATGATTTAGTTTCAGTCGCAAACGAAAACAATATGAGCAATGCTGAAAATATGAATATTTTATTAATCGTCAGAACATCAATCGGTTTCTGCTTAATAGCTTTTTTCTCAAGCCTCAGATCGTTTCGTGGTCTTTGAGACTTTGTTTCTTTGTCAAATTTCCTGTAATAACCACATAACGATTTATTTTTAGGAGGCAATGGGATACTGCTGGAGGAATTACTTTGTGAAAGTTAATTTTCCCATTCAAAATCCCATGTAAACTTTAAACAATGGGCACAAAAATATAGTTTCAGGAATCGAGCTCAGAATTTGTACAGTTGTTCTAAGACTCAAATGGTACCTAAAAAGTTGCTCGGAGCAGGAATCTAATTTTCGTCCCACCCTAATGTGTCTTGTCAGAAGAACAAAAGAAACTGTTACTTCAATTGTTGCCGGGACGATCTGTCGTGATGAGTGAGCCACAGAAGTAAGAAGTGGTGCTCCAGTCAAATACGGTGTCTATTGACTTCCGGTCATTTCGCATAAGACCAGACGTTTGTAATGTGGAACATTTAGTGAAGGTGAGAATAGAGCTTAGGCTTGCGGAAATAGCCAGTGGCGGCGCGAGGTGTTTTGCCGCTCGGGGCCAAAAATGAAATTTGCCGCCCCTTTTATAACGAGTTCGATTATTTCCCAGAAATAAATATGCGAAAAGTAATAGAAAATGTCTACATAACAATGAACTTTTTCACATTTGATTGACATTTTGTCATTAATATTGATTGAAAAGCCAACACTTGTGTGTATATTATTAAATTTTAAAATTGTGTCTTGCTCTCGCTTCATGCAAAAGTTTCATCCTTTTTGTCTGCATGATTATTGAAAAAATGAATTTGGAAGCTTCACTCAACTAATAGGACCTCACAGGTCAAATAACAAGGGCGGAGTTTTCTTTGTCATTTCTATTAATTTGTAATTAACCGAGTAATACGCATTCCTGGCGGAAATGTTGCGCAAAAATTTCCACGCGATAGGTGTCGTTACGACTCCGTTCACATGTTCGGTTCGCGCTTATGGCCTTTAATTATGGCAATAATTGGTGCCTAAAAATTTCTTGTTTTAGCAAGGAGAAGACCTTTTTCATTTGAATTGCAACTACTGGTGCACCCTCTCTAAAATAAGGATATTAGTTATAATTAGCCTAACTATAAAATAAAGGTAGGAAATATAAGTGCAACATTCATTAATTTTAAAATTACAACAAAACCAAAATATCGCGAAATTACTAACAAATTCTTATTTAATACATTACAATCATTTAAATAAATGAAACGTGTTTTTAAAACTTGCATATAAAAAAACTGATCAAAGAATTGGAAAAATCATTTTAAAATATTATTCTTGTTAATTACTGGGGATCAACCATTTTTTAAAATTCTTTATCTAAACGTTCAAAGAAACATAACACCATCAACCCATTTTGTTTATAAACAATAACGTTTATCAACAACTATATGTTTTGGAAAATGGCAAGACTAGCTTATAAAACTTATTATTGAGACTATTAAATTTCATATTAGCACTAGCATATATAAGTATTATTCGTAGAACTGAAGTAATTGCGATTTGTCTGACTGGATCCCGCTGGAGCAGTGCTGACCCCGACAGTTTCTGTCAAGGGCATAATATGAAATTTTGATATGTCTATGATGACTCGAATTATTATTGAAAACTGATAAACCCGACCAATTTAGATTGTCTTCGACTACCTTTTCCATACAATTTGATTATTTGAGACATTGTTGGAGAATTATATTGAGCATCGAATGCTAAATTTTAAGCAGCTTGTAGCATTGCGAAAGAAGGACCTATCTTAGTTAAAACAGTTTTTCATGCTCATTTATCCCCACAGTTTTGATAAAAAATGGTTTTGGAGCTCTATGTGCGACAGGGCCATTAATGGGTTAATGTATATTATATAAATATTAATTTTCCATATTATAGTATCACAACGTTCACTTTTTTCATGTCTTTGGAGTAAAATAAATAACTCGGTGCTATAGTGATTTTGTACTTTGCAGTGACGCAGTAGGTATAGGTTGTAGATTTCATCAAATGGAACACAAAATAATGTATGAAAAATGCTATATACCCTCAAAATCCTGCTTGTTACGAACAAAAGATTCGTGTTTTTCGGGACATACGCCACTAAAAATTTAAAGAGATTTAATTCAGCATCTAACGATCTGTTTATTTCCAAATTCGGTTGAAAAATAGTGAAGTAATTTTTTTCCAAATTAGATACTTGCTTGCATGGACCTTAAGGAGGAGGCATTGTCACGCACTATGGGATTCTATAATTTTATCTTCCGTTGTTTTTCCTAATCTTAACTTCAAAGTTTACACATACTTTCCAATGTATACGTAATTGAGCAAAAAATCGATTTTTTGAAAATTTTATGAGAAACCGTCCCCTTAAAAGTTCATGTGAGCATGTTTCTAATTTGGAAAAAATAACACTGCCATTGTTCAAGCGATTGTGGTGAAAAATACCGCATAACACTTTTAATAAAAGTAAATACATAGCATACCGTTGAAAAGGTCATTTTTTCTTCGTTCCACAATACTCGAAAAATTTAAAGTCGGTTGAAAAATGACCGCGTAACTAATTTTTTGACCCGAAAATAGTATTGCAATAAATCAAGATTTTGAGGGTTAACTAATTTTGGGTCGCTGAATCCATTTTTGCTGTCAGTTTTGAAATACGAAAAAAAATTTCAACTATTTTTATGTTAACCCATTTGGAAGCGTTGGTCGTTAAAGGGTTAATATACATGTTAATAATAGTAGCTAATCATATCGGATAGCAGAAATGGTTGACAAAATTAGTAAAAATCACTATTTTTTAGTAATATGATGTTGTTTAGGCAATTAATATATAAGAAGATTTATGAGCTACTCGGCGTCTCCATATGGGTATTTTCAAAAACATAGATATGAATACTTCCTGAGACCTATATATCTTGAAACTACACTAAATGTTGAGTCAGATTCGTGATAAGTGACCCACGGGAGACCATCTCAAAAATTGTAAGACGTATAAAGATAAATTATTGATATGACATTAAATTTCTTAATTGCTTTTTCTTGGTTCAGAGCAAACGTTTTTGATTTCTGCACAAAAACGTTAAATCTATAGTTTAGCATATTCATTCATCTTTCCAAAGAACTCAAAACTACCTCAATCGGTCATGTAGTTCTTGAGATATCGCCATTTGGGGTTCGAAGGTACAAAACAATTCGAATGAATTGAATTGAAAAAAAATCCTCGACATCACTTGCTTAAGTGACACGTTAAAAATCAATTTTTATCCGATTATCTTAAAATTTTGAGATATTTTTATTCGAACCAAGGGAAAAATAAAATAAATATTTGCAAAAGAATTACAAGACATTGTTTTTGCTCGATTACGTATACATTCAAAAGTTGTGTGTGAACTTTGAACATGAATTTGGATAAAATAACAGAAGATATAATTATAGCATCTTATAGTGCGAGACAATACCTCACTAACCCCTTAAGAGTTCATGCGAGCAGATTTCTAATTTGGAAAAAAAAATTACTAACTCAGCCAATTTTCAACGAATTTTGATAAAAAATAGGTCATTGGATGCGAAATTAAATGCTCTCTTTAATGTTTTATTAAAACAAAGACGTTTCCTAAAAAAATGTTGAGCAATTTTTATATTTTTAGTGAAAAAATAACAAAATAATGGTGACTTTCATATTGTTATCCCAAAACCGCATAGTACTTTTAACAAAAGAACATAACATAGCATACCATCGGAAAGAAAATTTCTTCTTCTTTCCAAAACACCCAAACAATTTAAAATCGGTTGAAAAATGATCACGCAAACATTTATTTAGTACAGAAAGTTTCGAAAAGTTTTTTTGCTATAAATCATGATTTTGAGGGTATGCAACCTTTTTCGTACATTGTTTTGTGGTGCATTTGATAAGATCTACAACATTTACTAGGTCTCTTGAAAAGTACAAAATCACTGTAGCACCGTGTGATACAAAAGTCGATAATTTTATTAAAGTTTCTGGACTGCCCAAAGAAGCATACAATTGCCATATGGATGTTTGTCGAAAACGAGTTAGGGTGAAGTGCCTATTTTCACCATACTAAGCAAGGTGCCTCACTAATTCGTTAATTTCTCGCCCTACAATCAATTGAATACGTAAAAATTGACATCAACAGCTTTGCTTCGTTGTTAAGAACCAATATAATAACACAAATGCACTGAAAACAGTGAAATTCTCGTGTTTGAGCGCAACGAAAACTCGAATCGAGTGCCCCGATTGTTGCGCTACCATTTGACTTAATGCGTTGAACAAAGATGGCAGATACTGCTCTAACCAACGGCTTCAAATGGGTAGGGTGATAATAGAAACATGGCGCAAATGGGCTCATCACCCTATCTGTTGGATTGTATTCTGTATCAACACTGAATCACAATACGCAAATAAGATTACCAGGTTAGTTAAGAAAATATCGGAATAAATCCCAAAAGATGGTTGTCCCAATATATAAATATTGACTTACCAGCTTTTAATCAACTAGTCAATGCAGAAACCGAAATCGGCAAGCAGTGTGAACTAAAGGGAAACTACCAGATAGACACGATTCGTACTGAGGGAAAAACGGTGATCAGGGCTTGGATTGTGAAGCTTCAAATGAACGAATATAGCGATTTCCCCCTTGCACGAGAGCACTCATTCTCATGCGTAAATGAGAACCTATGCCTGACGCAAACAGCTAAACGTGAGAAAGCTGAGTACTTGAATGAACTTACCCTACCGGCGAGAGGAAACCCATGCCTTCCCCAAAACAGATGCATGACGAAATAAACATTCTCAAAACTGAAAAGTTGCGTCTCTCTTGCATCGAATCTGCGCTGTCCGATGACACTCTTCATGAATACACTTGCACGTTGAACTGGTATACGACGAATGCTTCATTATCGTTAGTTTATAATGAGAATGAGGCATGCTGCTTCACGCCTTACTACACGGGATGAAGCAAACATTTTTTTACCACTTTGACTGGTGAAAATACGGGAATGAAAAGCGTTCGTCACTTCGTCGGTGATAGAGTAAGTGAAGGACACTAGAATGGTTGTACACGCCACCGAAAAACTACCTAAAACTCAGTACTTTTGACTCAATCTCGTGGTATCGTGCAGGAAGGTAAAATTAGGTAAACCGTGTTGAAGGTACTTTCCATTTAACTACGACAAAAATAATAACTCAACCTTGAGTTTAATTTACTTAAATTTAAGTTGAATTTACCTAATTTTGAGTATACCCCAAACAACTTAAAAGTACCTTACTGCACGGAAGACCTCGACTGAGTCGAATCTCTCGTTTTATTTTTGACAACACTAATAAGTGCGAAAGCGACGCACAGCTCAAAAGTACTTAAATTTAAGTTAAAAGAACTTATTCTGTAGGTTATTTTACGGTTGCGTGTAGGTCTAAATCGAACTGAGGCGAGATCGCCTAGACAGAACTTTTTATTCTTTCTTCTTTGCTCGCAACAGTGTTTCCAAAACCTATTATTAGTTTTATCTTTAACTGTTTCCAGATGTATAACAGTTTCGAACAGTACATAACACCATCCATAAGGCTCAATACAAATGTAAATCTTGAACAGTGTTTTTCTCGGCTTGCTGTTTTTCAATATGGAACTCTTATGCTTTAATGAGCAGTGTAGTATTTGTATATTAGTAACAAAAGTAACCCCACAGAAAAAAGTCTGGTACCGTTAAATCCGGAGAACGAGAAGGCCATTCCAAATCACCATTTTTTGAGACAACGCGTCCTGGGAATTTGCTCTGTAAGAACTTGATTATAGCGCCTGCGGTGTGGCAATGTTCCCCGTCTTGCCGAAAATGAAAGTAGCGGTAGCGTGCGCCGTCGATTGTCTCTCCCTCATTGAAAAAAAAAAAAAAAATTACCGCTGCAACTTAATTGGAACGTTGCCGTCACTGTCGAATAGGAATCTATTCGAATTGTCTTGTTTGTAAGTGCCGAATGCCTGCCATATTTTTTACGATAAGCACGCACAGTTTTCACTATTGAACGATCGTTTTCAATGTAAAGCACTACGATGTCAGTGCGTTCATATATATACATATATATATCAAGATGCATCTGCCATAATTTCCAATTTGTTTAAACAAACTTACAATCATCACCATTATCTTAGTGACGTAGTGACCAAACAATCCGGATAATCCGAATCATAATTGAATGTATTTTAGTTTTCCAGGATACTCGATCTTGGACTGTCAGTTTCCAACCTTCATGGACACCCACCGCACGCGCATCTTCCTCAATTGTGCACTGCCAGCAAGTGCGGGCTTGCCCCGAAGGTGACATCCTCCAGATTCTCTGATGATCATAGCTTTAGCTGGTTACTCTTTCGTCATTCCGCGCTACAATCCTAGCTCTCTGGAGTCTGCCGTGTTTTATCAGTCTTCCAATGTCAGTATGGTTGTATACGATACCGTTGGGGGCTCATGCGTCTGCGCCATTCTCCATTTTCTACTGTGCTGCCGAGCAGTCTTCCCAAATCAACATCGAACATTATGTTCGCTCTAGTTCTGTGCTCATCTAAAAACCCACATTTCGTGTGCAAACTCGAACGCGCTAATACGTACCAAAACACGAGAACATGTTCGTCTGCACAACCGAACACCATGTACGTACGCGGTGTTCGTACACACAGGTTCTTGATACTAGTTTTCTCTTTCTCTCACTCATCATCACTAGCATTGACTCATTCTGTTTTGTGGTTCCCTTTCTTGTGTACGCACACGGTGTTTAAACCTAACTTTGCACATCGTTCGCTTGGGTTCGGTGTTCGATGCGAACCTGTACACACGGGCAGGGCATGTTTAAGGTTGAACGCGTGCACGAAATTTGGTGCACGGGTGCAAACTTGTCGATGTTCATGGGAAGACTGCTGCCGAGTATTCAACGCAGAATTCTTCTCCCAAACAAATGGAGCACTCGATAGCCTACTTCCTTCAGCATCCATGCCTCATGGCCGTACACAGCAACAGGGAGTATCGATTTGAATAGAGCAAGTTTTCGCGCATCCTTAGAGTATGGGACACGAATGCCACGTTTTCTACCAGCTACCATATACTTTGTTTTGTCAGAGTTTATAGTCAGCCAGATTTTTGCAGCTTTCCTTTTAAAAGGCTACAATGCCTCTTCGAATGCTCTGCGATCAACGCCAATGATGTCGATGTTGATCGCAAAGCCAAGCAGCATGTGAGATCTCATAATGATGGTTCCGTTCCTTTGCACATCAGATCTTCGTGTCGCTTGGTTTTATCCCATCCAGCCTCATACGAATCAGCTTAATCAGTTTTGTCGGGACAACATGCTCAAGCGTTATCTGCCACAGTTCCTTTCTTTTTACTGAATCGTATACCGCCTTGAAATCTGCAAACAGATGGTGCGTCCGCATAATATATTCCGGAATATATCCAGAATTTGTCTCTGGGTAAACATTTGGTCCGTCGTTGGTCGTGCCCTTCTTGGAGATAGGACATATGAGGCCATTGAACCAATCCGAAGGCATTTTTTCTTCCACGCAGATCATCACGATCACGGTTTGCTTCTCACAGCCGGTCACTTTTTAGACTTTTAGAAGTACTTCCGGGATTCCGTCTTTTCCTGCCTTATCGTTTTTAAGCTCTCGGATAACCGGATAATTGCCGGGTCCACTCACACAAAAAAAAACCTTCGGTAGAACGTTACCGCACGTTACTGACGGTCTATAGAACACTTATTAGACGAGTTGTCCAATCGACTATGCTGGACCATCGCACCCGCAATTTAACAAGTAAGGAAACCTTTCCAATGGAATGAAAGGATTGAACATACAAAGTATACTTTTTGAATTAGAGACATTTAAAGACACTACTTTCTAACAGTTGAGATTTGATAGTTTATGTAGAACGATTTTTTCCACAAATATGATGCTCTATCACCCCTTGAGAGATTCTTAGCCATGCACCAAACACCCTGTATATGATAGAGATCCCTCGTATAATCCCAGCAAATTAGTCTTCGTACTCCCACTGCGCTAGGAAACTCATCTCAGTTGAATCTTTTGAGACTGAGCAATATGTATATAGTTTTGTTCGATCGCATCCGTCGTCCCAATCCCTTACCATTTTAATCGTCAACAGACGCCAAAATAATTTAAACTTAAGCGTTTTGCCCGGAATAGAAATTTGATGAGTAGAAAATGCCGCCCGCTCTTCAGTGCATATAATGTCAACAAATTAGCCCAAACGAAATCATCAATTTAACACAACTTTAAACAAGTGGTTGTGTATGAATACGCCACGGTCAAGATTCCCATATATTTGAACAATGTCAAAATCGTGGCTCGGATTCAAGATTCTACTAGATACTTACACAGTTACCACTTAAAATTAATGTCACATTAGGAAGAAATAGAATCCTTTACGATGGTAAGAACTACTTCCCAGGTTATCGAATGATGTTTTTGTTGTGATAATATGGGTGGACCGACTCATTTCTCCATCTAGCTAGTGGTGCAATTGTGCCTTGCTCATGTATCCAAACTATGATCCAATAGCTGGTCATGTTCAATATGATTGTGGAAATCTCTATTAAATTCTTATTATACTTAGCACGTATCTCACGACTACCACGAAAATCGACACTACCTCACTTTAAACAAAAAGTGTAATAATTAGGTTAAAGTGTCTATTTTCATCATATTTGGGAGGGTGCTACACAAATTCATTAACTACTCGGCCTACAATTAATGAAATGCGTACAAATTGGCATCAACCGCTTTGCTTCGTTTTTAAGAACCAAGATAATAACATAAATGCCCTGAAAACGATGAAATGTTCGTGTTTGAACGCAACGAAAACTCGAATCGAGTGCCCCTATTGTTGCCCTACTGTTACTTGACTCAATGCGTTGAACAAAGATGTCAGACGCTGCCCTAACCAACGGCTTCACATGAATAGGGTGATAACAGATATATGGCGAAAATACGCACATTACCCTAATTAGCTAGATCAGCATGAGTTTAGTGTTATATTTATGTGATCATAATTTGAAATGTTTGAAGAATGGCTTTGGCAAGGTAGTGGGAGAGGGTTATCAGAATCAGAGTGGATCAGAAATACTTCATTTTATTTCGGTATGCGATATGGATGAAGAAAATTGGGGTGTGAGGGTGGTCCACAGGGGAGGGGGGTGAAGAAGTAGGGAGGTGTAAGGGTAAGAGGAGGAAGGCGATGCAATATTCAACTGCATACTATGCCTTCCATTTGAAAATCGGTTTAGTCATCACCGAAGAATTTCTCATTGGCAATCAGTGATATAGAGCTGCGAATCGAAGTAATTGGGTGACCATTTCAATAGTTTTTGGCCTCTGAGGTATTCTGATTGTAACGGTTTATATGGGAAATTACAATGTGACCTTACTAACCAACCTGTAACTCCGGAACCAGAATCCAGAACCGAATGAAATTTATCAGCAGGCAATGGGATGATTGTATTTTTAATTTGAATTCAAGTTTGTAAAGATCGGTCAAGAATTCGCTGGGAATAGGTGTGATATTAGCTTAGGAACTTGGCGACTTCCCCAGGGGAGTCTTGAGCCGTCATAGGTGGCCAATGTGGACAAAGCTACTTCGATTTATCATTAGTGATCTAGACCCGCAAATCAATGTAATGCTGCACCATTTGTAATTTATTACATCATTTGGACATCATGGTGGTAACAGTTTATGTGGGAATTTGCTGTGTGACTCTTCAACCCATAACTCCAGAACCGGAAGTCGGATAAAGGTAACTTCCCCGAAATGGGGAAGGTCCAGAAGCTAGCGATCCGGCCTTGTTTAGGCCCATATGCCTGCTGGATACACTCGGAAAACTTCTGGAAAGGATCATACTTAACAGGTTCACGAAATTCATGGGAGGTGAGCGCGGAGTGTCCAAGACGCAGTTCGGATTCCGAAAAGGAGCATCGTCAGTGGATGCAATTCTGACAGTGCTCGAGAGTGTTGAGAAGACATCAGAAGCGAAGAGGAGATCGATACCGTGCTGTGGTCATGATAGATGTGAAGAACGCGTTCAACAGTGCCAGCAGGGAAGCCATCGCTTCAGCGCTGCATAGAATGAGGGTTCCCGACTATCTATGCCAGATCCGAAGGGTAAAAGTCAATGCGAGTTACAGCGGGCGTTCTTCAGGGCTCCATTATCGGTCCAACTCTTTGGAGTGGGATGCACGATGGGGTCTTAACGCTGCAGCTGCCCAGGAAAGTGAAAATCGTGGGTTTCGCGGACGACGTGTCACTAACGGTGATGGGTGAGACGCTTGAAGAAGTGGAAGTGTCGGTGACGGAGACAATAGACGCGATCAAGAGCTGGATGAACAGGGTCAAGCTGCAAATAGCTCACCACAAGTCGGAGGTGTTGTTGGTTAGCAACTGCAAAGCGGTTCAGCGGATGCAGGTCGACATCGGAGGGCACGTGATTGCATCGAAGCGTACAATGAAGCAATTGGGAGTTATAATCGACAACCGACAACTTTAACAACCACGCCGACTAAACCTGCGAAAAGTTGACGAACGGAACGGATGCGTGTTTCGTCATCGATACTGCGATATGAGTCTCCCGCCTGGGGTGCGCCGCTGAAAAGCTACTGAACACAACGTTCCGGCTGACGGCCGTAAATGTTGCGAGCGCATACAAAATAATATCGTCGGAGGCAGTATGCATTATCACACCACCCTGGCACAGAGTATACAAGTGCTACGAGTGCTACGATCAAAGAAACACCAGAAGCGCGAGGAAGATAATAAGAGTCAATTCGATGGCGAGGTGGCAACAGGAATGGGACAATACGGAGAAAGGAAGGTGGACCTACCGGGTCATCCCAAGCCTGTCGACGTGCGCCAGTAGAAATTACCTAGAGGTGAACTTCCACCTGACACCGCTCTTGTCGGGTCACAGCTACTTCAGGAAGTATCTTTATGGATTCGGACACGCAACGTCACCATTATGCCCGGAGTAAGACACCTAATTGCCGTTGTCGGTACGAATGTTGTACGAGTCGGATAGGAGGGCGACATCTGTCCTCGCCACAACAGCTGTTGGGCAGCTGCACAATGGTTAAGATTCAGCTGTGTGACGTTCACGACTTCCTCTTATTGGCCTCATCGAAGGGACACGAAGGTCCTCCCATAGCATGGTTACGGGCTTGCTTCTTGGCGGTGCAGATAAGGCATTTATGCGCCTTAGTGCAGCCCCGCTCCATATGACCCTCCTTGCCGCAGCGACGACATAATTTGCTCCTGTCTATTCCATTGCATTCGTACGACGTGTGGTCGGATTCTAGGCACCGATAACACCTATCCACTTAAGACGACTGGGGTATGCTAACTGGACATACTGACCAGCCGATCTTAAGCTTCCCTTTCTCGGTAACCTTTTTAGCTTCTGCAGTCAGTACCCTGAAGTAGGCTACTTGCGTGCCTGAGAATCCCGCTCTCAAGCGCACAGAGGCCCGCTATATTACTGTACCACAGTTGCTTGCACTGGAGAGTCACTTCCGCACCTAATGATCTCACCTGGGCGCCTTTACCCAGGACCTCTTGGGCCAAGGTCTTATACGCCGCACTAGAGCATTTCGCCGGTCTTGGCGCGTCTCACGCTGCGCACGTCCTGCCCGAGGGCCGAGAGGCTTTCGGCCGCCCGTATTCACTTAAGGACGTCAGCATATTTGTCCTCGTCGGTCTTCACCCACAAAGCCTGGCTTCTGTCCTTGGCCTTCTTTGCGGGTCGACGTCCGCTTCCCCCTACTTCCAGGGGTTTTGGCCCCCCTGTTCCGGTTGTTCCGGATTACTGGTACCTTTTTGATGCCCGGCGGAGTCATTTGCACCCCGGTTTACATCGCCCAAACGGCGATAAAAGTTGGTTGAATAAGGGAGGTTACACAGGCTACTAGTTGTTAAAAATATTAAAGTCTTAAAATCATTGGATTTGAACAATTTTAACTCAATGGATTACAATACACCTATTTCATTGACCAGGTGCTTTTTTGGATTTCATGAGGAAGAGAGAGTTCCGGTAAAGCATAACAATTAATTTACAAATAAATGTGTTCTTTTTCATATTTACGACTGTACTCACCTATAAAATATTGGAATAAAAATATATTTTTAGAGAAAACTCAAAATTTAATGTATTTTTATTTTATGTATTTTTTATCTATTTTATTGGCCAGCAGTGTAGATCATCACAACCATCCTCCTTTACCAGGGCTTTGGACCTGTAGCTCTGGTTCTCAATTGTTCCAAGTTCGTAGGTTATGACGGACATGCTACTATTGAGATCCTTCGCTAGCGGAGTTTTGTGTATGTGTGTCTGTGTGTATAGGTTTTTCAAGTAATGTCACTCAATTTTCTTAGAGATGGTTGAACCAATTTGCCCAAACTTCGTTTCAACTGATTGGTTTAACGCTCCTATACGATCCTTTTGAATGTTTAGTCAATCGGAGTTTCAGCTACGGAGTTATGGCTTGAAGAGTGTAAATGCGTATATAAACTAGTATTACCATGACGTCCAAATGATACAACACATAGTAGACTGGGTGCACGATTACTTGTGTGATAGATACAAAATTCCCATTCGCTAATGGATTTTATTCAGATCTGATTTTTGATTCTGGAGTTATAGGTTGGTTATATTAGTTTTATTAGACATGGCTATTTGTGTAAATTTAAAACCAAACATTGTAGTATATTGGTAATACGTTCCATTCTTTGAGGATATTTTAGATGTTAATAAAACAATCCAACTGAGCGCGTGCCACTGGATCATTTACTATTATCTGCGAAGTTCATTCATACAATTACCATTCCGGTCATAATTCCGCGGAGCTGTACGTGATAGAAGAAAAATGTATGCTGGCGGGCGTTCTTCCGCTAAAAAATCGATTTTGGGAACTCTCATATCGATTGCTCATCCGATGCGACATTCTGAACCCGTTGGTAATTCAAAACTTCGAGAGGCTCGTCGAGCTTAATTCTCAAACCCGTTTTATGTCCTTGTACTTCGACTACATGGCACAGAGCATCAATCCTTCTTCGTACAATCCCAACCGTGTCCGTTTCCTAGATACTTCTGATTCTACTGTATTCTTCGACACATCCATGAAGGAAGAGATTCGTGGAATCCCGGACCATATACGCCCGCAGGTGATCCCCAATATATTTTATAATAAATTCCGAGAAGTCGACTGCGACAAAATGTTTTACACTGACGGATCAAATCTCGATGGGTCCACTGGCTTCGGTATCTTCAACAATACTATCACCGCTTCATTCAAGCTCAATGATCCCGCTTCAGTTTACGTCGCAGAGTTAGCTGCAATTCAGTACACCCTTGGGATCATCGACACTCTGCCCACAGATCACTACTTTATCGTTTCGGACAGCCTCAGCTCTATCGAGGCTCTTCGTGCGGTGAAGCCAAAAAAGCAACTCCCGTATTTTCTGGGGATGATACAGGAGTCCTTGTGTACGTTATCTGAAAAATCTTATCAGATTACCTTTGTTTGGGTTCCCTCTCATTGTTCTATCCCGGGCAATGAAAAGGCCGACTCATTAGCAAAGGCGGGCGCATTAAATGGTGACATATACGAAAGACCAATCTGCTTCAACGAATTTTTTAGTATTTGTCGTCAGAGGACGCTCAACAGTTGGCAAACCTCGTGGAGCAACGGGGAACTTGGACGATGGCTACATTCGATTATCCCAAAGGTATCAACGAAGCCTTGGTTCGGGGGGATGGATGTGGGTCGGGATTTTATTCGCGTAATGTCCCGACTTATGTCCAATCACTACACCATGGATGCGCATTTGCGGCGTATTGGGCTTGCGGAGAGTAGTCTGTGCGCTTGTGACGAGGGCTATCACGACATCGAACACGTTGTCTGGGTATGCGCCGGGTATTGTGACGCCAGGTCTCAGTTAAAGGAATCCCTTCGGGCCCGAGGTAGACCACCCAATGTCCCAGTCCGAGATATGCTGGCAACTCGTGATTTCCCCTATATGTCCCTTATTTATACCTTCATAAAAACGATAAATATCCCAATTTAGCCCCTCTCTTTTATTTCTCGTTTTTAGAGTTTCCTCCTGCCTTGTGGAACCGATCAGCTCCAGAGTGCCACTATGTAACCGCCGTCGCCCTTACCACTACTCCTGCATAGAAGGAAACTGAAGCGAGAGCGACTCGAGTTCCGATGAGTTTTGAAGGATTCCCCGCGTGTCCGAAGAATACCATCCGCCAATCCGGTACTCGACGACTTACTAGACTGAGGCGCAAATTTGTTTCGCTGATCCCCCTTCCCCCCCCCCCCCCCGTTCGAGCGAAAGTTGCATGTTTTGCTCTTCTTTCCCTGTCTCTCCCCTGTCCTTGATACAACTGCTGCTACACTGATGCGGAAATAAGCCACCCTCTGAATATCTTGACCAAGCATAAGTTTTAGTTAAAAAATTCAAATTAGTATTCTGTATTCCTAGTTTTAAGATAGCTATAATTTTTACTCTTTATTGAAACTCTTGTCCTCCATCTTGTAAATAGAATTGAATCCCTAGTTTTAAGATTTCTGTGAAGTTTCTCATAAATATTTGTTCCCCCTTTTGTGTACTAAACTATATTGTTAGTTTTAAGATAACCGTAAAATATTTCGTAAAATACTATTACTCCCCCTCTTGTATATCAAAGTGAATCCCTTGTTTTAAATTTTTTCATAAAAAAATCTTTTGGCCCTCTCTTGTATATTGAATCTTATTTCTAGTCTTAAGATAGCTGTAAACTTTTTTTTTTCCTTTGTAAAAAAAATATTTCAACATTGTAACCTCCTAGTTTTAAGATATCCAAAATGTAAAAACATAAGTATTTGGCACCGCCAAGCTAACGCATTTGTGCCTATCAAATAAACGAAATGAATAAAAATAAAAAAAAAAAAGAAGAAAAATGTATGCAAGTTTGGCTAATTTCCTCGTCGATTAGTGCATACATCTCCACTCAACCTACTCTACCTAAGCGCTTAAATATTTTCGGTCTGTGGTTGCGTTATGTTTCAAAGTGTGGTGTTGCATCCCTGGCTAAAAAATTCCATCAAACTTGGTACCCGCGTGATCATCGTCGAGGGGCCCCTGCACGAGTGCTAGTGATTTTCTGTGTCAAACACGCCATGCCGCCGTTCGTTTCCTCCATTAGACAGTCTTTTCAAATTTCGGTAGCGATCGTGAGTGGCGGAGTTCAGTAGGTACCTGTGCTGTATCAGTAAGTAACACGATCAAAGTGGCAGCAGCATATGAGAGGGGAACAATGAATTGTCAGAAGCTGCGGGAGCTTTCAAGTCTATGACACCGTCATAACGATATTTTTCCCTTGTTATATGCTTTCAGTGATAGGCAATTTCGTTAATTGTTATATCTAATGGGAACATGCTAGAACGGTTCCGTCAAATTGGGTTACTTGGATCACTGTTGGAAATTTTTTTTGAATAAAATTCAGCTTTCTATTTCCAAAGCTGTATTTGAAATTAGTGCCAACAAATTGAAAACATATTTAATATGCCTAGTAACGACGCTGAATCCCTCTAGATAAAGTTTACCATTTATATGTAAGTGTCATTCCAATCAAGCACGAGATCTGTCAATGGCCCTCGTTCCAGAAGGATTCGAAACAAGGGGTGAGTCGCTTAGAACAATGTGCCATACACACTGTATCACCTACGATAACACGATATAAGATTACAACCATTGCTTTTGTTTAACTGAACACCGTGGTACATCGTGGCACATGGTGGCACATTGCGGCACAAGCTACCACACTGTTTGTTTGTGAGCACAATTCGATTTGTGCTAAGCGACTCACCCCTTGATTCGAAACCATTTTCGTCGGATTGAGTGTTTTTGATAAGTCTCGTGCTCGATTGGAATGACACTTACAGATAAATAAAAAGAATAAAATAGAGATGGCGAGTCTTTATCCAGAACCCGCATAAATCTGTACCATATGCCAACCATTGAATCAAACGTTGAAAAACCATTTTCAATACGGTTCGTTCAACAATAGATTAACCATTACCTAGTATAATGTCGAACATAACCAGTGTCGTTTTTTCATGCTCGACCATACAAGAAAAGCGGGTCGTTAAGAACAGTCACCATACCAAAATGTGCTGTTTTACATATACATTTTGACAATATACCATTCAAGGAGCATACAGATTATGGTGGCATGCATATTTTAGGTCTAGCGATGGATGAAATATTAGCTGGAGAAAAAAACCTCTTCCCCTTCAACATTTCAATTCTATCGATTGATGAAGTTTTATCTTGTTAGACACTATCTTCTGAAGAGAGCTTCGTTGACACTAAGTGGACTGACGCTTTATCCAATTGAGCTATCGCCGTAATATTGTAAGGCGCGGATTTTTGATCATATTAATCTACAGGTTTTTGGAGCAGCGTAAACAGATGTACGTATAACAAAGACCACCAAATCAGTATAACCTCTGGCGCAAAAGTACAATGTAGTATACGAATTTTCAATATAGGATACAGCAAAGGTATTGGAAATGGTTACTTAATGAGTATGGTAGTATAATAGTTGAATTATAATGATGTAATGTATCAGTGGTATTCCCAATATGGTGAGTATTATATGAACAGTTAGGAAATGGTTCCGAAGATTTCTGGAATGGTATTTATTTATGCGGGAAGGATTCAGCGTTTTTAATGCCTAGTAGTATGATAGGATCTTTCTTGTAAAATTAAATGTATACTTTATGCGACTACATTCTGTCTGACACTCTGTTCTGGCAACCAGGCACAATAAGCACAGTACATAGCGGTGACAGGCGAGCCTTAAGCCGGGCCTGATATATGTAGGTAGAACAGAGTAATTTGATATAGAACGTGGCAGGCTGAATTTTGCGCAACAAATTTATTACTCTTTAACTATCAGTAGTTTAATACATTAATTGAATTATCAGTGGATATATCGCTTTGAATCCTGTGTTGGATCTGGAAAGCAGTTAAACGGTAAGGGAAGCCAACTTATACTTTAGTTATTCGGACATAACCTTAAAATAATGTCCCACAGATACCGGCTAAGTCAAATCTATTCCTTCCTGCTAACGATTACGATTAGGCGAACGAAGTTTTCTGTACCTCCAAGAAAGGGAAGATAAATGTAAGCCAGCCCCTTTTCTTCTGACTACTATCATTGAAATTAATAAAAATACATTTTTTAGCTTTAAGCAGTCGCTACGAAAACGCGCTGTTATAAGGACCTTCCGAAATATATTCCAACACACTCATTTTGCTCGCAATTTTTCTACTCCCATCCATGGTAAAGGGGCTTCTATTATGCAAGATGGCTATTTGCAGTTTCTGTAAGGAATTCTCGTAAATGCTTTAGCAACCATAAAAAACCCCCATTTCCACCACTGAATGAAGTTTAACTATAGTACTACTGCAGACAGTATGTGGTTGATGGAAAAAATATCTCAATTAGAAAAATAAAATATCACCTCAACTATGCGCTTGGCAGAATATATGGCCGAGTATTTTCATTTAATTTTTTTTCTACAACGCGATTGAATGATAAAAACAAAATAAAATTTACATCTGGATAAAACAACATTGCGAACGAAGTTGCTTGTTCTCTGTGTAGCGATTTTATTTTATCCGAAAATCATCAAGAGCAGCTCCAACATTACATGACATGTTTGCATCTCATGAGTTACGATGACGTAAAGCTCATCTTTCACATTACAAGACAGTGCCACAAATATGTGACTGTTTCGTTCACAATCTGCCAGCGTAAGCAAATTGCCCTGTGCCTGTACACAATCGTAATCCTCTGCCCCGGAGCAAATCGGCTTCAACATGTAGGCACTTCCAAATTTGGCCCCAAATCGCGTCGTGTCGAATCGCTCACGAGCAACAATGTCCACCTGTCGGTTTTGTCAGACCACGCCAATCCACCGCACAGCCGATCAATGCGAGGACGAAGCATCGGTGTCGATTCTACGCTCTCACACTCGAGCCGATGGGCATTACGGTCTACCTTCATACCTACATATGTGGCCCTTCCATTCACTTCCCCTCGACTGGTCGGCGCCGCCAGTTGACCCAATCTGTCCCAATATGCCACGACGAACCATCAGCTACGCGATTCCGAATCGTGTATGTCGTTTAACGACACCCATCCAACAGTTTTGCACCTTTCGAAAACTGCACAAATATGGCAAATAATGACTTCAAATCGCGCGCCACTCCAAACAAAACCGACCGAGCCGAGCCGAAATCGACATTTACAGATTTAATAGGCTTTTCGGAAAATCAGTGGAGCCCGCGCTACCGCCAACGTAACGGACTGTAGGTTAGTGGCTGGCAGACCCATAGTTTGGCTTAATATGGGAGCCAATTTTGGCCCCAACGGCACGGAGTCGTTAATCATCGCTCGAAGGCTGCTCCTGCAATCTTCGATGGATGTGTTTTTCACGTAGAACTGCCAAATCAACGCCCCGTCCAGAGGAGGTGCGATACCGGTTGTTCCTGACAGTGTCGCACCTAGGATCTGAACGGTAAACTACCTTACAGCGTTATTCTAAATATTGAAAATAATTCCACTTCTAACGACAGTTAAGTTTGCATTCTTTTTTGGAAACAGACAATTCAAAACAAGGATTAAGCTCTAATTGATTTGCGATCTGTCCAATCCCTTGATTTGCCACTGCTGGTTCTTGCAAATGGGCTCAATTTTAATACTTAATTCTATGCAAATCAATTCATGCCTACCACTTGCCGAAGCCGCAGATAAAAAAGTGTGACACTCTTAATACGAGACAGCTAGCAAAAATCGTGGCCTGCCGATCTGGACGGGGGTAAGGGTGCGAAAACATCGGTTGCCTTTTTTGTCCCCTGAACCCCACCGACTGTTACACTCTTAGACGAACGAATACCGTTCCCAACCGAATGGGTACACACGGTGGCAATCGTCGAGAAAATTGATTCATGCTGGAAAATGAATGGCACGAAAAACAGGCGAAATCGTGCTACCGACTTGGAACTCTGAACCGCCACCGAACCGGGAGCGGGAACGGGAGCTGCTCGATCGATCGTAATAAAGTTGTCCAATTCGAAGTAATCTTATCGGAATTTTATCCCGCAGTGAGCTGGATCCCCTGGAATGGTTTGCCCTGGTAAGCACTGGTACATTCATAGACTGCCCGATCGATGATTGAGCTAGGTAGGTAATGTAGTTTTGTGCATGGCTACCGCGGTGAATACAACCGGTTGATATTTTGATTAAGGAGTGCTTTATTTATTAGTTGTGTTATTAATGTGACAGCTGTAAAGTAAACAATAAATTCATGTTATTTGTGTATCAATCGATCTGAAATGTCATTCTAAGCGACTATAGATTGTTGAAATCTGTTCACATTCTTTGGAGATATAAAAAATTTATAGCGGAACAAGCAGCAATTTTCAGTAATTTTTGCACTATTTTTACATTTCTCATAAAAGAAAGATATAAAATTCACTCAAACTTTTAAGATTTTTTCCTAGGCCCAGAGGGCCGAGTCTTATATACCAACCGATTCAGCTCGACGATTTGGGACAATGTCTGTGTGTGTCTCGGTATGTGTATGTGATGAACAAACTCTCATTCGTGTTTCTCAGCAATGGCTGAAACGATCTTACCCAAACCAATCGCAAATGAAAGGACCAACAATCAGACAGAACGCTATTAATTTGTTTTTGATTTTGTTGTTTAGTTGGTTTTGTTCCAATACGAGGATATTTGAATGTGTGAAAAAGTTGCTTTTTGCATAGAATTCGCTCCAAATTTCAAGATTTTTTCCGAGGCCCGGGGCTCGATATACCAATCGGCTCAGCCCTACGATTTGGGACAATGTCTGTGTGTGTGTTTTTTTACTTGGTGGTAAAGCTTTTACGCCGATCCAGCATACGTTCAGTAGTTAAACCATAATATTGATTTCGTCCATCGTGTGCCAGAGTGAGCGACTCTGAACAGAGAAGATAACTCTCTAAACTCCACCAAGGAGTCCGACATTTGCCTGATCCCCCGGATTCCATTTGAAATGACTACTTCGGGGGGAGGCGTGCTAATGCACTTCACATGATTCCTAGCTCTAGCTGATCGTGCTAGATTTCGCTGGTCTCATAACCGCCATATCATTCCTGGACGGCATGATATTCTACATGCCCTCCTCTCTGCGTTGACAAGTTGGATGCCGTGGTCGATCCAACGATTCCAGTTGGCGGGTAGCTGCCGGTTCACCGGTGCCCCGACGACCCTATACTGGTGGTTTGTCATGTTCAGTGCTACTCGGCGTAGTACCCGACGGTGGAGCTAGCCTACCTCAGCGGAGAGTTCCCGGACAAAAGAATGTCTCCCGCATCCGTTGACGGACGCGTTATTCTTTCTTAGATGCAGTCCGGCAGAATGCCGAGGTCGGTCCAGCGATTCCGGGTGGAGGATTGCGTCCGGTTCACTGGTGCCCGACGATTCAAGCCGGTGATTCGCTACGGACTACTCGGAATAGTCTCCGATAGTGGATCTTTCCTACTCCGACGAAGGGTTCCCCGGCAGTGGAAAATCTTCCGAAACCGATGCTACCCGGACAGATGCCGAGGTCGGTCCTGCGATTCTGGGTGGAGGGTGACTTCCAGTTCACCGGCACCACGATGACCATTTGCCGGTGCCAGGGTTACCAAAAATACATAATAATCTGTATTTATACAGATTTTTGAGCCATTTTCAGACCAAGAATCTGTATGTGCAGATATACAGATTTTTGCGTGTATGTACAGATATACAGATTTTTGAGAAATGATGTTACAAAAACTATTTTTAGAAATATTTTTTACAGTTTCAGTAATACTTCCTCTTTGTCTCTCTTAGCTTAGCCCTCTGTATTAGCTGTGCACGCTGACGAAGTCGACTTAAAAATGACTTTTACTGTGAGCCGTGTTTACAAACATTGCTTCACACGGCTCACAGTAAGTCATTATTTATGTCTACTTCGTCTGCGTGCACAGCCTAATCAAAATATATCTTCACATTCGAGAGTGCTCGCTCATTCTGAAAGGTAAAGGTTTGTAGTACACTCAGGTTAGCACCCAGCAAACGCCTGGCTGAAGCCTACTTCCAGAAACGCTCTGTGACTTTGTTAAGTCTTAATTCTTTGTCCGAAAATATGACAGCTACATTGGTTGACTTAATGTATATAACATTATATATCAACAAAAGTCATTAAATGAAGAAGAAAATTATTTTTCCATTTTGCACATCGGTAAAGTTCAAGTTTGTGGATGTAAAATATCAGAACGATTTGTAGTGTTTTTACGAAAATGTAAACAGGTTCTTGTTTGACTGATTTAAACAACAGGAATTAATATCTTCGATAGATAATCCAGCAAAAGGTTAAACGACTCAACTGATTCGATACAGATATCGACACATATTTTTCGAAGAGTAAACACAGATGAAAAGATTTTTTAGGATAAAAATACAGATTTAATTTTGGCAACCCTGGCCGGTGCTACTTCCCGATCTTCTCGAGCTAGTCCCCGGCGGTGGGCCGAGAGATTTCCCGACGTTGAAATTTCTCTCGAACCCGTTTTCTCGATGCTAGTCGGTTAGGTTCCGAGGTCAGTCCTGCGATTCCGGGGGGAGGATGACTTTCGGTTCTCAGGTGCCCCGACGACCTACCGTCGACGATGCGTACGGTCAGTCTAGTCCCTGGTGGTGGATCTACTAATACTCCGCCTACTCCGGTCGCGCAGTAGCGGTTACCTCTTCTCTTTTGCTTCTTCGCAGCCTCCATAGTTTCCACGACCGTTTGTATGGCATCCACGGTGGATCTACCTTTCCGGAAACCGAACTGCATATTGGATAGTCCATTTTCTCCTTCTGTGTATGTTGTAAGCCTGTTAAGGATGACTCTTTCATGCACCTTGCCGACTGTATGCAACAGGCATATCAAGCTGTATGCTGAAGCAGGCCCGTGCGCAAAAAATTCTCAAGAGGGGGGGGGGGGGGTTGATTTTTTAACGTTTATTTTAAAAGAAACGTACAGAAACCCACAAACTTTGAAGATTTTTTTCAGAGGCCTGGACCTAGTCTCGCGAACCAAACGACTCTACTCAACAAATTGGGTAAATGTTTGTTATCGAGAAGGAATCATCAAAAGACACCGCCCAAGTAACAATTGAAGTTTTATAGTACGCTACAAGTGCAATCTAGGATTTATCAGTGGCTATAAAACTATCATACAACCACAATTGTTACTAGGGCGCTGCATAGTGGTCGGAAACCCTAAAAACGTGAACTTAATTCAATAGAGGCCAAACCATCGAATATATTCCCAGGGTATCTTTGGACGAATTGTTCGTAAGAATATTCCCCACAACCTCATAAAAATTAAAATTAGGCATGGCTTACTACGATCAAATTAAAAAAATAACTTTTTATGCTGACGAGGTAGAAAGTCGGTGTCTTCGACAAAGTTTCAGAAATGCTCGTAATAAAGAATTTTTTTGAACTAGTTGAACTTGTAGGATTTAATGTTATCGATTTGTAAAGCGTTTTCTATGGCAACACCCTCAATTTTTTTATATTATTTTTTCCACTGTGACTCTTCGTGCAAACCGTGCTCCAGACAAATGTGGAGGCATTAAAACCACATAATATTGTTGAAGACTGTAAGTAAAAATACCCAAGTAAAAAAACATTATAAAATGAGCTTAAAACTTTTTTACCTTTATTATGCGTAGACCGGACATTGAAAATAGTGCCTGCTCGTCCATTTTGGTTTGCACCTTTCTCTTTTATACCAGGTGAACTTAATGTAAAAAAATTAAAATTCTTCAATAACTCTAAAACGAATGAGTATTTTTACAGGAAGTGTGTGCCGCGCCGCCGATTTCAAGAAAAAAATTATATGCGGTGTTCAACAATATTTTTACATGCAGTCTTCAACAATAATTTAATTTTTACATGCAGTCTTCAACAATATTATGTGGTTTTAATACCTCAATATTTGTCTGGAACATCGTTTGCACGAAAAGCCACAGCGAAAAAAGCTACATTAAAAAGCTAAGGGGTTTTCCTTAGAAAACGCTTTATAAATCGATAACATTAAGTCCTACAAGCTCAAGTTGTTCAACAAAATTCTTCATTATGAGCATTCCTAAAACTTTGTCGAAGACACCAACTTTCTACCTCGTCAGTATAAAAAGTTAATTTGTCTAGTTCAATCATAGTAAGCCATGCCTCAGTTTTTAAATTTTGATTATAGAGGTTGTAAATTTAGGGTCATTCGACTCTTTTCGGGTTAGGGAAATTTCTTTTGGAAAAATCTCTAATCCTATGGTTTGGAAACGAACCCAGGTGAGCTGCGTACAAGGCATCGATTTGCCTGTGTCGGTTTCCAGAATTTAAATCTAAGTGGACAGTGGTGTTCGTTAAACATTTAAAAATAAGTTTACAATGATTTAGTTGGAACCCTATATTTCTACATTCATTTGAGTTTGTTCTGCTCCTAAGCCCAGTTTGTTGGTAACTGTGACGTCCCGTTCCATTTCTTCTTCAAAACTTTTTTTCACAATGATTTAGTTGGATCCCTGCCATTATTTGGATTTGTTCTGTTTTCAAGCCCAGTGCGTTAGCAAAATTCTATGGTCAAAAGTTTTTTCCAACTCCAAAGAAAGACTTTTTATACAATTAAAATTATTTTTTACGCTTGGGATTGAAGTAGGCTGTGGACAAAAGTGGACGTAAATTTTCATATGTCGCGTTTTTCACCAATTAAACCAATTAAAAAAATCAAAGACATATTCAGAATAAAATATTGCTGAATGCTACAGGTATTCAGCGTTCGATCGAGAATTCCAAATCCTGTGGAAAACTCAACTTTCATAGATGACCGAAAGTGAAGCTCTCGCAGTAATCGATAAATTAAACAGAATCGATGGAAGCTGTTAACCGTGGTGCGGGAAGTGGTCGATCGATGCAGTCATTCGCGGAATCCAGATTCCCGTGACATAGCGCGAATATTCTGTTATCCACACTTCCAGGTGCTCATCGAATCGCACGACGAAGTTGGAGAGCTTATTGTGGAAAAGCTAAAATCCCAGAAGACAGCACACAAAATCACACGGCAGCGGTAAGCAATTCTGAGGTTGACAGTTTATTGGGACCGGTTGTAATCACGGCTGGCAACAGGATGACAAGAGAAACAACCAAAACGGTCGGAATACGGAGAAAGTTGAACGAACCGTTGGGTCTGACTGTGGAGATCGACGAGCACAATCAACTGGTGGTGAATGGTGTTCCGGTGACCACGCCCGAAGAACTACAGACTGAAATCTCCCGGGCGAAAGAATCCGTAACATTGAAGATATGGAGATGAAATCCTCCCATATCGCGAAGGCCGGTAGACAGGTAAAAAACGGGAAAAATTTAAAGCTGAGAAAAAACTGACGGTAAGTAGTGTTTGTTTTATATTGTCGTTTTTCTTTTTTAAGTGTAGCTTTCTGGCTTAAAGTGTGCAACAGGAGCGGAAAAAAGGTTTTTGTATTTCATTTGTGAAGAAAAGTTTGCGAAAGGTGTTTGTAGTTCTGCTTTAAATAACAAGGTAGAAGAACGTGCAAAAAATAATACTGGTGGTGTCATCGTTACCAGAAAACATTTCAGTTGCTATTAAATTATCTATCGTCGCGCACTACGACCATTCTGTCTAAGGAAATTTTGAAAATATTTTCCTTCCTAATCAGACGAGATGGACCGACCGAACTATGTACAGTAGATTGTTCCAGCGCGTCATCATTCAGTAGGGAGAACGAAGCCATATCGACGTTGCGGCATACGTTGGTGAAGCGCAGGAGTCTAAAACCAACAATGACAATCTTACGAACCAGTCGGCGGAACGTTGGGACGAGAGGGTCAACTAGGATCCGCGCGCTTTTTTGAGGCTAGACTACTACTAATACTAACTAGGTTTTGCACCAACCGACATAACCCCACAAAATGAGCTGGATGATCCTCGTTTGACAGTTCTCGGTGGTTTGTTTACATTGGAGTTTCATGAGTTCGAATGTAACAGATGACCACCCGTTGCCCTCGAACTCACGCAACTGATGAAGTGAACAAACCACCGAGAACTGTCAAACATGAACTTCATTCATCATTAGTTCATTCGTGTCGTCATCTTGTAGAACTCAGTTCACCTTTTCTCCTAATTCGGCATATGATCGGTACATGAACCTTTCAGCGCCACGGTGCAAGATTCGGGATGAGCTTGGGTTGTGGCGACTAATCGATTTCTTTATCAAAAGTTGGTTGTTGAAATGAAGTGTTACGAGCACAGTGGCGTAGCCAGGGGGGTTTTGTGGGTTAAACACCCCCCCCCCCCCCCCCAAACCAAAATTAATTGGATTGAAAAAAAATTGATACTGACGAATTTAATTTAATATTCCACAAAATATTTTTGGAAAAATATTCTCTGATCACTACATTGAGAACTGTGTTTAAAGCGTCATGAGAACTTTTGGGAAATTGTGGGAAGGGGATCTTGTAACTTATCTTTTAGCCAAAATCCCATAGTTGTCAAATTACTTCAATGTTAAATAAAATAACTGTCTGAATTATTATGAGCTCATTTTTGGAAAGATGCTTCAAAATATGGATTAGAGACAATTTTTCGAATGGGAATCTAAATTTGAATAGGTTGATTGCATATAAAATATAAGCTTGTTTACCGAAAACTTACATACATTACAACATTTGCTGAAAATGTATTTTTTTTAGATTGTGTAGAGTTTAGACAACAATTCAATATGGTTAACAACAAGAATAACATTTCAGAAACTAGTTGAAAGCTGATGTAATTTTGTCTCTAGCAGGTCAGGATCGGTTTTACGAGCATTGGGTTTTTGTTGTATTATCAACTGTATGAATAGCCTCTTAGCAGGATGCAATGAATGGCGTACTAAAATTTTGTGTGCTACGTACTAGTACTGCAAGCTGTGAGGTTGACTAATGAAGAAAAGTAAAATTAATGCTCGATAAATTTTTAACGGTCACGATCACATTCATTCGAAACTGCCAAATTTCGATGTTAAGTAACATTGAAGAATTTCAAAACGTAAAACTGTTCATCTGCTGATAGAATAATTTTGACGGTTAATCCTCCTAGAAGTAATTATAGAGAAGAATTACTCTTCAAGCAAATTTGAGTCGAGACTTAATGTCTCCAGCAAAGTTTTCGAAAGTGCTATTTCAAACAACTTTTTCAAAGACATAAATATCCCACATATTCAGAGTATCGAAATATAGTAATAGAAAACCTTTACAACAAGCTATTCTGAAATTACTGTATTTGATAAATCACTTCTGCGGTAATTAAATAATAAATTCACATTGCGTTCAAAGTGCCTTTGAAGCTTACAAAAAAAAATAAGGGAACTGGATTTAAAACAAATAATTCCCAGGGATTAAAAGGATTCAAAAACACAAAGAGTGATTCCATTTTCAGGAGCTAGCATCAATTCGGCGCTGGCTTAGTCCGCCCACCAAGTTAGTGTCGGATTCTGATGAGATGAAGTCGAAACGCAAGTTTCAGTTCCATCCATCCATAATTTAGTTATAGGTTTTGTGTTCTCAACTCGCAATGATTGTTTCAAACAATTTTATCCGCAGCGCAGAAAAAAATAGTTTTCACCTAAATTTTTCTTCACTAAGGAGAAATATAGCAGGCCTAGTTCATTTAAATCCCTATATGTTGAATTCATGTAGCCTTCATATTTTCAACAAAATTGTTTGAAATGACATTATCAAAAACTTTGCTGAAGGCACCATGTCTCTTAATAGTTTTGAAAAATTAATTCACCATAATTACCTCTATGAGAATTAATCACTAAAATTTCTATATCAAAGCAGGCGTTGTTTTATGTTGATAACTTCCCGAAGTTGTCAAACCTTCAAAGTCTAGGATTATTATATTAGGTGATCTTGAACGATGAATTTTTTTTAGATCATTTATCCCACTTTAAAAGATCGCAATTTTTGACTTCATTGACATTTTATACAAGAAAATAATCTATAGAGGTTTGAAAACTGTTCCATGTTGATCCTTCTTGTTTGTAGACTGGAATGACATCTGTTAGACTGCTTATGTTTTTGAGTTTTCAATAATTTATCAAACTCATATTAAATTTTAGCATTTTTTTCAAAAAAATTGCGATTCTCATCAAAACCCCCTCCAAACCAAATTTCTGGCTACGCCACTGTACGAGGACAACAAATTGTCTCCCAAGTTTCGCAGTTATTGTCCAGTTCAAATATGCAAGTATTTATGTATATTTGAATATTCGGGAACTCCGCGTACACACACGCACTAAACAGGACAATCATTGAAGTTTGGTTTTTATGGAAGCGTTTCCATAGGATTTTTATTTTTTTCTGTTCTCGAAGCTGTTTGGGAGTTTTTAGTTTTTATGTTTGGTACTAAATAACTGATTTCGCCAATTTTATCTATCATTTCAGAGAGCGAGGTGGTTCCCAATTGCTTACTATAGGCGCAGTCCCAGTAAGGTATTATAGAACGTATAAAGTTTATTGCCTTACTGGGTGCAGTCGTCCATAAAAGCGAGTAAAGGCGCTATAACCTAGGCTCATTAGCCAAGCCAAGGTGTAAATACCTCTGTCGCATCCCAAAGGACCAAAGGAGTGACATTAACATTCTTAGCCTAGTCACTCCCAACGATTTATCATATCCCCTTTACACTGAAACGGTCGGTACGGTTGTCCTCGTTTCTTTCTCTTTCAAGGTTCAAAATGATCCGTTAGTTAGATTATTCATTAAATGAATAATTTAATTGCCGTATAATTTTGAAACATCTTTAAACAAAACTCTACACAGTAGACCTGGCCGTTTTAATATTTGCGACATATTACATATTATTAATTTTGACAAGAAAAACACTAAAGAATATCTGCAGTGTTTTCCAGGATGCTTTTCAATACTGGCTATGTAAGGGTTAGAATAGAATAGAATTAAAATTATTTTTTACGCTTGTTACCACTTATTTTCTTATGTTTACTTTTTCAGATCCTACTTTCTTACTTAGACTTCAGATCTCGACAGTTCATGCATTTTGAAATAATAAGACATTACAATAAAATTTTAGATTTCCGAATTTTTTTACTTTATAATTCGCTGGGACTAAACAAATTAAATTTGCTTTCAGCGGATTTCGTTTGTTTTGACATTAGATGCTGATGTTTCTATTTTCAATATTTTATGTACTCCCTGCTTTGATTTTTTCGAATATTTTGAAATCAATATTCAAACGCCGCACCCCTTAGCGATGTCCGATTGATCTAAAAAATTGCATAGACATAGATTTTTCTACATCGAAAGCATAAGCATTTTATGTAATATTTTATTCGAAAATTTAAAATGACCATTTTCATTGATATCTTCCGTATTGAACACCCCTAGTTTTCCATACAAATTTTGGTTTTAAACTGTGCAGTCCCGTTCCAATATTTTTAAAAAATTTCATATATATTTAAACTGTTCCAAGTTCGCTTCCCATTCGAAAAACTGACCCTAAGCCATATTTCGAAACATCCCTTCAACATGATTGGAAATTCAAGGATTATGATTAGTTTCAGTGATGCGGAATGAGTTTCCATTGTAGTGTTTACATACAGCTACTTGATATTGTTGTAATTTGACAACCTTATGATTCCTAATAAACTAATAAATCAGGATGCGATTCCCACAATTTTACAAAAGTTTTGCGAATTTTCGATACGTTTTCACCAGCGACGTTTAACCCCCAAAAGCACAGGCATGGATTCAAGAAGCATCCCTCCCTCTTTTTTGTTGTTTTATCAGTGAGAGAATTGAAAGCCCGAAAACGCTCGATATTTCCTATTTCTAATTATAAATTCGTTCACACTAAAGAATTGTAAGCGTCCTGGTCTATGAAACCCCAGTTATTAAGAACTGATAAACCTAATTTAAATAGATTTCCAGATAACGAATTTATCTCATCTAATTCGATCGGCTGGGTGGTAGAATGAAATAGGGGTCCACATACCTGCAAGTTTATATTCAATAAAATTTGGTAAACAATAATACTCATGCTCCTCGCAGAAACACTCAACCGGTAGCTGTCGCAAAAAAAACACGGAACCAATAGTGGAACTCGAAAGACCCTCTGCAATTCGTCCATTGATTGATGATCAGTTTCCTGATCCGTGGATATCGAGAAAGAGTAGTCGGAATTTCAACCATTTGTGGGTCGACGGATCTTTTCAAAATTGAGGTTGCTTCCAAGTTTGCTTACGAAGAAATCTTCAGCCATTGATGTGTGCGCATGTTCGCTTAGAGGACTACACAAAGGAAATTTACATATTTATCTTGATCGATTATTGTTGTGCGATCTACGTTTGAATGTTGTGAGAGTTTCTCAAACTCGAAGGATTACTGCTTGCCGGGAGGTAAGCCATCAGGTACAGTATCTATGGAACAGGTAGTTGTCATATTAAAATGCAATATTAGTTTCAATTGACATGATCATCGATAAGGACGGCAACGGTAAGTTAAAATCGATTTACGCTTTACTTCAACATCCCAAACCCTTCGAAATGAAACACGTTGAATTGTACTTGTTGGGTTGGATCAGTATGATGATTGGGAAAAAACTTTAACTGTGGTCATTTAAAATTATGTACAGATCACGACAAAAATAATACACTAGTCTGGGGTTTAAGGATTTATGGCAAAGCATTAAATCGATCGCAAGTATCTTGAATTTTATTTGACTACATATTTACATTACAACCTGTTAACTCGACAAGTCATCAAAGCCCCTTCCAGTCCCCTTGACCGATCACTTCATCAATTGACGAAGAGTGGCGCTAATGACGCATTTTATTACGACAATCCGACAGTCACCCGTTGTTGTCTGGAACCGCTGCCTATCTAATTGATGATACAAAAACAATCCCTGGTCGCGACGCGACACTGACAAGAGACGCGGTATCCTTCTCATCCGCCAATGAATCAGTATTTGCCGTCTAGCGCCAACCAATCGAAGTAGGTCATAAATGTGTTAATTTGCCGCATGCTTTTCGCACTCGCTTCGGCTATTCGATCCTTCTAATTCGATGTTCGCCTTGGTGGAGAAAATAAGTTTCATGCTCAATTAAATGGTTCGCTTATGGCGACGCGTACTAGTTAGGGAAGGTGCGCTTTACAGATCGGGTGAGCAGGAATCTACGACTGCGGAAAACGACTGTACCAAAAGCGATTAACGTGGACAAATTAACTTCTAGTTTCCTCCACCCGAAAAAGGATCGAGCGAAAATAACAAACGAAATGTAGGTACTTGTTAACTTTCGCAATGGCTTGGACGAAACGAGCATTATTAATAAATAATTTATTTATTCCACCAGTGCTCCATTTGAATGAACCAATAAAAAGACAATTTCCATAATGCCTTCTACAGAGACTGCTAGTGCACTGCTACTTTGGTTCTATAATGCTCTATTATACGAACACAGCGGAGCAGCTCCAGCAACCGATCATCGAATAAGGAACAGCGTGCGAACTGGTCAAGTGTTGCCAGATGTTTCCACTTGGAATAATGTGATAGTGTCAAAATTTCTAATATAGTCTTTTTAATCTCGCATTTAAATGTAACTAAAAACGTTTCAAAGTACCTAAGTAAAATTTTAACGACACTTCGTATCGATAATTTGGATTGGTATTTAAATATTTTTCCACTTCGTAAAAATGTTCATGTTTGGAACAATTCCAGTCTTGGCATGGCAGCCCTGCAACGCTAACCCAGTCCCGGTCGCAGGAGCAAAACTCTAGCTGGATATCTACAAAGTGAGTAAAACTTTTATTATAATTTATTGAGTCATGCCTTGAAAATCACGGCACCAACTTGTAGGTCCATATATTTGCCCATAAAAGTCCTCCTCAAACCACGAAGGCGCGACGACGAGCTTTGCATGTGTGTTCCCCATATGCAGCATGCCATGCCAGCCGGACGACCGACGGACGGGGCGGTCCCTTTTCGGAATCGGACCACCAAACAGTCAGCCCCCGCAAGCATCACTATACGCTGGTAGCACGTAGTGTCTACATGTAAAGACAGAGTTAGACATCGCATCGGTCATAAGCTGATTGCTCCAAATCGATACCAATAGGGTCTGCGGACAGGCGGCGAGCAGTCCTTATTCAAACAACGATTTTGGCCCCTTTTATGGTGAGGCGGACTCTCCATACCTCTTATTTAGTGCTCAATTCGTGTGCATAAATCCACAAATTATCCATCATTTCGTCGTGTTGCACCGAGCGGCGACTCGGCCTGGGTATCTTGGGGTCTAATTTAATTATTAATCATACAATTGCACAATAATAAATGGCATGGCTGGATGCGGGTTGATTTGCATCTAACGATGGTCTGATTGGCAGTCCCGCTCACCTGTCCGACGGTGACGTTTGTTCTAGTTTGTCTTACGAAAGTGCACGGAAAATCAATTAAAAGTTAGTTAGCAGTTTAATATTTGGTCATGGGAGTTATGTCTATGCCAGTATGTACAATCGTATGGTTTTATGATGGACAAAACATGTAGGTAACTACGTATATTCGATCAAATTTATTCAGTTTCCCTTGTGTGCTGTACTTTATAAGTCTTTCTTTTTGCTTTATTACTCCCGGTGGAGAAAATTTGCTTACTAGCTGAAGGATATTTCGATTTCGCTACGATCACATCAGCAATCAAAACCTCCGTCTTTGCGGTAGTGTTTTGCTTCGGATTTAGCGTTTAGGTCAACTCAGTCTGCCAGATACTGTTGAGACAAAGTCGAAAAGCACATCCATCCATTTATTAAAGGTCTTTCCCGTTATCCGTGAAGCGTAAAATGCTGCTGGATTTCGAAGAATGTTTATGGCGTATTAGACATTTGAGTTAACGGTACGGCTTTTGAGACTAGCGCCGTACCTTCTATACCACCAAACCAGGGTGACATTGATAACTTAAGTACTTTCAGCCATATGTTTGAATTGCGTAGGATCACACACCGCAATCATCCAGCATATACCCGTACGAATTCGAGACTTCTAAAACTAGGATAGACACTGACATTGCTTACCCTGTATCTTAACGATTATTTGTTGATCGCCACTTTTAAAGCTACTAAATTTTATTCCGAGCTTGAGATATGGTTTTTGCCTTTCTCATATAGAAAGGTTATGCAATCACTCTGAAAACCGTCAACCTAATCCCGGCCATATCCCATTCGACTCAGGTCGTCGAGATCGGAATGTGTGCGTTTTTTTAGAGAGCTGTAAAAAAATTTCAGGAAAACCCTGCGACCTGAGGGAAAATGTACAAAAACCCCAATGTCTCAGGGAACGGGTTTGGGTTGCCATGACCTGACCCGCTAAAAAACCACTGCTCTTGCCCAGAACCTGACTCCTCCCCGGCACTACCATACAGCATTACTTCGGCGAGGGGTTTTTATGTGCATAGCACACACTCTAATTCAACTACTTACTAGTTCGTTTCTTCCGCAGGGTTACAGCCCCCCTCCTCGACACACCACCAATTCTCCACCATCCACACAGACTGGCAATTTCTGCATGGCAGTCGGAAGGCTGGCTGTGAGTCGAGACTTAGTGCTCCTCCCCTACGAAGACAATCTGGGCGGCAAACTTTAGACTGTCTAATTCACCGAGCCCTTCGGCTCTCTTGTGCCAGTTAGCACCGCAACTCCCTTCTCGCACCATTCAGCGCCGTTTACTCGTTGAGCACCAGACTTGTTCGCGAACTACTCGGTCTAGTCCCCGACGATGGACCTAGCCTACTCCGACGGAGAATTCCCCGGCGAGAGAAGTTCTCCCGAAACCGAGCCAACCAACCAGGTGTCGAGGTCAGTTCGGCGATTCCGGTGGAGCAGGGCGTCCGGTTCGTTGATGTCCCGACGACCTGCGGCTGGTGGTATCTCGTGGCGGTCTACTCAGTCTAGTCCCCGGCGGTGAATCTAGCTTACGCCGACGGAGAAGCTCTCCTGATACCGATTCTTCTTTTGTTTTAGCACCACAATTTCTTGAGCCCTTTGGCTTTCTCTCGTTCCGTTTTGCTCTACTTTCCCGATGAGCCATTCAGCTCCCGCCCTCAATTGTTCGCGAACTTCTCAGTCTAGTCCCCAACAATTGATCTAGCCTGTTCTCCTGCAACCGAGCGGTAGATTTCTCCTGATACCGATGTTCGTTTTTGTGAGCCATTTAGCTCTCCACGTCGTCCCGATCTACTCGATCTAGTCCCCGGCGGTGGATCTAGCCTACTCAACGGGCCATACAGTAGGTGCTGAGGTTTATCCGGCGATTCCAGGTAAAGCGTAACTTCCGGTTCACCAGCGCCCCAACGACCCACTGCTAGCTCTGCGACGCGGTCTACTCGGTCTAATCCCCGGCGGTGGATCTAGCCTACTCACGAGCTACCCGGTAGGGTGTCGAGATCGATTCGGCGATTCCGGTGAAGCTTGACGTCCGGTTTACAGGCGCCCCGACAACCCAACTCGGTGCTACGTCACGTACTACTCAACTGGTCCCCGGCGGTGGACCTAGTCTACACAGTCGGAGAGTTCCCCGGCGGCGGAATTTCACTCGAAACCCGATTTGTGGCTTCTTGTTGGTCTCTTCGCCACTTCCTTTGCAACTAGGAGAGTATGCTCGACACCACTCTGTTGACAGCGTCCCAGATATGTTCGTCACGGCACATCTCTTCGACGATATTGTCCACTGTCATACCAGGTATACCCCTACGAACTTCTTCGAACCTAGGACATTCGAAGACCACGTGTTCCGGTGTCTCCTGCACAGTCGCACACTCCGGGCAAAGGGGTGACGAAGCATTTCCAAACCGAAGCAAGTACTTCCGGAAGCGTCCGTGCGCGGACAAAAACTGTGTCAAATGGAAGTTTACCTCTCCATGCTTCCTATGTACCCAGGCCGACACATTTGCGATGCGTCGGTGGGTCCACCTTCCTTTCTCCGCGTTGTCCCACTCCTGTTGCCATTTAGCCAACGAGTCCGCTCGGACCAGTCTCCTAGCGTTACGTGCATTTCTCCGCTGATAGCATTCCACGTCCTCCGCCAGGGTAATGCAGATGGGGATCATCTCGGCGATAACGCATACTGCCTCCGACGATATTGTTCTGTAGGCACTCGCGACTCGTATCAGCCGGAATGTCCAGTTTAGCTTTTCACGGTTCCGCTTGGTTTTCAGCGCAGCACTCCAAGCAGGAACCCCATATCGGAGTATCGACGACGAAACAGTAGATAGCAGACGTCTTGTGCTGCTTCTCGGGCCGCCGACGTTTGGCATGATTCTCGCTATTGCGTTCGTTGCCTTCGCCGACTTTTCACAGGCTTAATCAACGTGGTTGTTAAAGCTCAACGGTCGTCGATTATAACTTCCAATTGCTTCAATGCACGCTTCGATGCAATCACGTCCCCTCCAACGTCGATCTGCATCCGTTGAAACGATTGGCAGTTACTGACCAACAACATCTCCGTCTTGTAGTGAGCTATTTGCAGCTTGACCCCGTTCATCCAGCTCTCGATCGCGTCTATTGTCTCCGTCACCGACACCTCCACTTCTTCAAGTGTCTCACCCATCACCGTTAGTGACACGTCGTCCGCGAAACCCACGATTTTCACTTTCCTAGGCAGCTGCAGCGTTAAGACCCCATCGTACATCTCGTTCCAAAGAGTTGGACCGAGAATGGAGCCCTGAGGAACGTCCGCTGTGACACGCAATGACTTCTGCCCTTCGCTCGTCTCGTACAGCAGCATGGCTTCCCTGTTGGCACTGTTGAACGCGTTCTTCACATCTATCGTGACCACAGCGCAGTATCGATCTCCTCTTCGCTTCTGTTTAGATGACTTCTCAGCACTCTCGAGCACTGTCCGAATTGCATCCACTGTCGATGCTCCTTTGCGGAAACCGAACTGCATCTTGGACAGTCCGCGCTCACCTTCCGTGAATTTCATCAACCTATTAAGAACTATCCTTTCCAGGAGTTTTCCGAGTGTGGGCAGTAGGCATATGGGCCTGTACGAGGCCGGATCGCCAGGTGGCTTCCCTGGCTTTGGCAACAACACCAGCTTCTGGACCTTCCACATTTCGGAGAAGTTACCTTCATTTAGGCACTTCTGCAGCACTACCCTGAACATGTCCGGATATGCCAGGATCGCAGCTTTCAGTACCACGTTTGGTATTCCATACGGACCAGGGGCTTTCTTTGATTTTAGGCGCTTCGATGCTTCTGCTAGCTCGTCGTTAGTCACTTGCCGATCCGTGTTTGTTCCTTCTTCTTCGCCGTACGGTGCCATATAGTTGGATCGTGCTTCGGGGAAAGACCCTCGACGATTATCTTCAGCTTGCTCGGACACATTTCGGCTGGCGTTATCGGACCCTTCATTTTCGCCATCACGACTTGGTATGCGTCACCCCAGGGATTGGCGTCTACTTCTCGGCATAGTTCCTTGTGGCACTCTGACTTGCTAAGTCTGATCTCCCGTTTTAAAGCGGTCCTAGCTTCCCGAAACGCTGCCTTACGCTCTTCTCTATCTGGTTCCGACCTTGCTCTTTTAGCACACCTTCTGACTCTGAGACAAGCAGCGCGTAACGTACTAAGCGTCTCGTTCCACCAGTAAGCTGGACGCCGTTTGTTGCGTGGTTCCAGTGTTCGCGGCATTGTGGCGTCACAATCCTTCTTATTAGGTCAGCCGCATCCACGTTCTCGGTCCCGCCGTTCGGCCGAAGTGCCTCAACAAAGAGGTCTTTGTTGAAGCCTTTCGTCTTCCACTTTCGTTCGCCGGTCATCCTTCTTTGTACTGCCGCGGGGTTCCGTTGACAGATACGGTAGCGAATCGCCTGGTGGTCGCTATGAGTATACGTTTCGCATACTCTCCAATCCATGTTCGCCGTTAATGAGGGACTACAGAATGTGTCGTCGATGATAGACTCCCTCCCGTCTCTCCGAAATGTGCTAACAGAACCTTCATTGCACAATCGTACGTCTAATTTCGCTAGAGCTTCCTGCAGGATACACCCTCTTGTGTTGGTTACTCTTCTGCCGCATTCCACAGCCCAGGCGTTGAAGTCACCACCAATGACTACCGGCTTCTGATCGATCAATTGCTCGGTTAACTGCTCCAGCATTAGGCTGAACTGCTCTACTGTCCACCTTGGAGGAGCGTAGCAGCTACATACGAAGATGCCGTTGATTTTGGCTATCACGAAACCCTCGTATGAACGTTCTACCACTTCTTGGATGGGGAATCTTCCCATTACTTGTATCACAGCGGTTCCTGATCTATCCGCCACCCAGTTACCGTTATTAGGGGGGGACTTGATAAGGCTCTGCGATCAAAACGACATCGCACATAGTTTCTGTCGTAGACTGCCACAACAGTTGCTGTGCGGTATCACAGTGATTCAGGTTTATCTGGGTCACCTCCATCACCGTTGGCCTGCAGTCGCCTTCTTGAAGGCTGGACATTTAAAGCCACCCGTCTGATGGTCGTTTCCTTCCGCTGGGTGCAAAGCAAGCACTTCGGCCTCTGCGTGCAGTCTCTCGCAAGATGGCTCGTCTCTCCGCATTTTCAGCACATCCCGGATCTGTCCGGGCCTTTACAAGCCCCTGCTAAATGTTCAAAGTCTAAACATTTGAAGCATTTCTCCGCTTGTTTATTTACTCGTGGGGCAGCTCTCAGTAGGCATTTCATGTGTGTGTATGTGTGTGTATGTATGTGCGTATGTGTCAAAAAATGCCACTAATTTTCAGAGATGGCTAGACCGATTTGCCCAAACATAGTCTCAAATGAAAGGTGCAACCTTACCATCGGCTTCTATTGAATTTTGTATCGATCGGAATTCTGGTTCCGGAATAACGGGTTTAAGAGTGCGGCCACACAGAAATTTTCCATATAAGCTATAGGAAAAATTAAAAATAGAATTTTTATTTTTGATGCCAAATGTCTTCAAGGTGCATGAAACGTCGAAATTTGATGCAAACTCGAAAAAAATTCACCTTTCTGGATTTTGGCACATTTTTGCTTTTCTCATATAGAAAGGTTATGCAATCACTCTGAAAACCGTCAACCTAATCCCGGCCAAAATTTTTTTTGGCTGGCATAAGGTATCTGGATTTGAACAGGGGCGTAATTGAGGGTATACGGAGAGGGTCTACCCCCTCCCTTCCCTCTACTGTTCACTCCCCTCCCTTTAAAGTCCCCTTAAATCACCCCTCAGACCACTACTCCATCCAGCCCTCATGCCCCCCTTTTCTCAAACCCATCATTTTTAAACCACCATTATATCACACACCATAGCAAATTAAGCTGGGGAGTCGTTCGTTCGTGGGATTTTCACCCTCCTTACTCACCCACCCCCGCATGACAAAATGAGCTAGCAAGCAGATAACATTGAACTAATGCTGATTAGGCTAACTAAGTATGATTTTTTTTTGTTTCAAGTTTTTCACCGTCGACACGTAGCTCATCAAGTTCGTGGCTGGCAAACCATTGTGTACGAGGGGTGACTCACTCTAGTATTTTCGATTCAGGCTAACGTATTGAGAAACGTATTTGTGTATTTTTCACTAAATGACATGTACTTTGTGTATTGATGAGTATTGATTATTTATTTCATAATTATTACGTATTAGCGCATCAAAAACGTATTTGTGTATTGTTCACGAAATGCAATGTATTATGCGTATTGGTGAATTATTTCATAATTCTTATGGATTAGTGTACTAAAACGTATAATTGTATGCACGCATTGTATTTTTGTTGAATAATCTATTGAAACCGAATGTTACTGAATTTTAACGTTTAAATGTTATTGTAGAATGCAAGTAGAATAATTTCATAAACGCAAATAATAAAATTAGTACAAATGGAATTACTAGCGATTTTTCTAGATTAATGAACAATTCAGCATTATGCCAAATTTTATTAGTGACTTCTTCAGTTTGCTTCTACTGGTGAGAAGCAGGAAGCGGGGAGATTTACCAGATATGCTGCTATTGTTGAGCCAAGGCTGATGAACATGTAATTGAAGTAACCTTTATCTTTAGTTTGGTGAAAACCAATTTGGCTTGCTGAATTCTAATTAGGCTTACTTAATGGTAATTTTTGAGCAACGTGGTATTATATTTAATCACTTCAGATACAAAGAAAGATACAATCGCTGAAAGGAGGGATCATTTCACAGTGAACTGCATCAAAAATGTTTTTACTGCGGGGAGAAAGCTTATCAAGATGCTTTTAAAAGGGTCAGAAATATTTAGTGCTGTAAAAATACGGTCCACAATGTCAGAGAAATTTATTAAGCCAGCGCTGGTCTCTTTCTCTGGCTGAGATATGGGAACACTTGGGGTTTTTGTTGTTCCTGGAAGTGCTGGGAACTCCTTTCCTGAGCTCAGGTTTCTGAGACCGGGAGCGGCTTGCTTCGGTTTTGCACCAGTACTTCATTGAGTAGTTATTTTAAGGGGGCCATGAAGAGACATCTTCTGGCCTTTACGACGAAGCTTGGGAGAGGAAATGTTCCTTCTATTTCTATTGCTTCTAGGCACAGCAGAAGATGTTCCCTCCTGGGGTTCATCACGGTCGCTTTCGTTAGTAAACAAGTTGACGTAGCTATCTTAAGCATTTCTACAAAAAATCGCTTAGAGCGTCCCTGAAGGGAACGCTTAAGATTCTCCTCGCGCTGTTTGTAAGCGGGACATGAAGGGAGATCATGTGGGTTTTCCCCACAGTAGAGACACGTTTCGACATCCCTTCCACAGGAATCATCCGCATGATTCGCACCGCATTTCCCACAATGGGTTTTATAGCTACAATGGGAGGCTGTGTGTCCCAATTGTTTGCAATCGGTAGACGAAACTTGTCAAAGAGGAGGTAGTTGGGTAGAGCAGAACCGGCGAAGGTCACCCGACAAAAGTCTGAGTTGACGTATGTTTTCTTCCCGTCAGCTGCGACTGATGCTGAATGCAAACGTTTGCACTCCAGTATCTTCACTGGCTTAACCACGGGGTCTTTGAAACAGCAGGTACCATATTTCTGCAGGTCCTCGAAACTCAAACTCAAATCAGAAACCAAAGATTTCAACCCTGTTAGCTGGAATATATACCCTGTACTCCTTCGTAAAAGGTAGAAATATCAGTTGCCTGATTTAAACTGTTTACAACCACCCGAGGTTTATCAGGGCGAAGTTTCGATATTTCTGTCACGACCAAATACCGACCCGTCAGAACTCGAGAAATCTGCAACAGATTCGAACACTTGTTGTCTTTGGTTCGGAAGAAGATCACTAAGGGCCCGGTGGCCAAGCTTGGATATACTTTGAACCGGGAGCTTGTTTCGACGTCCATCTCACTTTGAGATGAACCGCCGCGCCCGTCAGGGGAAATCATTTTTGCGCGAACCTATTGGCCAGTGTACATTAGTATGAGATCCAAGAAGGGGAAACGTATAAAATAACTATACACGGAAAAAAATCCGTTCATAAATTTATAAACAAAAGATCACGATTTCGTGAACTGAACGATTTACGAAAACCGTGACCAAGTTCCTGAAATTATGAATAATAAACCTCGTATTCATGAACCTATTTGTGTTTTCTAAAACTAGTTCGCCCCGAATATATACATGGCCTTACATTAGAATGTTTGGTTTGGTACTGTTGTTTTTCAGTGGACATGTTAAGTTTTTGTTGCGATTCTTGTTCATGATTTGGGAATACACAGTCGACAGCCAAACGTTGTTCATGATTTCAAGAGCTTATTTGCGATTCTTGTGAATTATCATGACGTTAGCGGGATAAAAGTTCAAGATTTCAAGATCTTAGTCGTGATGTTCGTGATTTCTATTCACGTTATCGTGATATTTTAGTCATAAGTAGAGTGATTCATGTTTATGATTTCAGGATCTTTGTCACGATTTTGCATATGTTTGTCATGAGTTGTGTGATTTGTGTCCATGCTTCAGAATGTTAGTCGCGATTTTTGTAACTTTTGTTCGTGTTATCGTGATATTTTTGATATGAATAGAGTAATTCATGTTCATGATTTCAGGATCTTAGTCACGATTTTAGATATTTTTGTCACGAGTTGTGTGATTTGTGTTCATGCTTTCAAGATCTTAGTCACGATTTTTGTAATTTATGTTCATGTTATCGAGATATTTTAGTCATGAATAGAGTAATTCATGTTCATGATTTCAGGATCTTAGTCGCGATTTTAGATATTTTTGTCATACTTTGTGTGATTTGTGTTTCTTGATTTCAGGATCTTAGTCACGATTTTCGTAATTTCTGTTCATGTTATCATGATACTTTATTTTAGAGCTTACTTTCAAGGAGTAATGTAACTAACTTATCATGGTAGTCGTAAATTCTTTTCGCCTTATCGTGATCTGTTATTTTTTGGTTACTAACGGTTTTTTACTCGGAATAACATGACAATATGAACTGGATCATTAAAATAAGACTCATTCGCGATATCTGGTATTGTGAACTATGTCACGCACACTATTTGGGGTTCTCAGCGCAGTTTTCGTTTTCTGTCCGGACATCATAATGAACCTTATCAAATGAATAACGATGTTCGAAGTTCTAATAGTTTTGCCTTTCTCATATAAAGAAAGGCTATGCAATCACTGTAAAAATCGACTTTTTAACCGAGGCCCGGAGGGCCGAGTGTCATACACCATTCGATTCAGTTCGTCGAGATCGGCAAATGTCTGTGTGTGTATGTATGGGTGTGTGTGTATGTGTGTGTGTCATTTAAACTCACACAATTTTCTCAGGCTTAGTTTCATCTGAAAGGTATAACGCTCCCATAAGCTGCTATTGAATTTTTAGTTGATCCGACTTCCGGTTCCGGAGTTACGGGTTGAAGAGTGCGGTCACACAGCGAATTCCCATATAAACTGGTACCACCATGATGTTCAAATGATGTAAAACATATTAAAATTGATGTAACATTACTCTAGTTTGCGGGTCTGGATCACTAATGATCAATCAAAGCAGCTTTGACCACATTGGACACCTATGACGGTTCATGACGCCCCCGGGGAACCCGCCAAATTCCTAAGCTAATATCACACCCATTCCCCAACGAATTCTCTACCGATTTTTACAAACTTGATTTCAAATGAAAGATACAGTAATGCCATTGACTGCTGCTGAATTTCATTCTGTTTGACTCTTGCTTCCGGAGTTACAGGGGTGTTAGTAAGGATACACTGGAATTTCCCATATAAATCGGTACAATCGTAATACCTCAGAGGCTAAAAACTATTGAAATGGTCACCAAATAACTTCTAATCGCAAATCTAGATCACTGATTGCCAATCAAACATTCTTTGAATATATTGTCCACTATCGACGATTCCGGAAGTCCGGAATTCCGGGCATATTCCACAATTAAAGTCAAATCGGTTCTTCGGTGATGACTGAACCGATTTTCTCAAACCAAGTCTGAAATGGAAGGCAAAATATGCAGTTGAGTATTACGTCGCCGCCCCCCCCCCCTCGTCTGGCCCTTACACCTCCATCCTTCATCACTCCCCTCCCCTTGGACCACCCTCACGCCCGCATTTCCTTCATCCATCCCGTATATCGAAATAAGATGAAGGATTTCTGACGCATCCTCCACTCTCACTCTACTAACCCCCCATTCCCTACACGTTCAAACCCATTCCACCAACCTTTCCAAATTATAATCACATGAAGATAACATTGAACTCATGCTTATTAAGCTAATTAAATATTATTCTTTTGCCTTTCTCATATAGAAAGGTTATGCAATTGCTTCAAAAACCGGTTTTCTAACCGAGGCCCGGAGGGCCGAGTCTCATATAACATTCGACTCAGTTCGCCGAAATCGCAAAATATCTGTGTGTATGTATGTGTGTATGTATATGTGTATGTATATGTGTATGTATATGTGTATGTATGTATGTATGTATGTATGTATGTATGTATGTATGCATGTATGTATGTATGTATGTATGTATGTATGTATGTATGTATGTATGTATGTATGTATGTATGTATGTATGTATGTATGTATGTATGTATGTATGTATGTATGTATGTATGTATGTATGTATGTATGTATGTATGTATGTATGTATGTATGTATGTATGTATGTATGTGCGGATTTGTTAACAAAATGTCCATATCGGTTTCTCGGAGATGGCTGAACCAATTTTTACAAACTAAGATTCAAATGAAAGGTATAATATTCCCATAGGTTGCTATTGAATTTCATTTTCAACCGACATCTTGTTCCGGATTACGAGTTGAAGAGTATGGTTACAAAACAAAATTTGTTAATTTGTCCACATCGGTTTCTCGGAATTTTCTGAACCGATTTTGACAAACTTGATTTTAAATGAAAGGTCCATCAGCTGCTGTTGAATTTGGTGTGGATCCGAGTTCTGGTTCCTGAATTACAGGGTGATACGTACGATCACGCAGCAAATCCCGATTCTAACGAATTCTGCGATGAATTGGTGAGGTGATTTTTTCCAAAATATAAACACAACTGTTGAATTTGTAGATCTAGGTCACCAACAGTCATTCAAAGTCTCTTTGGCCACACTGGCCACCATCGACGGTTATATTGATTTTTCGAAAATGGCTAGAACGATTTGATCAACTTAGTCTCAAATGAAAGGTGTTGCGTCCCCGGAAACTGATATTAAATTCCATCTCCATCCGACTTCCGGCTCCGGAGTTACGGGTTGTGGAGTGCGATCACATAGAAAACTCTGATTCAAACCGATACCTCGATGAATGCAAAAAGGTGCTCTTATATATACTTACCAAGAGTACTAAGAATGAAAGACATTTCCATAATGTTATATTGTACGAACCAGTTATTAAATCATAGTTTGGAGAAATGAGAAAGGCACAATTGCACCTCTAGGTGGATTAAAACAGGTTTTTTTATATCTACTGCTCGTACCTATTACGCAAGCAGCTGGGCGTTTCATGAAAAACTGCATGGAACAAAAATGATTCTACGAATAATACTTAAAAATTTGTGAAAGAGTTCACGCAAAAATTTCATTACCATGTTGCATGAAATTGTAAATGATTGGGGATATCTTCTAAATATCAAAAGCACGCAAATAGATACTAGATAGATCGCAAAACATGCACTACGAATCATGAATCAGTTCACGAATACATGAATAATATTTTATGATTTCGTGAACTTTTTCATGAAAATGAATGACAAATTGTGACTATTGTACTAGGCATCATGAACCAGTTCACGAATACATGAAGAATATTTCATGATTTCGTGAACTATTTTATGAGCATGGATATTGGATCGTAACTAATATATTAAGAATCATGAACCAGTTCTCGAATGTATGAATAATCAAGGTGCGGAAAACTCGCTCACCGCCATGAGCGTACATGAATTTGTTTCCTTATACATCGTCGGGGGTTTACGCTCTCGTTAAAAAGATACAGACCCACACAACTCGTTCCGCATCACACCGTATGCGATTACGAAGGGAGAGAGAATCGGAAATCTCAAAATTTTTGACCGCGTTCCGCATTGTCGATGCAGTGAGATAATGAGTGCCATCGAACATATTCGGCAGCGAACATGTTCGTTCGGAAAAATGATCCAAATCTTCGCGCGCAATCCTGAAACTAAACGATTGAAATATATGGCTGGCTTAAAAATATCGGTAGGAGTCAGTGTCCGCCTGGACACCGCACGGAGTGGCAATTTCTGCTGTGTAGGTTCAACTCGCAGTCATTTCCTTGCTGCGTGTTAATTTTATCATGCGCTATACATGTTATCGCTCGAGTTGAACTCTACCATTGTATGTACAAATGCCGTACTTGCGATGTAGAGATGTGTGGTAATGTACATTGGTTTAGATTTATTTGTTTGGATTTAGTTTAATTTTCAATGTTCAGGCGCGTTCGGCTCCTTCCATGCGCTACATTCGAGAGGAAACTTAGATTTGTCTTCTTTTCTATGCCAATAAATAATCTCGAAAGTTGTGCGTCTTATAGCGTATCATTACGCGAATATAGCTCACTACTTCCGGTGATATGCATTTGCATAAAATTGACAAAATATCGATTGTCGCAGATCAATTTTCTTGTTTTTAACTGTAATGATAATATCTTTTGCTTCAATCATATGATTATCCACGTTTAGGTGGTTTTGGCTTGAGACGAAGCTGGCCCAGGTTATAACTCAAATTGATGTCAAAATAAATTAAGTGATAACAGTTTCGGTTGAAACCTGACTCAGTTTCGAGATCAAACAAAAACACATTCGTGCTAGGGCATACGAGTCCGGCGCATAAAATTCATACCTTTTTGTGTGCATGAAATTAGGAGTGAATAAATAGATAGAAAGGGAATCATATGTATCAACTAATAACAATATAATAAAATATAATAGATAAATCGAAATTTTAAAAACAGTTTACCAAACGAAATTTTTACTGAAATGCTGTTAAGTTTATTAAGTGTCTTGGAACTAATAATTGGAATGTGGATTGCGTGAAATTTAGTAACAAGGATCACCGTTCTGGCGGAGTAACTATTGGTGTTTGTTTCAGGCAACGTTCACAAAAATAGATATGGCTAGTAACTGGGACTATAACCATTCATGTATGCGCTTACAGTTGTATTATCTATAGCATTGCAGTTATTGATATTAGTCTGAAAGGATTCCGCTGGAGCAGTGCTGCCATTTTCAGTTAGCAGTGAAAATGAAATTTGTAGATATTTTCGTTATATTGCATTATTATTGAAAACTGATAAAAGCACATAAATGTAGACTATCTTTGGCTATCTTTCCTGTGCTATGGGCTATTGAACAATTGGGCAGGCCATAGCACTCTGATAGAAGCATCACTCTTGATAATCAGAGGTTTTTAGTGTTTTTTGATACAAACAAATCAAAAAAAAGTTTAGCATGAAAGGTTTCGAGTGATCGGTGTGAATGAATTTGTTTATAGACATCATTCAAAAACCGGGGATGGAAAACGTGTGCAACTTTCGTAGCCATATATTTTTCCAATCATAATAACTGGCCAACAACATTTCGATCCGCCTCAAATTGTTTAAAATCACAGAATTTTCATATCGATTGGAATTTCTGAATCGGACAAGATCAGTTGAGTTTGAATCGAATATTAATAGTAGACCCATGTTATATAATACTTTCAGAGAAAATTGGTTAAATCTCACGGTATAAAGATACTTTCCTAAGATTCAAATTTGAAAAATGTTACATGGTTAATTTTACGAAGATGCGAATTTTAATACAGGTCGCAATTCTATGATTGTGACTATTGTGTGAATTATATTAGAATTTAAACTAAACTGTTCTCATTGGGGTCAGACCGAAAAGAATGTGAAAAGCCTTCAGACAGCACAGAAAAGCTGTTAGGAAAACTTGGAGTCTCAAACCGAATTACATCTTTGAGTTTATATAAAAAATTGTTTAATAATGTTCTTGTGTGGTGTCAGATGGAAGAAGTGATGACAATCCTGTAAAAGCTTAGCTATCTGATGGTGTCCATTGCGATAGCTGGGTCACTTACGACACGGAAATACGTAGAACTGAAGAACTTATAAATACTATCAATTTGGACAGTCTTCGACTATCTTTTCCAAGCAACTGGATTTTTGCAAAGATTCTAGGGGAATTCTATTGTGCTTCGGAAAGTAAACATTAAGTAGTAGCTTATTACTGAAAGAGAAGCACATACCACAGAGAACAGACGTCCATCTTTAGCGTTCAACTTGTGTAAAAATCACTAACGTTGTGGAAGCTAATTGGGATATCTCCACCCGGTGCGTTACTGTCGTCATGTTTTTAGTGACCGAGTTCGATAGATTGAAAATCGAATTGTAATGACTGAAGATATTTAAGTTTGAAGAAAACCATTTTTGTTGTAAAAATCACTGTCAACTGTCCAAACAAAAGGTTCTTTTGAAATTTTTTTTTCCAGATATAGTCTTGTTATCCAGTGTAGCGCATTCCTCTGTATTTGACTCCTAAAGTGCACAGACTCTGGGTCTTACTATAAAAATTGATTCCGTCAGACACTAGTTACACTGTTACCAGTTATATTATACATAAATAATACATTTCTATGCATTGTGATCAAAAAATATAACATGTATAGCATAAAATATAGTTAACCCTTAACGCTGTTTTAAAACAATATTACGCAAAACATCTCAAAATTATTACAGTAATGTATTGAAACTATGAAACAATTTTCACAAAAGTTTAAAAAAAAATTATTTACGCCTTTGAGGGTAATATGACTCCCATGTTTGGAAATAAAGTAAAATGTGATATCAATTGATACAAAAATATCTATTGCACATTTTTAAAAGACCTATTATGTACAACAATAATGTTGCCAAAAACGGAACCTATTTGTTGCCAAAATCTGAGTGTACCGAAAAGGGATCATGCAAAAATCGGAACGTGCCAAAAACGGAATCTTACTGTACTATCATTGAACAGCCTCCAAGAAACATAAAAAACACATCGTCAATACTTCCACCATTCCATTACACGTTGAAAAACCTTGTCAATACGCTCCAGTATTGACAAAACAACTGAACGTGTAAAGACCGCTAATATGGAACACAAACAAGATCAAACATTCTTTACTAGTATATATGATGATTGACAGCAGGAAAAACAAAAAGCACCACAAAAAGTATAAGCAATCAAAACATCGAGAAAACAATATTTAGAACAGATGGATAAATCCTCGTACCCGGAACATCACGTTCCAAATCCATTCTTGACCGCTCATCATTCCGAATTAGATCCACATGACATCACTGTGAACAGCCTAGTGAAAGAAACCGATTCCACGCACCCCGGCTTGGCCACAAAGTCAACTTACTGTACTATCATACTACAAATTATGCAAAACATCAAACTGTCTTGAAAACAAAAACTCCAAAGTCTGTTAATGATTAGCGGCACATAAGCGTTCAATAATCCATTGTGGTATAACAAAATATTGAACGCGTAAAGTCCGCTATTCATGTTTACCTATGTGGAATATGAACGATATACAAAGGGACAATCTGCTCGCTTAGAAAATTACAAACACGCACATGCACTCGATACAAAACACCGCGGCAGCGTCAATGCAAACAATCGCAAGCACCGCTCCCGCTCGCATGCGGTGGGAATTGAATCGATTTTCGATTTAGGCGAACATAGATCGCGATCCAAATTTTTGAGGAAGAATCTTATTGCCGAACGGATCCGATCATCATAGTTCGTATACAATTCCGAACATGTATCGGAAAGAACCTAAATTGCAGCGATCCAAGGTGAGCGTAAGAGTGAAAAAATACGAACATGTGAGATACCATATTCACTTGGCTTTGGCCGATCGGGCGCTCAACAGATGCACACTCATAAACAAGAAAAACAGAATAAAGCATCGGAGGTAGGTGAGTGCGCATGAGCCTTGAGTGAGCATAAAACGATGCGATTCTTCCTATCCTTGTGAATAATATTTCTTGAGCGTTTTTTCAAAACGTCATATCTGCAATGAGTTACTCTCTGTTTATACTTTCTCTTTCGATTTTTACGGCGTCATTATAACACTTTTCACTTATTTTATAGTACAGATCGAAAGACGGTGGTTTTAGCTAGCATATTATGCAAAGAGCTGAGGGATAAATGTTAAAGTGACCGAAATATTAACAGAAGAGAAAGTAAACAAAGAGAGTAACGCATTGCAGATATGACGTTTTGAAAAAACGCTCAAGATTTGATGATTTTGTGAACCATTTCACGAGCACGGATATTGGATCGTGACTAATATATTAGGGACCAAGAATTAGTTCACGAGGATTGAATGGATTCATGAATAAAATTCCGGTTTCGTGAAATAGTTTACGAAAAAATAACCAGAATATTTTGATTTTGTGAACTAATGTTCCTATATCTATGAAAAAATCATGAGTCAACCTTTGGTTTCATGAATAATGTTCATAAAGTTGTGAATTAGTGCTTGGCGGAAACCGTGACCGAAAGTCACAAAGCAAAAACAAATATTTACACTAATGAAAGCGTTATGCGGACGTTACTGAAGGGAAATTGAACAAAATTATAAAAGCCATGATTTTTGTTCATGGTCCTGTTTTCGTAACGGAAAAACGTGATTGTTCCAGAATTCATGGCACTTTTTTCACGATTTTGGGAAGATTTTTTTCCGTGTACTTAACTGTGTATATAACGGTATCCAGACGGCTTACTAGAAAAACTCTGCGGTACTCTAAAACAGAAACACAAAATAAGGGAAAATATTGAAACCTCGACGAGGCGGAGAGTGCGCATGATAACCTTGAATGCGGATTAGCACTACTCTTTGTCATTACATACTGCACGGACTGGCGATAAAACACTTGTGTCTCGACCGAGTGCTCGAAAACGAATGAATAATTTGTCAGTGATTACCACAGCAGGTCACGAGAAGACGCACGACGGTTCATAGATCTATGACATTACTATCTGTCGTTATGTTATCGATGTTTGCTTCTTTATTAGTGTTAGTGGCTGTTAATTTAGAAGCACTGGGTGCAATTGATGTTGGTACTGGCAGTAGGTTTCGAAATACAAAATGCATCAGTTATTTTTTTGATTGTGTCTAGCAATGTATGTTAAAGGCTGTTTGTTGATGTTGATTCTAGTAGGTTGATTTTGGTTCTCGGCTTCGGCACATGATTTTCCATCTGGCTACAGAGCTGGGACGTAGGAATTTAACCAGAGTAGAAGCCCAGCGTAATTTGCTTATAGTTAACATTAATGTTGACTTAAGAGACAGATAGGAAAAGAGACCCACATACCAATCACACAAACGTCGTTATGAACGTCAGTGCAAAGGTTTCTCCAAGTATCGCTCGTAATGGGTGCCACTTCTCCACATTCCAATATGAATTTTTAAAGTGGTCTGATTTGGTGCACGTTGCTAGATTGTGTAAACGTACTTCGATTTCAACTTAGTTCGACTTAGTGTTAAATGTTTTTCTTTGCAACGAAGTTTTCTGTCTGGGCTAAACTTCTCAGAGTTTGCAGTACCAGATGACGGACGTGGTGTAGCTATATGTATGTTTGAGATTAGGCTCCAGTTATTGTTTTGCCACGCCAACTTTTTTTCTTGAACCTTCACTTTGGGTTCAACGATTCGGCTTGCACGCTCAGTTCTATTTGCTACTTTGAAGCTTGATAACAACATTGTCCATGGGGGTGGGCGTAGCGTAGTTGGTAAATCGATTGCCTTGTACGCAGCGCACCTGGGTTCGAGTCCCGACCCCGCACATAGGGTTAGAAATTTTTCAAAAGAGATTTTTCTAACCCGAAGAGGCGAATGACCTTAAGGTTAAAACCTCTATAATCGAAATAAAAAAAAAACATTGTCCATCGCTCTAATCTCGATGACGCTAGTGGTACGCGTGGCCGATTCTCACCCTAATGCGTTTGAGCCCAATCTTAACCGAGATCGTTGAGATTTTTTGAGGTGAAAAATCTATGGTCGCGTCTTCCTTCGGAAGGGAAGTGAAGCCGTTGGTCCCGGTCCATGCATTGGTGGGCCGGTATCTATGGTCCAGATGGTGAAGTCACCTCTGTGCCATCGTTGATAGGCACTCAGTACGAACAGAGGCCGGTAAAATAAAGTAAAATAACTGTTTTGGTATCAAAACCTCCACCAAAAATCTATCTGATAATGAAGGCTTAACATATTTGAAAGTATTTGAGCTGTTGGTCCCCCTAAAGACTACGCACGCCTATGGTCTTGAATCAAATTCAATAATAATTTTCAATTATAATTATTTGAGCATCTCACAAAATTAAAAGAAAATTTAGCCACATTTTTTTTATTTTTCTGTTTCATCTAATTGCTTTCAATCTATAACAAATCTGTGCTTTGAGAGAGAAATTTCCCAAAAGTAAACTGAGAAGAAAATAAATGTCTACCTCTTGAGTCTATTTTAATCCTACTCTTGCCAACTATCAACGGACTGTTGGTAACATGATTACACTCGATCACCCAAAAAAAGGTTGCGAGATTCTCAAACAGTAGATACCGGTAGCAAAACACTACAATAGCCGCAACCAAAGGGCAAGACAATATTCGCTAGGCCACAAGCCCCCATCGTCATCTTCACGGGTGTGGAAAGCGCTTCGTAAGCGGGAAACTTTATGTCATCTAACCACTAGTCCATAAATTGCTGCCGCTGTTGCCCATTGTGTGCGGCCATGTGAAACATCACCAAAGTTGATTGATCTCGAAACGCGCCCATTTTCCCGCGTATACAATCGAAGGGCTCCCTACTGGCGGCCGTTGCGCGCCTTCCTTGGACTGGGCGCGTAGAGCTGGGTGTGGATGCATGCGACGCTACGCTAGTTGGTCGTCGTCGTAGGTAGTCGTCTTCTACACGCAGGGAACTCTCCCTGCTGTTGCTATTGTTGCTGCTGCTGCTGTTACTGGGCAACTTGGGAAGACACGTTCGTTCGTTCGGTCGATCGTTCGAGTTGCGTGCAGTTATTGAATTATTTATAGGATTATTGATGAGGTTTATGCAGAAAAACTAAATTATGCTATGGGAAAGAATGCGGTGAACAATGGTTGAGAACTGATTCCCGCTTGGAGCCAGATAATTGGATGGCGCGGAACATGGGTATGAGTGCCTAAGCAAACCAGCAAAAGACAAAAGTAGGGTTCGTCGCGGTGCGGATGTGGGCGGTAAATGGATAGTCCGCACCGCAACCGCAAAAAAATAATAAAACCGCACCGCATACCGCAACCGCACTGCATTTACCGCACCGCACCGCGCGGTAATGCGGTAAATGCGGTAAAATTCTGTATTTTTGAAAAGTGTGTTGAAAAATTATCAATTTTTTTGAATAACCAAATATAATAAAATATTACTCGTATTTACACGTACATTAACTTTGACGGACTCCTCAGAATGTAACATTTATTAAAAAATTAAAAAAAGTTGACACTTTGTTTTATTAATAAAATTCCGTACATTTTGAGATAAATACTTTCGAAACAAGGTAAATCTTAGCATAGCACTGAAGTCATATGAAATGTAGCTGTACTTAGGGTTGTGGTACCGGTAATACCAGTACCGAAAATCCCGGGAATACCGACCCATTTTTGGTACCGTAATACCGGTACTGAAGAAAAGCCAGTACCGGTATTTTCGGTACCATACAATTTTTTTATGAAAAATATGTGGATTCTCTAGGGGGACATGTTTCAAAATATCGGTCTGCAAGATGACTTTTAATTATATTAATTACCTTCTATAAGTTAAACATTACTAGCTCCCGTTGTACTGAACGGAATGTTTAAATTCTTTATATTGTTATTATTAAATTTTCAGGATCTTGTACTAAATTTCAAAATATTCACATCTAGCGTAAGAGACGTAAAAATTTGCTATAATTTTTTTTATTAGCGACATTCTGATTGGTTTCCATTTTTTACTGGGTGGCACGTAATAAGATTATGGTCTAAATCATGTCTTTGGTTTGATCTTAAACCTTTATTTATAAAATAAAGAACAGCGATTTAGCAGCTAACAATTTTAAACTTGGTGAGCTACTCCAAATGGGGAGATTTGTGATTATTTGTGATAGGAAAATTGAGCAAAACTCCATAGTTTACAGGAAAGCAAAGAGCCTTGGTATGCAGGTCGAAACCAATTTACAGCAAATCAAGAGAAGAAAAGCGAGCAACCTGCTCGGATTTACTGCCATTCTCGCTTTGATTTACTGTTATTAATAGTGTTTCTTACTTTTACCAAGTCGCACCGCTTAGCAGTTATTGATTTCATAGTGGCCTAGATTTCGAAATAAAAGAAGGTGCCGCATACCAAAAAATATTTTCTGCTGAAATGAGTCATGCCATTCCGAATCAATTAAAAACAATAAACATGTTTTTTGATCAGCACAAATCAATCATCTGAGAATAAGGTCATCAGTTTCAGCATTCAATTTCATTTTGAAGCTCTTTTCGAATTTAAAAAAGGGCTTCAGTACCGTAGTACCGGTTCTCGACAAAAAGGGTCGGTACTGCGAACCCTACATGTACTTCATCATTATACATACAAAAACGTTCTTCCGCCCCCCTCTGAATATCTTGACCAAGCATAAGTCTCCGCTAAAAAAGTTCAAATTTGTATTCTGTATTCCTAGTTTTAAGATAGTTGTAATTTTACCTCTTTGTTAAACTATTGTCCCCCGTCTTGTAAATAGAATTGTATCCCTAGTCTTAAAACACCTGCGAATTTTCTCATAAATATTTGTTCCCCCTTTTGTGTACCAAACTATATTGTTAGTTTTAAGATAACTGTAAATATTTCCTAAAAATTATTACTATTGAATTCCTTGTTTTAAATTTTTTTCATAAAAAAAATCTTTCGCCCCCTCTCTTGTATATAGAATCTTATTTCTAGTCTTAAGATAGCTGTAAAATTTTTCTTTTTTAAAAAAATATTTCAACATTGTAACCTCCTAGTTTTAAAATATACAAAATGTAAAAACAAAAGAATTTGGCACCGCCAAGCTAACGCATTTGTGCCTATGAAATAAACGAAATGAATAAAAAAAAAAACGTTCTTCCGCAGTAATCAATAGGAAAACTTTTAAGTTCTCCAAATTAATCAAAAGTTCTCCAATTTAATCAAAATTCACAGTTGAGAAAATGTCATCGTAAACGATTCATAATTCCACGATAGTCAAGAGGAATCGGGAGAAATGATGCATTTTTAAATTGGATTTGACAGTGCAATTCAATTGTTTTTCAATGATTGTATTGTGCATTTTATATATTGGAAAAGGTTCGCTTGTAAATTTTAAAAAGTGTTCAAAATATGTCGTAAAAATACTGATGCCAATTTATATTGGACACAGCTTATAAATTTTATTTCTTAGTAACAGATTGTTTTATCATATTAGAATAAACAAAATGTAAAAAATCAAGTAGCAATAGGTCGAATACAGATTATATTCGGATTTATTTTCCAATCATTGTCAAGTCCATGGAAATTAGAGCAAGAAAATGATTATTATGTTTCCCTATTGTAAGGTAATAAGTTTCGTCGTTCTTAAATGGTAAAAGTCAAAGTTTTAATTCACTTTTTAATGCAGACTGCAGACTTATCAATTATTTTTTTAAGTGCGGTTGCGGTAATACCGCGCGGTAAATGCTCATTTCCCGCACCGCATCCGCAAGAAAAAGTGTCTTACCGCACCGCAGTTTTTGCGGTGCGGGTGCGGTAAATACCGCGCGGTTGCGGTAAATACCGCAACCGCGACGAACCCTAGACAAAAGGATGCGCGTTAAATGTGCTACGGTTAGTTGAAAACAATGTGAGCATCGCACTCGGGGTTTCGGTATGTCACTGAGCTATCAGAAATGAATAACACATGTTCCAAGTTTATACTTTGTAATTAAAATTTATTACATTTTCGTCTTCTGGAACCAAGTTCAATAGGTTTAATCCACGCTTCCAGTGAACCAATCTGGGATGTGATATTCTCCTACTACAAACATTCGTGTTTCGAACTTCGTAATCAAACATTAAATATTTATTCCAATAACGTCAATCGACCCCAGCATCTAACAATTGAAATCTACACTATTTATACAATGGCAATTGGAAAACAATAGTACATGGCTTCACGTCTTAGTCCGCAATCAATTTGAATATCTACTCAATTAAGCTCAAAATTACAACTTGTTCGCTTCTTTTAACACACCAATAACTAGACATTTACATGCTCATTGGGAAGTATCAAACATTGTTAGGCTATTTTAAAATAAATCTAAACATAAACATTTACATTTAATTGGGCTTACCAGTAGTATAGATACTCGCGTGGAATGTTCTGTGCATGGAAATTTTAATGTTTGTACATATACACGACCTGCCACGACTCAGAGGGCCGGGTCTGCGTGGCAGTGCTTGAGTCACTCAGGCAGCAGTGTGCTGGCTGGCTGGCGGTAGTTGTCATTTTCTGCTTGGTTTCTAGCGTCGCTGAGTGATTGGAGAATAGCTCTGACAGACGATCAACATCAAGCATCGTGTTTACGGTGCCCATTGATTTGCCATGAAGGCTCTACTCGGCCCGTAGGCCGGTAGGAGTAACCACGGAAAACAATTGGCTTCTTAGTGAGAGAAGGTTAAAGGGATGTTCATAGATTATTTGCGCGAATCATTTTTGATAATCGAATTCTACACATTTTCAGAGAAATTTTTATTCATATGAAAATCAAATTAAAAAAGAATTCGTTTGTACTTATAAATGAAAGCGAACATCCCTATCGGGACAGCAATTTTGCACCGAACTGACGATTGTTTAATGCAAATTTTTATCGTTTTCAAAACATAATTCCGGCCTGTTGTATTTGTCAACAATATTGGCGGTTCGGGCGGCTCACCGAGATGAGTCTCGGATCGGGTCAGGAGTAGTTGACTGTTTGCGGCGGTTCTGGGAATACCGCGGGGTGTCATTACTATTATATCGTTATGTACATAAACTTTTCTAACGGCGCGCTTCCAAGCGGAGAATAAATAGCGATAATCATAATAGTCACAAAAGTACTAATATTTACATTTATATTTACGTGTTTGCATACTTTATAATATTCCTATTAATATTTACTCTCATTGTATGTTATGCTATTTCGTTTTTTCTGACCATTAACCGAATGCGATATACTGGTTCATATTTTCTTTCTTCCTGCTAAAATAGCTAAGGTGTTCTATATGCTGGCTTCTACTCTTATTGTTGCTGTGCTGGCTGCTATATTCTGATGAATATTTACGGCACTGTCAGTTTCAGCTGTTTCCGTTGCGCTAGCTTAGACTTTACGACTATGAGGTATAAATTTTTCAAGAATTTATGGCCATGATTGAAGAAATTGACGGTGGCGCCGGGATTACCGGTCGATGTGAGCGTGTCTGCCGAGGTGAGCGATGAATAGGGGGAGTTTTAATGGAGCGGCGAACCACCACTAACGGAATGAATTTCAGTTTTTATAAACGGAAGTTGTATTTTGTGTATTGCTACGATTGATTCTAGTATGCTTTTGCAAGTTTACTGAAGGACCATAATTAGCAAAAAGCTGGAACGTCAAATTTGTTTTAGAATCGAATTTTTTTTATATTTATCACCCCTTATCCCTTCATATTCAGTGTTAGAACATAAATTAGTTATAATTGTCTCTTAAAGGGACCACTCTATTTACAACTTAAAAAATCGATTTTTTTTTCATTTTTCGGTGGATAAGTATCAAAAATGTCATAAATGTCAGTTTTGCATGGGGCCTAATAGAACATGCTGGTAAATCAAAAGTCGATTCCCACGAACATTATTTTTTTTTGCAAAATAATAGTTAGATTTAACTGGAACGCATGTTAGGAACTATACCAATCATTTTTACGCAACAAAAATATGTTCGTGGGAATGACTTCTACAGATACTCCACCAAGTGCTGTTAGGTCCCGTTAAAAACTAACTCAGACATCATATCATTAAAGGTTTAATAACTTCTCGGAAGGAAGTTAAATTGATTTGCTGTCTTCAGCAAAGTTGTACACAGTTAAATTGTCTTTCTTATTTTTACTTACAGTGACAATACGATGCATACAGTGCCATTTATCGGTGATAATGCAAGTTAGGGTTCCTTCTTCGTGTAAATTGTGGAAAAATCCCATACAAACTTTGCACACGCTGTTCCGGTAGCTATATTTGTTCGATTTTGCTTAAATTTGGAACAGATACTCCTGGTGGGACTTGGAATCGATTCAGGAGTGACCCGATAGGGGTCATTCATTCCTGTCACATTAATGACCCCTCCCATCCCCCGAACCGGTTCGCCTTGAATGACTCGAATTAGATCGAAAAATCGACTTAATCCAGCTTACAGTGAGATTAGATATTTCTTACTCCTATCACTGTTGGATCATTCATTAGTTTGCAGAACTCATACGAAGGTGGAATGAACAGAGTTTCGAGTTCTGCACGAATAATAGCTCGAATAAACTGAAAAAATAAAGAAAATCAATAAAACAAATGAAATTTAAAACTATAAAAGCCTAAAATTTGAAAAGCGTACCAAATTCATAAAATGAGTAGAATGATTCATATAAATTAAATGAATAGAATGAATAAATCAGACAAGTTCAGCACAAGGATTGAAAAATTGGGCGAAATAAAAAGTTATAAAATTAATGGAATATATTAAATTGATTTAAATTAAAAAGGGGGTGGCATAAATAAAAGGAATAATTGGTCAGAACCAATAAAATTAGAATATTAAAATTAACAAACATATTGAAATTAATAAAATTAATAGGATGCACAAAATACATTTAAAATAAAAAAATAAATAAAATAATAAATATAAATGAAATAAAATATATTAATAAAATGAATAAAATCAATAAAATAATTAAATGAACAAAATCAAAATAAATAAAATAAAAAAATAAATGACATGTATAAAATAAATGAAAAAAAAAATTAAAATATATAAAACACAAAATAAAGAGTATCAATAAATTTACAAAATCAATTTACTGAATAAAATAAAGAAAATAAATATAATTTTACCAATTAAACAAAAGAAGAAAAATAAACAGAATAAAATGAATTATATTATTGAAACCTTCATATTTAAATAGCAATAAAATTATAAGATTTAACAATAAAATTATTTTGCACTACAATATTAATTTGCGTCAAAAATAATAATTTGGATGAAATTAATATAATGAATGACTAAAAAAATTTAGTAAATTATTAAAACGAAGAAACTGAATAAAACGCATAATCTTGAAAAAAATTACAAAATGCTTAGAATGAAAACAGGAAATAAATTAAGTTAGATAGAAAAAATGCACGAAATCAATTATTAAAATGAATCTAAAGAATGAAACTAGTATATTAGATAAAATGAACTCAAACAACCAAAAAGAATGCTGAATGAACTAAATGATTAAAATGAAATGTATTTTAATATTTTTAAAATCAGTCACCTGCTCTAAATGAATAATTTAAAAAAAAACGGATAAAATACATAAAATGAATAAATTGAAAAAATGGGTATATACAATAAAAACTTAAAAATATTATTTAAATAATGTAAATGAATAAATAAAATTGTACCAGTTAGAGAACCATTGTTTCAGATAGTTCTGAAATGTTTGGTAAAGAAATGCTTCTGGTGCTGAAGCGAGGCGCACAATCTAGTGCGGTGCACAAGGCCTTGGCCCAAGAGGTCCTTGATGAAGGCGCCCAAGTCAGGTCGCTAGGGGCGGAAATGACTCTCCAGTGCAAGCACCTTGACGAGTTCACGACCGCAGAAAATGTCGTCGCAGCCGTTAAGGAACAATGCGACGTCACAATCGAGCGGGCCTCTGTGCGATTTAGAGATGGACCCTATGGTACCCAAGTAGCCTACCTCAGGCTACTGAAGGCGGATGCCAAAAAGGTAAGCTGAAGATCAGCTGGTCGGTATGCCCAATTAGCATACCCCAGCCGCCTTCAGTGGATAGGTGCTATCGGTGCCTTGAGTCCGGCCACAAAGCCTACGAGTGCAAGAACATAGACAGGAGCAAACTATGTCGTCGCTGCGGCGAGGAGGGGCATAAGGAGCGGGGTTGCACTAAGGCGCACAAGTGCCTTATCTGCACCGCTAAGAAGCAAGCCCATAAACATGCTATGGGCGGACCTTCGTGTCCCTTCGGTGAGGCAAATAAGAAGAAGCCGTGAACGTCACACAGCTAAATCATAACCATTGTGCAGCAGCCCAACAGCTGCTGTGGCAGTCGGTCTCGGAGTCGAGGACAGATGTCGCCCTCTTATCAGACCCGTACCGCATCCCTGCCGGCAACGGCAATTGGGTGTCGGACGGGTCTGGAATGGTGGCAATCTGTACAACGGGACGGTTCCCGGTTCAAGAGGTAATACACCCCTCCGCCGAGGGTGTGGCGATTGCCAAGATCAATGGTGTGTTCTATTGCAGCTGCTACGCCCCAACAAGGTGGCCAATAGAACAGTTCAACCAGATGATCGACAGGCTCTCGTCGGACCTAGTGGGCCGGAAACCGGTAGTCATAGCGGGAGACTTTAACGCTTGGGCAGTGGAGTGGGGCAGCCGCTGTACAAATAGCAGGGGTCAAGCGCTAATGGAGGCGCTTGCGAAACTCGATACTGTGCTAGCTAATAATGGCTCCGCTAGTACATTCCGTAGAAACGGGGTGGAGGCGTGGATTGACGTAACATTTGCCAGCCCGAGTCTGGCTCCAGGCATGGAATGGAGGGTAGACGAAGGCTACACCTATAGCGATCATTTAGCAATCCGCTTTAGGATCAACTATGGTGTGCAGCATCCGAGGGCGGGAAATCCCTGTCAGGTACGCGGGTGGAAGTCCAATCACTTCGACAGCGAAGCTTTCACCGCGGCCCTGGGACTCGAGGCCAACACCGACAGTCTAAGCGGGGATGCGATGGTAGCTGTTCTATCACGCGCGTGCGACGCCACTATGCCGAGAGAAACACGGCCAAGAAACGGCAGATGCCCGGTATACTGGTGGAGTGCCGAGATTGCAGCTCTACGGTCAGCCTGTCTCAGAGCTAGACGTAGGATGCAAAGAGCTCGCACCGAGGATGTAAGAGAGAACCGCCGTGAAGTGTTTCGAGCTGCGAAATTGGCCCTTAACAAGGCCATTAAAAGCAGCAAGAGAGCGTGTTTCGACAACCTGTGTGAGAGTGCCAACGCGAATCCGTGGGGTGACGCCTACAGGATTGTGATGGCCAAGACCAAAGGGGGCTCCTCACCCCCAGAATGGTCTCCGGACCGGTTGGCAACGATTATCGAAGTACTCTTCCCGTCTCGAGCCACAAGCCCCTGGCCACCTGCACTACGAGACAGTGCGGGCACGGCCGAAATGGTGGCTCCAGAACCGCGTACTACTATACGAGACATGCCGGTCAGAAAAGGGTTCCGATTACCGTCGGAGTCCCGCAGGGCTCGATCCTAGGCCCGGTGCTATGGAACCTCATTTATGACGGGGTTCTGAGACTGAAGTTCCCTCCTGGGGTCAAGATCGTCGGCTTTGCTGACGACGTAACCTTGGAGGTCTACGGGGAGTCAATTCCTGAGGTAGAACTAACCGCAGAACACGCGATCAGCACGCTGGAGGAATGGATGAGGGCGAGAGGCCTGGAGCTCGCTCATCATAAGACGGAGGTAGTTATCGTCAACAACCGCAAGTCGGCACAACATGCAGTTATCCATGTGGGAGAAGTCGCGATCACTTCACAGCGAAGTCTGAAGTCTCTCGGAGTCATTATAGACGACAAGCTGACCTTCGGCAGCCATGTCGACTATACGTGCAAGAGAGCGTCGACTGCTGTTGCGGCACTATCGAGAATGATGTCCAACAGCTCAAAGGTGTGCGCCAGTAGACGTAGGTTACTGGCAGGCGTTGCCGTATCTATCCTCAGGTACGGCGGCCTGTCATGGTCAAGAGCACTGAGGGTAACCAGTTACCTACAGAAACTGGAGAGCACCTACCGCGTGATGTGCCTCAGAGTGATATCTGCCTACCGCACGGTATCACACGATGCATCCTGCGTGATAGCGAGCATGATGCCAGTCGGGCTGGTCATTCGGGAAGATGAGGAGTGCTTCGAGCTACGTGGAAATAGGGGAGCCCGCGAGCGCACCAGGGTGACCTCAGTCGCCAGATGGCAGCGTGAGTGGGACAACTCCTCGAAAGGTAGGTGGACCCACCGGCTGATACCTAGCATATCGAGCTGGGTGGGAAGACCCCATGGGGAAGTTCACTTCCACCTGACACAATTCCTGTCAGGCCATGGCTGTTTCCGACAGTACCTCCACAGGTTCGGGCACGCGGAGGTCCCAGTCTGCCCGGACTGCCCAGGTGTAGACGAATCTGCCGAACACATACTGTTCGTATGTCATCGGTTCGACGTCGAAAGAAGAGCAATGCTTGACGTCCGTGGCTGGGACACAACCCCTGATACCCTTATTCAGCGGATGTGTCAATCGGTGGAGAAGTGGAACGCAGTCTCGGCTGCTACCATCCAGATTGCCAGTAGGCTACAGGTAATCTGGCGAACCGAGCAACAGACGACGGGCACGGCTAAGTAGTGATTGGTAAGCTGGAGCGAAAAAGGCCAAGCGCAAAAAAGGGAGTGAATGGTCTGTCCATGCCGAGGCAGGTTTGGCGCAGCGACTGGCAACCGCGTAAGGGGTAAACCCAGCCACCCCGAAGCAAGACAGAAGAGTGAGTGTATAAGCGTATAAGTGGACTGCCTCATGCCAAGACGGGAGGGTCGTAGCGTAGTATGTTGGGACTTAGCTATCGATGCCTCATGGCGTGACAGAGGAGTGAAAGGGTGAGCATCCAAGTCAGTCTCACACGGCATGTTAAGGGTGAGCACAAAAGTCAGCCTCACATGGTATGGTAGAGGCTAGCACAAAAGAAAGCCTAGCAAGGAAAGAAAAAGGTGAGCACACAAGTCAGCCTCGCATGGTATGTCAGAAGTGGGGCCTAAGAAAAATGTCCCACATGGGATGCCAGGGGGAGTGACAGAGGTACAATAGAGTGGCACGATTGAGAGTGAATCAGGTGATAGGGTGAGCACCCAAGTCAGCCTCACATGGTATGGGTGGGGCGAGCACAAAAGTAAGCCTAGCAAGGAATGAGTAAGGTGAGCACACAAGTCAGCCTCGCAAGGAACGAAAAAGGTGAGCACAAAAGTCAGCCTCATGTGGGAGTGTTTGAGAGTGAATCAAGGTGCGATAGAGAGAGCACGCAAGTAAGCCTCATACAGGACGTATGAACGCGTGAGTGAGAGTGAATGAGTACATTAAGTACAGCCATCCCCCCAGAAGTAATACCGAGAGGTAGTTCCTGGGAGGAACGATGGCGGAGCCCAATGGAGTTTAGTCGGTATTAATGGCAGCGTCACCATTCGAGCCCGACACACCCCCAGTGCACCCCGTGCGGTAGATTGGACCCTACCAATAGCACGTGTACTGGGCTAGAACGTAAAGGTCTTCTCCACTGTAAAAAAAACAAACGCTATATGTGGAGTAAAATTATGTGATTTAAGAAATACAATGACATGTATAATTAAAATCAAACTTAAAAGTCAGACATTTTTGATGCTCGTGTATGTCAGGGTTAGGAGACGTCAATTTACACTATTTTTTCTAGGTGCTAAGTCGTGATTAATATATTCTAAATCATGAATTTGTTCATGGGCATGAATAATCTCATTCAAATTTGAAACATAGTAAAAGTTCAAAAAAAATTGCCTTATGTTCTGCACTGCCCTTGTATACAAAAGTAACGTAAGCGCCACTTTGGTCAAATTTCATTTTTTCATATTTCAATTGTAATTGTCTTTAAAAAATATGCAAAATGGCCTTTTAAAACGAAAAAAACAAAGTGACACAGACGCCATTTTTTTACCAAAGTGACGCATCGGTGCAATATAGTATTGAAGATAAATTTAACAAGGTAAAGCAATTTATTATTAAGCCGTTGTGTCATAAGTAATGTTGGGAACTAGAAAAGCACCATTTTGTGTTGTAAATGGCTAGGGTGGTGTTATAATTAGGTTAGGGTGGTATTCAAATTAGTTTTTTAGCATGATAAATTTTTTTTAACCATTTACATTTTTTAAAGAACTCACCTGTGCAAGTTCGAATGCTTCTGTAAAGCAGAAGCTTAGTCTTTTTCAACATGGATTTTTCATACCACAATAATGTACGAATGTATCTTGGTGAAAACTTTTGTTCAAAACCTTGACCGCTGTTGTTCTATACTTCATCATTTCAGGGTACCCAACCAATTAATTTCAAAACCAATTCCAACCAAAACACCTGCAAATGAAATGAAATAAACCGCGAGTTGAACTGTTCACATATTCGGCTCCAAATTCATACGAAAATTCCATGGGGTCAGTCCGAGGCAATGTAAAGCCAGTTTCATTAATTTTTCAAAGTATTGCATGAAAACTGGTATTAAAATAACATGAACATTAATAAATTGTATATATAAAGGCTCTCAATTAATTCTGAAACCATCTGAAACAAATGTCTTCAAATATGCTTGTATTTTTCACAGATCGCAGAATTTAATGTGCCGCATGACAGAAATAATTACTAGAATTGTTTGGTACGAACTTGTATATTCCAGAATTGTTAATAAAGTGTCCCTATTTGACATTAAATTGTCCATAAATTATAGGGTTGATATTTTTTGTCGTCGGTATGTTGTCGCATGACAGAAATGTTTAACAAAAACGTTTCATCCCGGATGACTTTACATGTGCACCTTGATGTGCCGCGTGACAGGAATATTCACTTAAAAATTCGTCCCTTATAAAGGAGTCCGGAATCACCGAATGGGTTGTAAAGTTTCCCCGTGTGTTCGGATGACTTTACATGTCTGCATTGCTTATAGATCATCGTTAATGTGCCGCATGGCAGGTATCTTCAAGTATAAATGATTCACAAACATGGGTAGCGCATTCCGTATTCACTAGGACTTCCAGCCCAGAACCGCTTCCACGTTGCCTGAAAAAGGCCTACATAATACCAAAATGAAGTCGTACTGGTCAAATGTTGGATGAAATATACAATACATTTTATAATAATGCCTGACTTGCAGCTAAACTTCGGCAAATTAATGAAAATGGCTCTCGGATATAGTCCACGGAACATCCGTATATATCCAAAACCGACCATCTGACCAGACCACCACATATAGCCTCGGAAACTTGAATGAATTCATAATCATTTGCAGATAATTCAGTTGAAACGGTTGATAATATACGACACGTTTTACCCGGTACTATTGGTTTGTATACGTACGTCAGAATTGCATAAAACAGTGAAATGAAATCGCTATTTTTTTGCAAAAGTGACGTTAGCTGAAATTTACAAGGTTTTTGCAAAAAACAAATAGTTGAAACATTATTCGTGCTTTTGAAAACATCACGAAACGCAAAATTTGGTTTCCTGAAAAATATTCCTATTGGCGCTAACGTCAGAATTGCATAAAAGGGCAGTGCAGTTTTCGATCATTTGAAATGCATTGTTCACAGAAAAAAGCATTGTGTAATTTTAAATTTATTTTCATGCACATATTTGGAGCTTGAATATAAATGTAAAATTAAGTTCCACCACAAATACACACAACTTGTCGTGTTTCCTTCAACGAATTTTATTATAACTTCACACATTGATTGAAATGTACAGTTTTATTGAACGGGATACCAATGCATTTTAATGTATTTTTAATCCAATATTGCTGTAAAATAAATGACATGTAATATCGCATGAACAAAAGTGTAAAGTGCTTTTTGATGTTCCCATTGAGTACATCGAACTCAACTTAATTTTCAACCAAAATTTGGATTCACGCTTTGTATGTTTGCATTTGTATTGATTTACATGTCGTTTAACAGTTATGTGTCCAACAAAAAAACACCTTTGACAGGCCAACGCGGGTACCTGGGCACCCACAAAGTGAAATGCTCATAACTATGACTTCCTTTAACCGATGTGGACACTTTTAGATTTTTTGTGTTCAGGAACTCGTCCACTATTTGATTCAGTAAAATTGAACCGGATGAATGGATCTGGTTCTTGGTAATCCGGATTTTCCGGAGTAATGTTCCAGTATTGGTGCATGATTTGCAAATTTTGATATTGTCCTAGCAATATGAGTATCAAAACTCTTCAAATTGTCTCGGAAGTATGTTATTTATTGTCACGGGACCCTATGGCAATTTGAAAAATGGAATTGGAATGGAATGGCCACTCACGGCCCCACGGGAACCTGCTCCGGAATGTCCGTTCCGGGGTCAAATCACCAAAAGGTTCCAAAACCACGAGGTACAACCTACTGATGCAATTCCAAAAATTTCGATACCCATATTGCCGGTATTCCATTGAAATTCACAAATAGTATTCCAGCACTGGAACATGCTTTCGGAAATCCGGATTCCTCGGAACGGAATGAAGTAACCCGATTCATTTTTACCAAGTCTAAAAGTGGATGAGTTCCTGAATTCAAAACACCTAAAAGTATCAAAATCGGTTGGAAATTACCTTAGTTATTGGCATTTCAGTTTTGTGGGTACCCGGGTAGCCACGTCGGCCTGTAACGTAATAAAAAAAATCAGGAGCCTCTCCTCACTCCCCCTTACTATATCTACAATATTATTAACCCAAAAGCTTGACTTAGTGAAGTTCTAAGATGTCACAAAGTTTCAATTTCCAACTATGGATAAAACATTGAAATTTTATTAATTGAAACCTAAAAAGGTACCCGGGTACCGCGTCGGACACACAACGGTTAAATTTCATTATTTTTTGTGTGTTCTTCTATAAGCACAACACTACAGATAATTGTCCCATAAATCTTTAAAGATTGATAAACTCTGAAATAATCCACTTTGGGACATATCATGGTAACCATTTTTATTATAAAATTAGTCTTCCGCCCCCTTCTGCAAGGTCTAACACAATTACAAATAATTAGTCCGCTGTTGTTTCTCTGTTGTTTGTACATTTGAATTTCTAATTACAAAATAAATTGAAACATTAATAGAATCAACCCAATCGGAAATCGTAATCGGTTAAGAAAATATTGTGAGCAGGAAACATTCCGAAGCAAAATTAATTCTCAGGTCCATTTACGCGAGTCGTCATAATAAATCTTCCGGTTACATTACAAATGTTTGACATACGATGCCAGAATGAGAAATAATTTAATTGAATTTTTTCACATACGACTTCTCAAACCCACCTGCACAATTGTGGCCTGCCAGTAGCTCTCATTTGCATACAAACAGTTCCACGCGTCGTCTATCGTCGTCGTTGGCCAAAATGTCAACCCTAATGTGCCCCCATTCTTTTGTTTTTCACACCGCATGACATTTCGCTATCGAGTTGCCCTGATCGGCACCGACGTCCAACCGTTTTCCGCATTCGAAGGCAAACCTAAGCTAACCTAAACCGTACAAGTCAATTGTATATTTCCCAGGCATACCAGTAGCCGCCAACCACCGCACAGCAGAGAGCTGAGAACATGAAATGCGCGGTCGGTTGCACAATTCGCGCTGCACCGAACGCTAGCAAACAATAATAACGACGAAAAAAGAACGCTCTAGCCACCCCCACATCCCCACAATCTACTCGACACGGTTCGGTTCGTCGGTCAGTAGTACCTACATTGCGATTGAGTTCTCCCCAGTGCGCAGCGACGTGGTGTTGGGCGGCGCGGTGCTCATTCGAGTGGTCTCCCACCTTTCGTCAAAAGTGCTACTGCGCATGACTTTTCCTAAACCACCTTAGCCCCACAGCACCGTTGCCAATGTAGTGGCATGTGGGCGGGGTTTTCTCCCGCTTATTGCGAGAATTGGAAACAATGGGGGAAATTGAGAGCAAATTAACGATTGCAATGAAAAACGGTTACGGCTCTTTAGACAATGATTTGAACATGGGAAGGGTAGCTAAAATATTCCATTTTTTCTCCACACTCGGCAGACCCGCGAATCGGTAGCAATCTCTAAACTAATATATAATAACACGATTTGTGTTCTGCTCCGACGATGGGGGGCTAAAAGGATCGCGTGCATTAATCAGATTGACTATCCAACTACTCAACTAGTATGGCAACAGTTTCCAACGACTGGCTGATGATTGTTCTGCTGATTTTCTCTAACCCTATTTTAATGGAATGCGTTGTGTGGTTTCAGCCATGAACGCGCACTGACAGGTGAGGGACTGTTTTGTACCACTTAGCTAATATGACACGTTGAGAATAAATAACAGGATCATTGAATTCTGCCTTAGACTATCTATATAATGTCTAACGAGTAGTAATAGTAGTAGGAGGAATCGTCACTTCTATCACGGGTATTTGTTGTTAAACTTATTGAAACTTTTAAACTATTCACATCGAAATCGCTATCATTTACATAAGAATTTTGCACTATCTAAGCGTTGTTAGAGTCACTTCAGGACGGGAAAGTGTGTTATAAGTACAGTTCAAGGGCGGCCTGTTCATTGAACCCGGTGTGCAGCAGGTCGTTGAAGGGGTTCAGCGAGTCCAGATGGCTGAGCGGACTGAGGCACGGTTCCGACAGCTGGAGCGAATCGGCGTCCGATTCCAGGAACAAACCAAACTCCAGTTCGTTCGGAGTGTTAGCGTTACAACTGTTGAACGTTTGCTTAAGTCCACCGTGGGACTGCAGCGGGCTCATACAGGGCTCGGACAGGTTTAACGAATCATTGTCAGAGTCCAGCATCATACCAAGATCCACTAGCTGATTTCGCGTATCTAAACTCGGAGCCAGATCGTCCAGTTTGTTCACGATTTGTTTGGAACGGTTGGAAGTGCTCTTTCGGTTGGATGCCGATTTGGTGGGTTTCTTTGATTTTCGCTTAGCAGCCGTAGAACTTGACTTCCCGGGGGATCGCTTCACAGCCACTGGACTCACCGGTCTAAAGATGGCTTCGTTCAGCATTGCTCCCTTAAGCATCACCTCTCTCTCGATTTCATTGTGATTCACCATATCCATGTCATTGTTGTTATCCATCAACAGACTGCTGTCCGTGTTGTTCAGTATGTCGTTCAATATCCGAATGTACTTCATCGCCATTCGCAGAGTGGTGATTTTGGTCAACTTTTCACACGCGCTGTTTCCGGTCTGACCGGGTGAACTAACGGGGGAACAGTTCCCGCTGGCTCCTGCCACCACGATCGGAACCGCTTTTCTCAAATTTTCAAACGCACTATTGATCTCCCTCATCCGGGTGCGTTCCCTAGCGTTGGCCGTTTTCCGCCGGTACTTGCTTAACGGAGCAGCTTTCTGTTTGGGTTTCTCTTTCGGAATCGATTTCTTCTCATGCTTGACCGCTGCCGCCGCCGGTGTCGATCGGCGCGACTGTCGCTGTCTTAGCGAATATTTCTCATCCTTTTTGACGATCTCGTCGCTGCCGCTGGTGACACTGCTAGTGCTGCTGTTGCTGCTACTGCTGCTGTTATTGTTTGCGTCGGCCAAATTCATGATGGGCATCTGGTCGAAGGTGAGACCCGCTATTGATCCTAGCTTGTGATGCATTGCGGCGGTTCGCGTGGTTTGATTTTGCCTAGTGTTTTTACCGATGCTCGCTGTAATGTTTCAAACCTGAAATGAAAAGAAAAGCGGAAGAAAATCTTAGTTTCGCGTTATTGGGGATTTAAGGTGAAGCGATGCCAAAATCAAAACAAAGGTTCGGTTATGTTCGGCTATGTTCGGGTTACGTTCAGCATCTGTATGCGGCTAGAAAGTACTATTCCGATATGAGATGGCACGCACATAAGCGTATCGTTCAGCAGTCGGCTGACTGATTTTTGCACCACGTGTTTCATTTGTTTTGAAAAATAAAATGGTACAAATTTCCCAAACCAATCAAAATTCCGTGAAGAGAATCTATTCATCAGCTTGTGCTAACATGCCTGCATACAGTGGTACAATTTCTAAGCAATCTGATATAAGACATTCAAATTACAAAAGATTTTGTCTTGCGCGCCAATGCAATGTTTTGATTTTGTCGATGAAATAAAAAGAAGAAGCAGAAACGGCGGCGGCCATTTTAGCTGCCACCTTGTGGTTCTATTCAGCATGTCCTTAATATTTAAAATTAGATTAGGATGTGTAAGTCAAATGAACGATACAGGAGTGACAATCGTGTATGAAAAGAAAATCTGTTTTAATCCACCTGTTGCAATTGTGCTTTTCTCATGTAGGCTAACTATGATTTTATGGCATACATATAACTTATATTATTCGTTATTATTATTGCTTCTGATTCAACCGTATTCTTCGACACATCCATGAAAGACGAGATTCGTGGAGTCCCGGATCCGCAATTGATCCCAAGTATCTTTCATAGTAAATTTCGAGAAGTCGACTGCAACAAGATGTTTTACACCGACGGGTCAAGCCTCGACGGCTCCACTGGCTTGGGTATATTCAATCAAAACCTCACTGCCTCATTCAAACTCAATGATCCTGCTTCAGTTTACGTCACAGAACTTGCTGCTATTCAGTATACCCTTGGGATCATTGATACTTTGCCCACCGATCATTACTTTATTGTTTCGGATGGCCTCAGCTCAGTAGAGGCTCTCCGTTCAATGAAACCTAAAAAGCACATTCCATATTTTTTGGGGAAAATCTGGGAGCGCCTGCGTGCTTTATCTGTAAGATCGTACAAGATTACCTTAGTTTGGGTTCCTTCCCATTGCTCCATTCCAGGTAATGAAGCGGACTCTTTAGCTAAGGCGGGCGCTTTACAATGTGACATATATGAAAGATCAATTAACTTCCACGAATTTTTCAGTATTACTCACCAGAGAACCCTCGAAAGTTGCCAAACTTCATGGAGCAATGGTGAACTAGGAAGGTGGCTACATTCGATAATCCCTAAGGTATCAACGAAACCTTGGTTCAGGGCGATGGATGTGGGTCGGGATTTCAATATTTCATTCGCGTGATGTCTCGGCTCATGTCCAATCACTACACGCTGGACGCTCATCTCCGGCGTATTGAGCTCGTGGATAGCGGTATCTGCGCTTGTGGCAACGGTTATCACGAGATCGATCATATTGTCTGGACATGCGCCGAGTACTGTTCTGCCAGATCTCAACTATTCGATTCCCTTCGGGCCCGAGGAAGATCACCCAATGTCTCGGTTCGAGATGTACTAGCAAGCCGCGATCCCCTCTACATGTCCCTTATATACACGTTCCTAATAATCATCAATATCCAAATTTAACTGCCCCTATCATCTCTTATCATTCCCAGAAGTGCCCTCTTCCGCCTATCGTACCCCAACGATGGTCTGATGCGACTCCAAGACGAGACAAAACATCTGTCGAATGTCCCAACAACACGAGACCTACAGTACAACATCACACGTGCAACACGGTGTGTTGCTGATCCGCATCTGAGCCGTACTACGAAATCGTCTGGAGGAACCCCTGCCGGCTCGAGGAAGACCGCCCGGCGTCCCAATACATGATGCATCCGTCCAAATCTGTAATCCTGGCCGTTGATTCAAGATGCCGGAAACTCAAAGTTTATATTCCCCCGTCTGTCTGCCTTGTCCACCCTCTCTCCCATGTCTCTGATACACAAGACGTAGGACTTAACCCCCCCCCCCCCCCCTCCCTTGAATATCTTCCCAAAACATAGGTGCCCCCTATCTTCTAGTTTTAGTTGATCAATATTTAATCTCGTTAAGAAATGCCCAATAGTACCAATACTTAAAAATAGCCCCAATTAATCTCCCCCCCCCCAATCTTAATAAAATTAAACCACTCCTAGTTAATAAGCTTGTAAAATGTTCCGCTTAGTTAATAATTAATTGCTCCGACAATCTCCCTTCTAAAAACCACAAAGTGCATTGCTGTACAAAGAACACACAAAATGACCCCCCCCCTAATCTTACGAATATTATATTATCCCCTCTTGTGTATGTATAAGTTAGCTGTAAAATTCCTTTAGTTTCATTATATAAAAACAAAATTATTGTAAATGTGTAACCTCCTAATATTAAGCAATTCAAAATGTAAAACAAAGAAAAAATGGCACCTTTAAGCTAACGCAAAGGTGCCTTGTCAAATAAACGAATTGAATAAAAAATCCCCTTTGAGCAGTTTTAACATCTGTCAACCCAACCAGCGAATCACGATTGTACAAAATTTCCAACAAAAACGTTTTTAATCCACCTAACAGTGTGACGAGACATTTCTTATAACCCTTATCACTCTTTTCTGATATCATATCGATTGAGAATATTTAGAACTTTATGTTTCGCGATGTTTTCGATAACACATGCAGAGAACTAATAACTGAAATTGTAGCTCTTAATATCACGCTACCTCTGAAGTGCATGCGTGACTAGTTCAAATTTTATTTCGATATCGACTTTTTCTAAAAGTGACTTCCTAGTAGTATCTTTGATTTGACTTATTATCGCTCATCCTAATGCCAAAAAACAAATAATAAACTCTCAAAACCCGTTAGGGAAAATCGTCATCACTGCAATTTTCGTTTACACGCAATTTTTCGATAACATTCCGGCACTTGTGTTAGTGCACTGGGTGCACGCTGCTCTGAAAATCTAACGAAATCGTCTTAGGGCACCAGCGGGTCTCATTCCGAGCCATTTGCGCGATTTTCAGCGGGTTAAATCTGTAAAGAATTCTAAAAACTAGCTGCTATTCCATAATTTTCAGTTTACCAATTCGAGAACTCGTGCTAACCGCAAGTCATGAAAAATAAACTGCATTGTGGAGCGACGGTCACTACCCCGTTTACTAAAGCTATTATTAATTTTCAAATGCTTTTTAATTTTTACAACCTTATTAGGGAAAGTTGTTTAATAAGCTTTTGTAATATTATGTAGGAAAAAAAGCTGAAAACTTCTGTATTTTCTCAAATTGCAACATATAAGCCCTTAAGTATACCAATTAATTTAGAAAGCCATTTTAAAATAAACTATCGCACAAATAGGAATAAGATCAGCAAAATGTTGGAAGAAGTCGACAAAATAACCCCTTGAAAACTACCAAAAAATTGGTGTAGTTCGATGCAATGGAAAGAAAATATCCTCAGAAGAAGGGATGGACCTATTAATGTGGGACACAGTGTATAATAAATATAGTAAAGACCCGTTTTTATCAGCCTCATGGTGTGTTTTAAGCTGACATTGACTACATTGGGACATATTTCTTTTCTTCTTTATAATAAACTGAAGCTGTTAAAATATTCTTCCCTTCCCTTGATCTAGTCTGATAGCTATTTCTGATTATATCATATAAATTTCTCTTAAAGGGGCCTTCTAGCGCAAATTTAAAGCAAAATGATTTTTTTATTTTTGCATATTTGCATTTTTAAGGTAAGAAAAATATGCTCAAGCAAGGGTTTACTCAAATTCAGCCTTCACTGTATTGTAATAAATAGGCAGTATTCGACGAAGTTTCTTGTGGACGAGTGTAGAACGACTTTGTTTCTACTTACTTAGGGTCAGCGGCTTAGCTAGAAATTCGGTTTGGTGGGGGTTTGGTGAAAATAGAACGTAATCTAAAAATTACATAATTCCGAAACCGTCATATTTGAATTTATGGAGAATTAATTTTTCAAAAAATAATAACAGAGTTCGTTTTTTTAGCGAATTTGTTGAGACAACTTTATTTGCAGGAATGAATACCACGAGTAGGGAGTATATCGATTTGTAAATGATATTTACGCAATGTTCCTTAATCATTTTTTTTTATCTTAAACAACTTTTTATTGCGAGCTTCACAAACTCAAGCTTTGGATAAAATGCAAAATTTATTGTTTATAAATAGTAGAAGATCATAAACAGTACAATTATAATAATTTATTTTAAAGGTACAAATAGCCTAAAATATGTTGATACCCTGAACACACGGAGCCTTCTTGTCTTCAGCAAAGTGGGTTGTAATAGCACTCTCCAAAATTTTGCTGAATACATTAAGCCTGGAACTAGATTTGTTTGAAGAGTAAATTCTACATAAATACTTCTTAGAGGATATAACGCCAAAGTTATTTTATCAGATGATGTGCTGTTTAACGTTTGTGAAATTCATCGAAGATACTAAACCTCCGGAATTGGCGGTTGCAAAATTATATAATCACGAAGGGACACGAAGGGGGGGGGAACAAATAGTGGACTGTATAACTAACTATCTTCGCCCAGACCTTGCCTTCGATCACTGGCTTTCTTTCGGTGATCCTAATACACAGCACGGGTTCACTAAACTTAACTTTTATTTATATAAAGATTGGGAGTAGAAAGTTAACCCATGTGTACTGTTTGATGATCGATAGATAACTGAACTTTATTGCTCAACATGATCGCGCTTATCTACCCGGTATCGGGTGTGTTTGGTGAGAGATATTGAGAGCATTGACCTTAAATTACTGTTTGCGAATATTTATCTTACCTATTCATATAATTGGTGACACAACAAAAATGAAAAGCTCATCCAAATTGATCAGGACCTGCTAGAGTCGAACGGAAAACGCCATTTTTCTTAAGTTTTACTCCACTTTCGGAAAGTGTTATCCTCGTCATTAATCATATTACGTTTTCGTCTCCACTCTACGCATTCCCAAAATAAAGACACGTTCAGCAAATGTTGAATGCTGTGCAATTTTTCGGTGAGCAGTTCTATGTTTCATGTTTCTGTGTTTCCAACTTCGCTTCCTATTAAAAAGACCCTAATCCATATCACAGTACACCCATTCAAAAGTGAGCTCAATATGATAGGAAATCTGGGAATTATGATTGATTTCAGGGCTCTGCAATGAGTGTCTATTGGAATGTTTTCAGGCAGGTATTCGATATTGATGTGATTAGACAACTATTAGATCAAGACCAATAGATCAGTTACAGGTCAAGATCCATCAATCCAATTATTTTTTGGGTGGGCGGCAAGGGGTGGGGTTGAATCCTGAAGCCTTCTCTTGGCTACGCCGTTGCTTGGAGTTATTTATATAGCTTTTCATTTTCTAAGATCTGTTTCAGATCGATCCGATGTTGGTGACTTAGAAACTTTGCAGTCATCAGGTCCGCGCAAATGAAATTTTTTTAATCGATAAGTGATCAAGTTCCATGCCGACAACTTGGAATTGTTCGGCGGTTATTTCTGGCGATTGTAGATAGAAAAAGGACATACGAAATTCGTTTAATCGAAATAATATTTGGCTAATTTAAATGCTTTACTACTATATTGAACAATACATAGGCGACAAAGGGTAATCCACAAAAACAAGCTATAACTTTTAAAGTATTCAAAACAGATATTTGATATCTTCAGTAAAGTTATTCGCAAAAGTAAGAGCTAAAAATTTGCTGAAGACATCATTTCAATAAAATCAGTTCCAAGAAAATTTATGAAAATATCTCACTCGTAGGTGGATTAATCATCAAAAAACTAATACCAAAAGAAAGGCCATATTACATCTATCAAATTCTCCGAAGACACTATTGACCTAAAATTAGCCGTTTTGGTGTTAAAAATAGATATCATGTTTTCGGTCTTATTTGTAGCTATGGGAAATGATAAAAATCTTTCGTCCATATTTAAAATTAAATATCTCTTAGTCCGATTTCAACAATCTATAGATCGTTCGAAAAGTATTCGTAAAGGCTGTCCAAAAATATGTAAAGTGTTTATCTATGTCGTCAATTTCGGCAGATAATTAAAAAAAACTGCAAAAAAACACAATTTTTACAATTTTAAGCATTCATATCTTGAAAACTAAACATCAGAATTAAAAACAAATTCAATATTTATTCGTCAAAAGGGCGAAAGTGTTTTTTGTAAACAAACTTGTTTCGCTCATTAGTGGAGTTGAGAGTGGAATTTCATGAAAAATATGCGTTAATGTAAATTTTTACCCTTCGTAGAAGTAATTTCAATTATTTTCTGGTTTGTAATTATAGTAAATTAAGAGAAACCATCAAAATAAAAGTTTGTGTACAAATCTTATTCGCCCTTTTGCAAATTTAGTATGGAATTAATAGCGTTCTGTCTGGGTGCTAGGCCTTTTATTTAAAATTGGTTTCAGTAGCGGTTCAGCCATTACTGAGAAACACGAATCAGTACCGTCTTTGCGCATGGGCACACTGGGCCAGGGCCAGGGGCTCCGGGATTTTGGGGGCCCCCAACAAGGATGAATACAAATAATTCTAAAGGTTATGTTCCAAAAAATAGTCGCACTCAATTGTTTATAATTCTTTGCTGTGTGGATAATAATGAATCAGTAGCAGCTAAGAATCGAACATTGCACCTTTTCCCATGCGATTAATCAAGCAGGTAATCACGTGGAAATATGGTACTGCAAGACCAGGATTGTATTGAACAAATTTGTCAATTAAACATTCCGATCCAAGTTTATTTTGATCAAAAACAATGAAATGTTTTGTACAAAACTTATACAAAGCTCGAAAGGCACTAAACAGAAGCGGCAAATAGAACATGTTGGCGAAACTTATACAAAGAGCTATACAGAAAGTGGAAGAAGATTATGTCGAAATTCGCTATAAAATTCTTGTTTTGCAAGCGATTCGCGGATGTGGCAAACATTCAGTTCTTCACGATGTCTGGGACCGGGAACGGGAAAATATACATGGAAGACTTCAAAAGTGACTTCTGGATTTCTTGAAGTCTCGCGAAGACTCTATACTTTCTCGGCCGTATTTGGCATCTTTTACTATGCCTTCTTAGACTGGTACAGAAACAATGATGTAATCAAAACTTGAGCGACATCTGTCTTAAAAGGGTTAATAATGTTATTTTCTATTACACTCTGTCCTACAAAAAAGCTATCATGAAAGCGTAAATCTCAAAAAATTTAAAATTGCCATTATGAAAGTGTGATTCTAATAGTCTACACCAATAAACCCTAACTTAACCGTCACACAAAGCAGATATAATGTGCGTACCTTTCAAGATATTTGAAGAACATCGAGTATATGAATGAGCTCTTCTGGAAAGATATCTTGACAAGGCGAATAATTTTCTGAAACTTCATCTAAGATATTTAAAATTCTACGTTAACAATGTTTTCAAGAGGCCATCCACAAACAATAACTGTCTGTAACATCAAGTGTACTACAGATAGAGATTTTTGATCTTCAGTAAAAATGTTCGGAAAACAAGTTCACAACACTCCTGAAGACTTTATCTTTCTTTTCATACATTTAAAAAATTGTTACAAATATTTCACATCAAGGGGAATCAATCACTATAATTACATCACAAAATTGAGGTTCTTGGATCATCATAAAACCTCTAAGAATACATCATTGCTGTACTCTTTACCGTTTTCACTTGAATAATTTTTCGCATACTTTTGGCGAAAAAAAAGCTGAATTCTTGTGGTTTATATCGTGTATATTTCTAGACATTTATTAACATAAGACCCTAAAGAAGAGTACTCAAAAATCCGTTGATAATACAAACGGAAAACGGTTACAATTATTGTTTCAAAATGTTGACAGATACGTGTCAATTAAAAAGTTTGATAGCACTGTTTTCCTATCCGTTTAATACATTTGATAATTACTGACATAAAATGGCCTCAGTGTGGCGAAAATTAGATTTAACATGTAGAAACTACATGAAGTGTTCATCAAAATATTAGAAGCACTGCGATCCGCTTAAGGCTACACGTTATGGAGTATGTACGAAGGCATTTTTACTACAGACACTTTATACACAGACTAGCGAAGTGTCAAAAAGTGCAGTCAAACGAGCATGAGGGTTTTGAGAGAGGAAGTGCTAGAGGAAGCCCATACAAAGCTTATGGGAGCTTCTGTGATGCCAGTTTACATCCATGGTTGCTAGTTTTACTGTTTTTCTCTCCGCTAGTCTGTTATATAAAGTGTCTGTAATTTTTACTAGTCAACAAGGATAACATTCAAATAACGGACGTTTAACCCGCTCTAATCCACCATTCCTGCTTCCTGGCGGAGGCACTCTTCACCCTCAAGCAACGTTTTACAATTATGTAGATCAGATTACACCGCCTGTGGAGAGCATAACGTAGTTAGTAAATCCATTACACTGTAAATACGTAGTTTACCTATGATCGAACTTCGACCGCCGCATATAGTGTGTTAGGCCCTTTGTCACTATCGGTCAGAAGTCGTAGTAACTTTTTAGGATCTGCTCAAAGTATATTCCGTTTTTCGAACGTACTTGGACATTACAACGACATCTATCGTGATGGAAATCTGACTTCGTGTTTTTCTCTATATATTTTAATTCCCACGGTGTGGCATGGAGTAAAAATGGCTCCGTGATGCTGGGGATCATTTTTGATCATCCTACCGTGCAGTTGTTTATACCTGTTCAATTACAGGGGCCCCTTAGCTCAGTAGTGCCCAGAGGCCCCGAGTGGCGTTAAGACGGCTCTGACACGAATGAGAGTTTTTCCGTTACATACACACACACACACACACACTCACACGCATAGACACACACAGGCATTGTCCCAAATCGTCGAGCTGAGTCGATTGGTATATAAGACTCGGCCCTCCGGGCCTCGGAAAAAATCTTGAAAGTTGAGCGAATTCTATACATTTCTTTTATAAGAAATATAAAAATATATTAAACAACTATAATTTTTGTTGTGCTTTTCGGTCAAAAAAATTTAACGCATCTCAAGAAATCCGGAAAAAATCACCTGCGATAATCCGTATATAAAAGTTTGCCCTTTTGCGCTAATAGAGAGATGTGCATGAAGGTGGGCCGTGCGTTGAAAGAGCGCACTGTTACAAAATCCTCCATAACTCTCGATAGAAACCAAAATGAAAAATTATCAATACAGATTATTGAAGGTGAAAGATTGCCGCATAATTTGATATACGTTTTGAAAACGTTTTGAAAATAAGCGTGAAGAACACAAGAAAAAATGCAATTGAAAATTTTAAATAGATGCAAAGTACCGTTATTCACACGATTATAAAGAAAAAACATTTTTATAAGATAGTGCAAGTATCATTTCATAAGTGTGCAAAAATTCATTGAATTATCTTCAGTAGTTTTTGAGATATAAAATTTACAATTTTATAATGCAATAAAGTTAAAAGTTAATATCTTTAAAAAAAGGAATTTTAACGAAATATTTATAACAAAAGCTATTCACTATAATCCCTATACAATAAAATATACCTCATGAAGATCGGTGATTTTGCGAAAAATTCGAAGATCACTTGACATGGCTTTACTCATATAAGCTGACCAATTCTGACGAAAAAATCCGTACACCATACCGCAACGAAGCGAAATCGTTCACCACGCTTAGGCAAACAGTTCGCACGGTGTGCGGATTTTTTCGTCAGAGTTGGTCAGCTTAGGTATATATAAATACGTTCTTGTAATAAAGTAACGGCGAATAGCAGGAATGCCTTGAAACATACTTAGTTCAATTATTATTTTTACAGAAGATAAACTAGAAAAGCACTAAATCATCTTAATAAAAGCTGCCACTACACTTAAAAAAATATCGATTGTTTTCTCGACGACAATGTGAAATAAGCTTGCGCGGTTCAAAATCAGTATTAAGGGGGCTCTGGTGTAAAGTGTTCTAACCAAAAGTAATTTTCTGTTAAGATTTTGAAGACAATGCAAGAATGGACTTCTTGTGAAAAAAATCCATCGCGCAGAGCCACATATACGAGCGTTCCAAAAGCAGACGTCCAACCATTCCACCTCCAGGAGTGCGTCGGTGGATATGATAGCTCTTGACAAAATTATCTGACACAGAAAATTAACCAAGAGTTTTATAACTCAGACTTGTGGTTACACGATGAACCAAAATAAAAGACAAAGAGCACATCGGAGAAGACAGAAGATCAATAAATATTATTTTAAAATATAATATAAATGTTTAAGAAAACCGAAAATGAACCCTAGAAATAATACCTTTTGTGTATAGGGGAACCCTTCATCGCACACTCGAACGAGTCTCATGTCGTTCGAGTGGCCGTAAAATAAACTTCATGCTAATTATTGATCAGCTCACCCACGCCTTTTAGCAAGTTGAAACTCACTTAGCAACGGACCTTTTATAATTCCTTTTCTGAATATTCAGCCCAGCAGCACTCGAGGTCGCATTTCCAATTCAACTTCATTTTTATTAACTCACCATGTGCCGCAAATCAACAAAACGAAAACAATCGTTTGGTATGGTTGGGTAAAACATTTGTCTTATTTCATTGGCGATACTTGTCTCCAGGAAATTAGGATAAGAGTTGTATATACAGCTGTCAACATTCACTTTAACGGGAAATTGCGGACCAACCGTTGTTGGAACAGAAGTAATGGTTCGTTCAAAATCGCCATTCAAAGTGAATTTTGACAATTGGCCTTAACACCCTATCCTAAAGGATCAAAGTTCCGAAGGAGCATCTTAATACTGCTTTAAAAATCTTCAAACCATGGTCATATCTGCAAAAACCACGATCGTGGTTATAAGGTCACAACAACTTTTTAAGTTGGTCATGATGAGGCTGAGATAGAGCCGGATCATTCTGTTTGACCCTTCTTAACTCACTCTGTGTTTCCCATTTGCCCCGAAGGAAACATTTCGGCCCTATTTTACCCCCTGTCATCATCCACGAAATTCGGTGGCTTACGTCTGGATGCCGTCAACAGTCAGCCGTGGCGCCCGGTCTGATGGCGGATTCGGCTGGTTTCGCCAATTGCTTTTTGTCTTTCAATTATCGGAGGTGTGTTAATTTTTAGCGGACACCAAACTCATGGGAAATAAAATTGTCATCGGCTGCTATAAGTCTTCGTTATAAGGTGTTAAAATAATACGCTTTCGACAGCTTTATGGCGGTGAAATGATGAAAATGAGAGACACTCGCATGGTTGCGAAACAGAAGGATGTTCTTTTTTCCAGTAAAGGAGCTGCGAGGCACACTAAATTATAGTTATAGGATAACCTCCTTTCTTGTAATGAATCGATGTCGATAATGATTATACTCTACTGGTACTTAGTTAAAAATAGTACAACATGAATTGACATCGAAAAAAAAATGCAGAAAGTCTGATTCTCCGAAGCGCGACCTGAACCTCGCAATCCGTGGAAGGTTAAAATTACACACAAAAAATAGCTATCAACGTGTTAATGGTGATTGAGTATCTCTCGGAAGAATGAACGCTACTTAATGGGATCCTTCTTCTCGCTCGATTAGCCACCTTCTTGAACAGCCCAAAGTTTCATTAGCCATAAATCACAAACTATAGCACTATTATTCTCACACGCGGGACCACGGCGTCGCAATCAGCGTGCGGCCATATTTCAACCTGCGGTACCCGCACAATTCGAATTCCGACCAACAATAGAGCGCGAGCGATTATTATTTACGATGACACACTAGGATTCTGATGGCGAGCTTTCAGCACTCGGGCGGTCAACTGTTAATAGGATTTCTTTTTATAATCTCCACCCTGCCCTGGTCGAGCCGCGCCGCGCCATTGCCGGTTGCGTGGCACCTCGTTTAGCGTTGGGAAGGCCGCCTCCGGGCGGTTGATTTCACAATCAATAATGATCGCAGCCGATTTGCTGGATGCAATTCACAACAAGGGGAGTCAAATGCGAACGAGACGCAAGTCATCCATGGCATGGGCAGCGTGATCCTCCATCGTGATGGAGGCCGTGACTGGGTTAGGTACTCGAGAGGTCGTCCTCGATGTTATTATAATGGCGTGCGGATGGGTTGCCGACACCCCAGGCCTAACCAGGAACGATAAATTTTCGCATCGTTTTGTGCGGATCACGGGTTGCGGTAATTTATGGCGTTCGAGGCGTCATGGGAAGGTTCCTTTGGGGAAGCTTTTTTTTTGCTGCCCTTGTTTTTGGTTTCATCATTGATGGATTTCGATTTAAATCGGGTAGCTTCTGGGGAATGGTGGCGGAACTCCGAAAATTGTCAAAAAAGTGATTGAGTGATTTTTGGTTGCATGTGTTTCATGAAAATTCATTCCGTTGCGGAGTTGTGCCGTACATAAAGATAATTATACACTCAGGTTTTTTTTACGCGGGGGATACGAGCCGCGTAAATGAAAACCGCGTAAATTTCAAAATCCGCGTAAATGAAAACCGCGTAAATTTCAAAATCCGCGTAAATGAAGACCACTTAAATTTAAGAATCCGCGATAAAGGGAACCTCATTGATGGATACCGCGTAAATTCCAAAATCCGCGTAAATGAAAACCGCGTAAATTTCAAAATCCGCGTAGAAAAAACCGCGTAAAAAAATACCGCGCAAAAAAAAACCGCGTAAAAAAAACTTGAGTGATGTATATGTGATGATTTGAATTGTAGGAGTTTTTGATAAGAATTTTTTTGAAGCGATCGATTAAAATAATGGAAGCGATCATTGTTCGAAATGATAAAGGTAAAATATTACAGTATTTGAAATCCTTAGATTTATGATCTTTTTGTTAAAATTAAGTATCATATTTTTTCAGAAAGCTACCAACATTTTGAATCGGTGAAAAATGATCACCACGTTTAAAAGTAGACGTCAGCGATTTAAATATCTTGTAAAATTCGTAATTGTTTAAGATTTAGATAGTAGTAGAGAATAGGCATATAATTTTCAATCAAATATGCAATACTACACAGAACTGGTGTAATGTATATAAAACGTCATTGATCCAAGACAAAAATACAATTATTGAGAAATTCCTGAAAAATGACAAAAGTCTGGAAAAATCTGGCACACCCGAAAGAAAAAAAACAGTGTGAAAAATTCTGGCCTTCGTTAGCTTCCAATAATAATGCTTTCATGTTAACAATTTTTATTTTATTGTTGGTGAGTACGCTGAAATTTGAAAATTGTGGGGACCGTGGCACCCGCAAGGCAGTAACTGCACCTGTGTCCAAGCATGGGAAAATTCGTTCACTCGCGCGACTGTTGCTAACTGTGGATCACAAAGTAGTCAAAATATTGTGCTCACTAATTAACCATAATCAACGCATGAAGGGAGAAGTCTAATAACTTCAGAGCAGGTCACTAGATGGGCAAACTGCGAATCAAAAGTGAAGCTTAAAAAAATTAAGAGCAGCGTCAATTCTTCGCTCGTGAATGTTTGTCACGTAGCTTCGCGAAGCTCACAATGGTTTCTTCATGCATGATTAAAACATAGTACCTATTTTTGCACTGGATTTTTTGCTGACAGATCGCGTTATGGGTAGTTTTGTGATACACTACTAGCAATTTGATCTACTGAAGTTCCTTGCGGTCTATTTGTTAGCAGTGCATTGTTGTAAATTTTTAAAACCATTGATTATCAGCTGGTTTTAAAATAGTATATGGTTTGCCAAGTATTAATTATATTGTGCGAATGTGAAAATGAAATAAAACTGTATAATGAAAATCCTATGCAAACCGCGAACCGCTCGAGAAGAGCTTCGCGAACGAAGCCATCCGCGTTGGGGAAGGAAAGAATTAAAACACAACTGATGTGCTTCTTCGTTGGTCGTTATAGCTTTGAACCGCATGTGTCCGTAACGACAGGTTGCTAGGTATCATTTTCGAAGCTAACAGAATGCATCACAACTGAAGAAAGCTTGCTTGCGAAGCGCGAACGATCGGTTCACAATGCGATTTTTCCCATGCTTGCCTGTGTCAATAAAATAGCTATTGTCATCGGACGCTTCTTTGCGCCAAAATTGAAGAATGATTCTAGTTCAAATTTATGGTTATAATGTACATTCACATTGTTTGTTTACATCGTGTTTACGTTTTTTGGCTCCAGTGCAAAATCATTTTATTGTGTGTTGTACCTATAGTTTTTCGGTAAAAACAATTCCAGTCGGTCGACGGACATTCTTTTTCGATTTATATGCTACTCACCAGTGAAATTGTAGTGCAAAAGTGCCTTATTTCGCCTTGTGAAAACTTTGTGAGTCTATGCGAAAATTGTGACACTTCGACCTGTGTGTAATTCCCCACCAAAAACTTTACACACTCAATTCGCGATCTGCACGCGAGTAATGGAAAGTGTTCCCCACACTTCAACTTGTCGCATAGCGAGTCGAAATCAAAAAGTTGGATACAGAGCGGGTTGGAATCAACAATGATTCCAATTTTCTCAATCCCATCAATGGGATTGAGAAAATTGCATGCCGCGGGCATTGCGGATCAGTTTACCACCGCACCTGTATTCCCGGTATGCAGCGATCCGCACTAGACCTATTGTCAAGTTTCAACAACAACCTGTATAGACCTTTCTCGTCCAACCTAACCCCCTTTTTTTTCTTATTTTTATTCAAAAGACTACACATTTTTAAGAATATTGCCGTTGAAATGAGACTATTTGGAGCTATCGGGATTTTTCAATGATTTTTTTAAATTTGAAAAATTCAAGAATGTTGAGTATTTTTTTCACCTTTGCAAGAATGGTGGGACTCAAAATGTGTGTTTGGGCAACACTGTTTTGTATATTTTTGCTTGAGTTCCTGGCAACGCGGCAAATGAAGTGGTGAGTCGCGGTACAAAGTTCATTGATTATGTAAACAAACTAAAGTGAATCTCTCGGGGGAGAACATTGCATGATAATGTTTAACCTCACTTTTTTGACAGTTCAGAGAGATTGTTTACATGGTCTTGGAATTTTTGGTTTGGTTCGCTGCCAAATGTTAACACTTTCCAAACAAGCTCAGCTGTAATTTTTTATTTGATGTCGGCATCATACATTATTCCGTTAAATTTAACATTTTTACTTTTCTTGTACATGATTCATTGAAGAAGTAAGGAATTTCTAGCCAAACATTTGAAAAAGGCCTACTGCCAAATGCAAACAAATCGAATTTTCATGTTCTCTATTAAAATCCTGGGACAAAACCTGTGGATAGATGCTTTCTTTTTCATTTTTTCTGTTCATTTGATCTTTTGTCTTGCATAGCCACTCTTTCTTCCTCACATATTTTAAATGGACTGGCTACATTTGACAGTTCCCCCTCACTGCATTTGGCGGTTCCCTTTGGCTGCATTTGACAGCTCCCCTGGCTGCAATTGACATTAGGTTTTTTCGTATACACACATCACGTCCCAGTTAAAAATTATCTATCTGGCCATGTGCATAAACATAACGCAACAATGGATTATGAAGAATTTTGATAATGATTTGATAACAAATTATAAAAGGGCCCGGCTGATATAAAAGTCCTAACTAGCAATACGCTTATTATAAAATGATTATAAAGGATTATTGTAACTGATTCCAAAAGGATTATAAAGGCAGTGAAATACGTACACAATGAATTAAGGGGAGTGTCTGATGTAAACAATTTGCGCAATCAAACTAAATAAAACAGTATTAAATTTTTAAATAGAATTATAATGAATTCGACCAAAACTTCTTTTGCCTTTTTCTCAAGGTTTACGTTTGGCAGTGACCCTTTTCAAATGCTTCAAACGTTTGGGTAGAATTTAGATTATTTTATCGTTGTTGCGATCAATTTCATTTGGTTTGTTTTGTTCACAATGTTAGTCGCAGAGCACTTTGGTGATCTATGGCAATTGATGACCTTTACACCCCATACTAGGTCCGCTCCTGTTGCAGCTGTTTCGCTCCGTCCGGCACAGAGTCTACTGATGTCCAGCCTGCGCCGCACTCGTCTATCGCTATGCCAATGGCAGGGACTTGGATTGAAGGCTAAAATGTCAGCTACGGCTGACAATTGGTTTGCCTTCGGCCACGTTGGACATTCGGCTAACGGGAATATTCAGCGATTCCAATTCGAAGGAAGCAGCGCCAGTAGCAGACTGGTTTGGTTCAACAATACGGTCCGGTATCGGATGAAGCTAACACTCCGGCAGGACGAAGGTATCAATAAGGGGCTCAGACATAGGTAGCAGAGTCCTTGCACTTACTTCTTGTCGACTGAACAATTCCGACGAAACCACTGCCGCTCTCGCCAAGTTTGATCACCGTGATAAGTGCGACGTCAGCGGTATAGCGCCAGGAATAGTCGAGAAGAGTGCCAGGACTGACTTGCCGAGAGCTACAAGATTAAATAGCAGGGCGTTTTAAAGTGATCGTAGTAGAACATAGAGGCTTTAGGCAGATGATTTATTCAGCAGAATAAGATAGTAAAAAAACCCAAAACATAAGAGCTGGCTGCCGAAGTGAATCCACACACATCATCACCTACAGAGGCAAGCAATATTGGAACGCAGCGAAATTCCTCACAATGAATTGATCTCGTTAGATGAAATTCCAGGAAGTACAATTTTCATAGCATAATTTAATCGACCGAAATTGTAGTCCTCAGTCTAGAGAGAGACTGATAGAGTAGCAGCAGCTAGGAATTTTCTTTCGAAAGCTAGCAGCGGTTTCGCGTATCCTGCGCTAAGTAGAGAGCGTTAAGACAGATCTCCGAAGCATGTCAAGTGCTATCAGATAAGAAAAAACGTCACATCTATGACCAGTACGACAAGGACGGTCTGCTGACCAACGGTTCCGTCCGGTACCACCATAACACACGGCACCGGCGACACATATATTCACAACATACTAATTACTTATCCTTCAGAAAAAGTAAATAAATTGACTATGAAATCTATCATTCGCTGCCTAGTTATTTCATGCCAATTTGAACAAGACAGCAGTTGCAGATAGCTTTATTGCGGTGCCAAAATTAATACAACTCGGGATATAATATAAATTTACATATAATTTCTCCTCCCTGATATTCTACCAGAATATATAATGCTCTGCATTATTATCACTCCAATCAAATCCTTCTTACTCCTTGTCGTCAGTGCCGTGCGCTATTTTGCATTTTCCGGCTAAATCAACGACAATGCGATAATCGACGAAACTTTTACTGTAATGGAACTTGAACACGAATAATAAATGATTGTTCCATTCGAAAGCGATAACCTTGTTGTCCTCATGTTTGCAGCTATCATACGCTGGTAGGCATTCTGACCAATGGAAACGTTCTTCGATATGGGCATTGAACGATCAAAATCATTTCAACAACTTATCATCGACCGAATTCGTTACCTATAAAGTTCAGGTAAACTTCACCACCTGAAAATGAATAATCAATCGGATCATCTTGTTAACCCACGAGCAAATAAACAAATGTGTACAAATCCTTATCCATCATCCAGAAAGCAATCGTTTTATAGCCCAATGCTTGATCTTTCGATTCAGCATATGCCACCGGGTTTTACATCCAGCGCCGAGTGGTCAATGTATGAACCAGGTTACCATTGTTCCAATCCTCATCCCTCTTGAGTTGATATTCTTTCAAAGAGCATCGAAAGTATTCAAGTAATGTAAATTTTAAAAGTCCGTGTAAACAAATCTTAGGTAAACAAGCACACCGAACTGTAAAAAAATGAGGTTATACATTTTCACACAATGCTCTATATTTTTGACAGGTATATGAATGAATCATTTCAGCATCAGTGATGCCAGGTCTATTTAAACAATAGCCTGCAGTAAAAATATAAAAGTCTGCAGATTGCTACAAAAATCTTCAATAAATGCGACGTAAAAATGTAGTTTGTATATAATTTAAATGGTCAAAAATGTTGAAGGCTGGTGTATAAATTGGCTGGCATAGGCTTTGTTCTGCTAAATATTTGTAATCTGCAAATGATCTGCAGTGAAAACGCAAAATCTACAGATTTACTAATATATATGCAGATCTGGCATCCTTTTAGTTTTCCCCACAGGAAATTCATCCAAATGGTGTAAAAATACGGGGAAACAAGTCAAGATAGGTATTCAGAATATGGGGTTAAATGAGCAGCTTGCACTATTTTTGATTTTTTCAATAGTTAGAGGTGCCAAATCATCGCCGCAATAGGAAGTAACGAATTGGGGATAAAAAGGAAGCATCCTATCATATAAAATTTTTTGACGAGAAAGGTCTATTGGCTGTGTGACGATTGTGCTCGCTGTTTCAACGAGTGGGTGCAGAAATCCGATTCCGTTGCTCCCATTGTGGACTCAAAAAAATTATGTGAGGCTGTAGATAATTTAAACACTGTCATCTCTAATCTCTCGAGCCGGATTGAAACTCACTTTCCGACCAATTCTGGTTCTGTGGCTCAAAGGGGGCTGCTCGTCAAGCGACTTCCAGGTGATCTGCCCACTCCGAAGCGAAGTCGCGAGAATAATGCAAAAATTCGAGCCAACGCAGCCGCTGTTTGTGGTATTAGAGCTATTCAGCGGGAAATCAAAACTATTGCGGATGAGCGGGAGCAGTTTTGGGTCTATTTGAGCCATCTCGACCTGAGCCATACAGTGGATGAAATTGTTGCTATGACCCAGGAATGCCTCGGAATAAGCGACAAACCCAAAGCAGTATTGTTGGTCAAGAAGGATACCGATATCACGAAACTCAACTTCATTTCCTTCCGAGTCGAGCTTCCGAGCGAACTAAAGGACACTGACTCAAAGCGTCTACTTGGCCGAACGGAGTACTTGTTCGGGAATTCAATTTCGACCAGCCAAAGCAGGATAGATTTCGCTAATGGAACACCGGGATACACTGCCGCTTGTATTATGGAAGCCCTCGATCCCCCCACCACAGTTCAGCCACTGCAGCCAACGTTCACCAGTCGTCCCGGTCCTGTGTGTGGGAGTGGAGAAAGGGTCTTCCAAACTTCCCACCCGAAGAAGTGTTTGGTACTATCGTTTTCACGGAAAAAGGATTCGATTCATTTTAACTACCGTCTACTAGAAACAGACATTGAACGCGTCAGTCACGTTAAAGATCTGGGAGTTATTCTGGATCCTCAACTTACGTTTAAACAACACGTCTCCTATGCAGTTGGTAAAGCATCTCGAGCACTGGGATGCATCTTCAGAATAGCCAAAAATTTTACGGATATCTGGCCTGCGTTAAGCCAAACCGAACTGAGCGCCATAATGGTTATAAAAATAGAAATTAACTTTACTACTTATTAAAGTGGCTCAAAAGTAAGTATTTTGTCTTTTGAAATGATTTTTTTTTTCAATAGTATTCAATTAGTATAGGGGAACCCGGGGCTATTCGGACCTGCTTAAGCAAATCGCCCTTTTAGGTGGATTGATGTGAAAAAAGTTACCTGTCAAAAGTCCTAATTGTTAGTTTGAAACCTCAGCTACATTTTGGTGCCATAAAAGGTTCATTTGCATCACTCAATGGCAGCGCTTGGCGACTATTTGCAAACCTGTACGTTTTTCCATCCTTTTACAATGTAGCGGTAATTCGGACCTCCCTACGGGGCAATTCAGACCGTGATTTTTCTTTAATTATTTTACAGTGGAACTATGTTTACCTATAAATTAGTCACAAGAGACAAGCAAAAAAAATGTTTTACAAAAACTTAATCTGGTATGTCACAGCTGTCGATTGGCGGCCCATTTATTTTCGTTTCTGTGGCGTGGTCAATGGTATGGTATGCGCCCCGTACGCTCATATCGCACAAAAGTGGTGAGCGTCTCGAAAATATCTCTGTTTTTACCCAAATGAAAATCATTCCATAAAATAGGAGCCTCAAGCTCTCCAAAACACTTACCTTTTATTTTTTCACTTAAATTTGTTGCTTTAATCACGGTTTTTCCATCAAATTGATTTTTGTTTTGAGAATAACAAAACAACGAAACTCGTTGTATCTCCTTTCTACAAAGATCAAAGAATCAAATTCAGCTCTCAAAATTAATGTTTTAGAATAGCGGTTCCACGAATAATTGCCCCGGGTTCCCCTAGTATTTTTAATTTTAGAATTTATTTTCCATATTGAATTGAATTGATTGACATATCATTATGGTTCTTCAGAAATTACTATTTTGATTTTACGGATCAAATAGGATGTGTTCGACCAATTTTGGAACGTTTAATTCATTAGTGGGTTACTTGGGATGAAAAATGCATTTTCTTTCATTTTCAAAACAAACATTTTGAGCATTTTAGTGGATTGTTTAATTACATTCACTAATCAACAAGACGGGTAACGATTTTTTTTCGCAGGTGTGTTTTAAGTTACTTAGATTGCTTATTTCAAATCCTAAATAAAAATAAATCCAAAACCCTTTTTTAGCGTATATTTAAAAAAATGGTCTTATTTTCTTTGGATAATATCGCATACCCTTAAGCTTTATCAGTGCTACGTAAATTCGGATCAAAATAGTCTCAGCAAATGACTAGAACTCAACTGTGTTCACTCAATTTGACAGTTATTGCGTAAGTTAGCAAGAAATAGCTACAGAAACATTTTATGACATATTTCAGATGGTTGAAAATATTTACTGATTTTTAAACATTCTAAATTCCTTTACCATCCAAAAAACTATACTTCCCACTCGGATCGTTAGTCTTGATCACTAGTAAAACCCTTGTAGATTATGCTCTCAATGCTATTTGAAAGTTTTGCATGTATTCTTGTCATTATTATGGCTATAAAGTGATTATTCAAATTCAATATCAGCAATAACCATGCGTCTCCATCCACAGTTTTTTTTTAAATTTGGCTGCTTATCGCAAGTTTTCGCAAAACTAGCATAAACTCACTTTAAAGAGAAAATTAAAAGCTTTCGAAATGAGTATAGTGTGATCGCGGGCATTCACGGGTGTCGTTGTTGTTATCGCATTAGAAGTTCGAATTCAATAAAAATTCATGACAAACAGTTATCTAAACACTAATTAAACAAACTAGTGATTTATTTTTGGCGATTTTAGGATGTTATTTTAACACACGGATAATTTTGGTGAAGTAATGCAATGCATAAAATCAACCGTTTCTTTGAAAAACGAAAATAACCGTATGTAGTTCCTACGGTCAAATAAGGCAAAAAACACTTGAGTTATGCCCTTCAAAAAGCTGTAAAAAATTCGTTCAAATCATTTAAAATCTCGCGAAAATGTTTCTGATGACTTAGTTGATACGAGAAATATCGCATAACCTTCATATATGGACTTAAGTCCGGGCTCATCAAATGAAAGTACATTTAAAATTACATACGACAAAATATGTGCAATTCAGAATATAACGAAATGAAGATTGCTTAATTATTTGCATTTAAAAAAAGATCGGAAAAATTAGTTGCATAACCAAGGCGGTTCATTTTCAAAGATAGCACTGCTGATGAATCACTTTATAAAAATTGGTGATAAGGGACGCGGACGAAAATAGCTGACCACCGCCAACTAGAATATTGCTCTGAAGTTTGGAGTCCAAACTACAATAATGGCGTTGAGAGAATAGAGTCCGTTCAGCGTCGCTTTTTACGTTTCGCGCTTCGTAGATTGCCGTGGAGAGATCCTTCCCGACTACCTCGCTATGAAAACCGGTGTCAGCTATTTCAACTAGAGCCCCTACATGTTCGAAGGAATACTGCAAGAGCCTTGTTCATCGCTGACACTCTGCAAGGTCGTATAGATGCCCCAGCTATTTTGGAACAAATCAACATAAATGTCGCGCCTCGAACATTACGCAACAACATTAGGGGAGAGTGAGGACACACTGGAGATATTTGATTCCCTGGCCATATCTCCTAATCCATACGCATAAAGTTATCACAATATAAAAAGAAAATGAAGTATTTGGTCGTTTATGATGTTTAAAAAACAAATCTGATGTATTGCATTTGGTTTGGAAAAGTTGTATAATATTTTGGAAAATGTGCGGTTAAATCCATCTCGAAGATCTTTTCACAAATTTTTTGAACGGTTGTATGAGATCGTCGAACTAATTATTTATGAATATTTTCAAGTATGATTAATTTCTAAGGGCAGTTGCCTAGAAAAACACGTTTTTCGAATAAAAAGTTTCACTACACATGCAAAAAAATAAAATTTTGTTCACATTATACAACAGGTACCCTTGATCCCTGTAACAATGGGTATTCTTGATCCCTACAATTAGTTCTCTCAAACACTTCGGAAATGTATAGAATTAGAAAAATATTATTTTCATAACGTACCTGGCACTATTAATTGATCTAAAATGTTTTTTCCGTGAACAAATGTTTGTATAAGTTATTGAAGGTTGAAAAGCCAGTTAAACAGCATTGATTTACCGCAAATACTTGTCTCGACTTTCTACTGTGGTTAGAGCTTGTCATGCATCTAAAAAGGTAGTCTTATTATTTAATTTGTCGTGATAGGTGGTTAGCAGAACTTCCGTATCTATAGGTCTAAGTCGGCTTTGTTTCTTTAGCCCTAGTAGGCGAAGGATCAAGTTACCACACGTTTTTACAAAAACCTCGTTTTGGCATGATTTTCAAAACTGTTCATATTACTGGCAGGACATAGTTTTCCGATTTACACAATATGCACAGCTCTTACAATTCGAATTGACTATAAAATGGCAAATTTTGCATTGAAATTTTTATTTCATTGAAAAGTTATGAGTAAAAAAGAAAAGTGGGATCAAGCGTACCCACTCTCCCCTATGTTCAGATTACCATTCCGACGCACTAACTGTAGTATGTATGGAGCCATCATTGGTCTGTAACGAATTTTTAACCAGGGAGCTACGCTATTTGATTTCAACGTTTCTCGACAAACTCTGCGTATACATTTTTCCAGACTATTTAATCAATTACGCTTGACCTTTTTATTTGTTTTTGATTATTGTATGACTATTGTTTTTGTGTACTTGATTGTTAGAAATTAGATTAGTATTAAGGTCAACATCATTGGGGCTTTGATATGCCTGTTGATGTATTGAACAAATAAACAAATAAAAGCAACACACAATATTATTCGTTGGTTTAACACAAATATAAAAATTGGATGAGGGGTTGAGAGAATGGTTGCAAGTAATCATAGAAGGCGAGGAAACTGCAACATAAAATATATGCAAAAACATTGTAGCTTAAAGTCTCTGGGAAAAGTAGCTCTTGTGATATATGGGAACATGGGGCGACTTAAGCAGGTTTTCAGCTAAACCTGCATAAATCTCTAGAAAAGTTTATTTTGTTCCTAAGGATTTTCCACGTTCAACAAGGTACAATTTATGAAAATTGAATGAAGAATAATAGATATATGCACGAGAAAATGATAAAATTTAATATGAATGACAAAAGGCTTTATAACCCCAACTTCTCGTATTTGGACAAAGGTCAAAAAGGTTTCGTTCGATTCCTGAGATTTTTTCACAATTCACATGCAAAATATGTATGGTTTGCACCACGCAGCAGAAAAATTAAAAAAATAGGACTATGCTATATTTCACCCTAAGGAGGAAAAATTGGTAAAAACCAAAATTTCTCACTAGGGTGAAAATTTGTTGGTAAAAACCAGTCTTTGTACAGGAGGGCACAAATCCTTATTTCATACTATGTTGCGTTTCGGCTTCGCCTCATCAGAAACCGACACTAACACATTGTCGGAATAGATTAGCGCCGGCTTGACGCAAATCCCTTAAAACTAAAACACACTATGTGTTTCAATCAAACGACTGATCAAACGTGATGTCCCGTTCGAGCAGAAGTTCTGTTTATGCCGATGAGACACAAGTGAAGCTGAAACTTGTCTTGGCTTAGCAGGCCTATGCGAAAGCACTATGCTATATTTCACCCTATCTATTCCGACAATGTGTTAGTGTCGGTTTCTGATGAGGCGAAGCCGAAACGCAACATAGTATGAAATAAGGATTTGTGCCCTCCTGTACAAAGACTGGTTTTTACCAACAAATTTTCACTCTAGTGAGAAATTTTGGTTTTTACCAATTTTTCCTCCTTAGGGTGAAATATAGCATAGTGCTTTCGCATAGGCCTGCTAAGCCAAGACAAGTTTCAGCTTCACTTGTGTCTCATCGGCATAAACAGAACTTCTGCTCGAACGGGACATCACGTTTGATCAGTCGTTTGATTGAAACACATAGTGTGTTTTAGTTTTAAGGGATTTGCGTCAAACCGGCGCTAATCTATTCCGACAATGTGTTAGTGTCGGTTTCTGATGAGGCGAAGCCGAAACGCAACATAGTATAAAAAATAGGGGTTTTTGGAGTCAAAATGGCCCAGCTCCCCACTTTCCCGTTTTTTATAGAAACAGGAATATCATTTCAATACTAAGGTTATTTACTTTAAAAAGAGGTATGAATTGTAATTTTCTGATTGTTACTTCAAAAGTTATAGCATTTAATATATTTTTCCTCCTTATTTTCCCACAGCACCAATTTCAAAAAAGCGAAGTGGGCGGGAGTCTAAAATTGTCCAAATGATGTGAAATTTGGCATCTGAGCTTACTTTGACATTTGTCGCAATATGAGAGGGGCGGGCCCTTGAGAATCAAAAAAAAAAAAATTGCGATGCCCTAACAGATAAGAAGAAAAAACAAGCACTTCCGTTTATTGAATTTGCGTGGAATTGCTATGTAGTTAATCGAACCGTTGATATTACGTACGGAGACACCCTCCAGCCAGCAGATCATCGAACCCAAACTCTGCCACGCAACACCACGAGTTCAAAGGCATTCCGAGAACGCAAAACCGTCTACAGCTGAAGATTTTTCCCATGAAAACACGTCCCCGCGGGACAAAAAAGGACCGACTGTGAACTGGTCCTACCGTACCAAACGCTGCCTTTTCTTGCGCGGATTCCAAAACGAAACACAGTCGGCGCACTAAAGTCAATAAAAACAGGTACAACGTCGTCTTGCTGACAGTTTGCTGCTGTATAGCGGTACATATGGGCGCTCCAAAAAGGGAGAAACCGCCAACCTGCTACGGGTTGCAAACGATGTCCATAAATACCAGCGCACTCCCGGGCTGGTGGTTCATCATAGCGGGTACGGAAAACCAGGCAGGAATCAATGCACCTTGCTGCTGTCCGGTGGTTTCGCAACATCACTGATAGCAGCACATCGGAAACCACAGATAGTGCAATGAAAAAGTGATTTTTTGGTGCCGTACATGGAGATAAGATCCAAATCGGATAGCAACATAGCTGCGGTTGCTCGCGGTGAGAATTGGCCCGGGATCACTATCTAGACCTGCTCGATTTGGATTCGCCGATAAAATGCGAACCGGGAAAAATGCATTCATTGACCATGTACCAGCGGAATTCCATAACTCCGAAACACTCTGACCGCGGCCGATACCCAGAATAGCAGCAACTTCGTCATTGCAAGGCACAATTAATAACACCGCGCAATCTTGGCGTGTATCGTAAAAACGTTCCGCGCTTATCTTGACTTCAGCAAACAATCCAAACACTGCGGCTGACGCCCCCTCGCTGTTGCGATCGCGCTCGATGATCGGTGAGCGAACAGTAGAATGAAATAAAAAAAAAGTAAATCGAGAACCAACTGTACTCTAACACCTGCGATCAGGTCTGCCGAACCGGGTGGTGTGGTGCGAAGACTGAAAGCGAAATTCGTGGTAGTGCCGACCGACTCTAGCAGCCACCTCCCGGTCATGGCACTGATTATTTTGAGTTATAGCAAATGGTTCTAGCAGGGGCGTTTCTAGTGATTTGGAAAACGAGTGCGATGTCTTTGTTTTTAAATTAGTAGAAAATGTCCGTTGTATGTTCAACCGTTTCGGGAGGAAACATTATAACCTATAAACTGTTTTAGTGAATTTCTCTGAACCGGATAACGATTTAATTCGATTAAACTAGGCGAAGCTATTATTGTAGTCAAAGTTAGCAATTTTTATTCAAATAGGGTAATTTTGGGAGATACCACACTCTCTACTTCTCGTACATAGAATCGCTTTACTACGTCTACTGGCGCAAACCTTTGAGCTGTTGGACATCATCCTCGATAGTGCCGCAACAGCAGTCGACGCTCTCTTGCATGTATAGTCGACGTGGCTGCCGAAGGTCAGCTTGTTGTCTATAATGACTCCGAGAGACTTCAGACTCCGCTGTGAGGTGATCACGACTTCTCCCACATGGATAACTGCATGTTGTTCCGACTTGCGGTTGTTGACGATAATTATCTCCGTCTTATGATGAGCGAGCTCCAGGCCTCTCGCGCTCATCCATTCCTTCACCGTGTTGATCACGTGTTCTGCGGTTAGTTCTATCTCAGGGATTGACTCCCCGTAGACCTCCAAGGTTACGTCGCAAAGCCGACGATCTTGACCCTAAGTTCAGTCTCAGAACCCCGTCATACATGAGGTTCCATAGCACCGCGCCTAGGATCGAGCCCTGCGGGACTCCGGCGGTAATCGGAACCCTTTTCTGACCGGCATCGGTCTCGTATAGCAGTACGCGGTTCTGGAAGTAGCTTTCCAGGATCCGGTACAGACCCACCGGTAGGCTAACCCGGTGTAACGAGAGCGCGATGGCATCCCAGCTTGCGCTGTTGAATGCGTTCTTCACGTCAAGTGTCACTAACGCACAGTATCGAATACCTCGCTTTTGACGTAGGACTACGTCTTTGTTTTCGATATGGGGGTGCACTCTGTAAATTCTACAAAAATGGTATGTAACGAAAAGTGGTCCAATTTTAAACGCATATAATTCAGCCATCTCACGATAAATTTTCAAGTTTTTTGCACAAATCGCCCCGAAATACTTCTAAGAGTTGATTCCAACAGATAAACCCAATGATTTTTGATATCATAGCATTAAAAAATTAAATAATATACAACCTTGTCAAAATATCGAGCATTAACACACAGAAGATAGCGCTTCCCAAGCCCTGTACGACGGATTGGTATACCTAGCGCGCTACGCTTCTATGAATGACGTCATCATCGACTATTTAAAGAACGGACTTGGCCAGACACGCTCAGTTCCCTGTTGAACGGCTAACGAAGCAGATCACTGCGCTGTGTTTTTTTACAGCCAGTGTAGCTGAGTTAGAAGTCCGTTACACTGGCTGTGGAGGGACGCTACACTGTGTCGTCCAACAGGCAACCGCTCCAACTGCTTCCTAAATGCCGCTGTAATGTTGCCAATAAATTTTTAGTTTAACTAGCACATGTATTTGCTATTTGTGCTTGAAATTAAGTAATGTAGTGGTAGTAATAAGCTTTTTGGTTTAAACGCAAGGACAGTTTTAGAAACAGGATTTGATTAATTAGTTTAGCTCATCCCAGCAATTTTATCAATTCTGTAATTTAAAAGGAATTTTACGGAACTTGGTGAATTTGGCCCCACTTGCAACTGGTATAATCAACCTGCACAAAGTGTTGCATAACGCAAGGCTGTTTTTGGAACAAAATGTGTTATCATTCAGCCCTTCACTATGCAAAATCACGATATTATGACAGATGGGGCTAAGCGCGGCCGTTCCTTTCAATCGGGAATGGCCGCGTTGAATTTTGGTGAAATGCGCTAATCAAAAATCTGCTACGCCGCCATGATTTGAAAGCCAACATCTAAAACGTCGCGTTAGGGTCGATCCACAATAAACAGAATCAATTTCAATCGACACAATTTTGTGATAGTCGAGAGTTCGGTTAATTTACTGATGAAGCATGGTGTAAAGGTTTTGTTATTCACCTATGTCCAAAACAACAAATTTCTTCAATTAGCTATCCAATATTTTCGCTTTTTAACAAATGTCTAAAAATTAAGTTATGCCGTACGGTATCTGACTAGTAAAAATCAAGCTTCGAGCAAAACAAGCAGAACAATTTAAACTGTCAGTGGGGCCCATAATTTGTGTGCCCGCTGAGATGTTGACTTATGTCAGTTCATTACAAAGGGGATAGGGGTGCCATATACGTGGCGCTAATAGTGTCGTGGTGGTACTAGTTGTCTCTTTCGCTCTACCCATCATCATCAGCGTTGACTGATTTTGCATTGTGCGCTTGGGTTCAATGTTTGGTGCGAATGTGGTGGTAGGTAGGGGAACTGGCGGTAAAATGAACACGTTAAGCAAAGTCATTATTTTCTAACTAATAAGTGAATGAGATATTACAATCACCTTATATGTTTCTTGTTAGACATATTTTGTGCATATCTGGTAAAAATACTTCGTCATAAACACATTTTTTCAAACATGATTCTTGATTTCTAACCATGTCCAAAAATGAGACATGTTTATAGCGAGTGGGTAAATTGAACATGTGGCGGTTGTAAAATGAACAGCTTCTGGTGACTTGCAAAATGTTCTGTATGTATGCAATGCGCAGCGTTGGAAAGCATTTTTCCGATCAATTCTAATATCCCAACAAATCATGAGCTTTGCATACACACAGGGAATTTTGCAGGCAAAAAAAATATCACGGAAGAATTGAATTTTCATGACGTAATATTAACCATTTACAATCCTGTGGCATCGAAACACATCTACAAACTTGGGGTTATCCAAGGGTGTTTGAACTTTTAGGATCTGTTTGAGAGCAACTAGAAAGCTTGGTCTATACATGAGATGTGATTATATTGTCTAAAATTTGATTTTTCTTCACCGGTCCGGGTGTTTTTCCCACACACTAAGTACTAAGAAAATAAATATTTTACATTAAGTAGTATAGTCCTACGTCTACAGTTCGTGCAACCCCATAGGGCTGCCCCTTGTAGTTTTTTCGTTGGATCGCTATCTCGACAGTCTTTATCACTGAGTTGATAGCGTCCACTGTGGACTTACCCTTCAGAAAGCCAAACTGGTTGCTTGACAGGCCGTCCTTACCTTCCGCGTACGGGGTTAGCCTGTTGAGGATGATCCTCTCAAGCAATTTGCCAGTCGTGTCGATCAGACAGATTGGTCTGTACGCCGATGGGTCGCCTGGCGGCTTCCCGTGCTTCGGCAACAACACCGATTTCTGCCTTTTCAATCTATCGGGAAAGCGGCACTCGTCAAGGCATCTCTGCATAGCTAGCCTGAACATGTTCGGGTTCGCTATGATCGCTGCCTTGAGAGCGTTGTTTGGAACTCCATCCGGCCCTGGAGCTTTGTTCATCGCTAGGGAATTAGCCACTGCGAGTAGTTCTTCATTCGTCATCGGAGCCAGCATTTCGGCCGTGCCCGCACTGTCTCGTAGTGCAGGTGGCCAGGGGCTTGTGGCTCGAGACGGGAAGAGTACTTCGATAATCGTCGCCAACCGGTCCGGAGACCGTTCTGGGGGTGAAGAGCCCCCTTTGGTCTTGGCGATCACGATTTTGTAGGCGTCACCTCACGGATTCGCGTTGGCACTCTCACACAGGTTGTCGAAACACGCTCTCTTGCTGCTTTTAATGGCCTTGTTAAGGGCCAATTTCGCAGCTCGAAACACTTCACGGCGGTTCTCTCTTGCATCCTCAGTGCGGGCTCTTTGCAGCCTACGTCTAGCTCTGAGGCAGGCTGATCGTAGAGCTGCAATCTCGGCACTCCACCAGTATACCGGGCATCTGCCGTTTCTTGGCAGGGTTTTTCTCGGCATAGTGGCGTTGCACGCGCGTGATAGTACGGCTACCAGTGCATCCCCGCTTAGACTGTCGGTGTTGGCCTCCAGTCCCAGGGCCGCGGTGAAAGCTTCGCTGTCGAAGTGATTGGACTTCCACCCGCGTACCTAACAGGGATCTCCCGCCCTCGGATGCTGCACACCATAGTTGATCCTAAAGCGGATTGCTAAATGATCGCTATGGGTGTAGCCTTCGTCTACCCTCCATTTCATGTCTGGAACCAGACTCGGGTTGGCAAATGTTACGTCAATCCACGCCTCCACCCCGTTTCTACGGAATGTACAAGCGGAGCCATTATTAGCTAGCACAGTATCGAGTTTCGCAAGCGCCTCCATTAACGCTTGGCCCCTGCTATTTGTACAGCGGCTGCCCCACTCTACTGCCCAAGCGTTAAAGTCTCCCGCTATAACTACCGGTTTCCGGCCCACTAGTTCTGATGAGAGCCTGTCGATCATCTGGTTGAACTGTTCTATGGGCCACCTTGGTGGAGCGTAGCAGCTACAATAGAACACACCATTGATCTTGGCAATCGCAACACCCTCGGCGGAGGAGTGTATTACCTCTTGAACCCGGTTCCGTTGTACAGATTGCCAACATTCCAGACCCGTCCGACACCCAACTGCCGTTGCCGGCAGGGATGTTGTACGGGTCTGATAGGAGGGCGACATCTGTCCTCGACTCCGAGACCGACTGCCACAACAACTGTTGGGCTGCTGCACAATGGTTAAGATTTAGCTGTGTGACGTTCACGGCTTTTTCTTATTTACCTCACCGAAGGGACACGAAGGTCCGCCCATAGCATGATTACGGGCTTGCTTCTTAGCGGTGCAGATAAGGCATTTATGCCGCGCTTCTTATGCCCCTCCTCGCCGCGGCGACGACAGTTTGCTCCTTTCTGTACCCTTACATTCGTACGATTTATGGCCGGACTCAAGGCACCGATAGTACCTATCCACTGAAGGCGGCTGGGGTATGCTAATTGGGCATGCTGACCAGCCGATCTTCAGTTTATCTATCATGGTAACCTTTTTGGCATCCGCCTTCAGAAGCCTGAGGTAGGCTACTTGGGTTCCGGAGGGTCCCCCTCTCAAACGCACAGAGGCCCGCTCGATTGTTACGTCGCATTGCTCCTTGACGGCTGCGACGACATCGTCTGCGGTCGTGAACTCGTCCAGATGCTTGCACTGGAGAGTCATTTCCGCCCCTAATGACCTGACCTGGGTGCCTTCACCCAGGACCTCTTGGGCCAAGGCCTTATACACCGCACTAGATTGTGCGCCTCGCTTCAGCACCAAAAGTATTTCGCCTGTGTTGGTGCGTCTCACGCTGCGAACGTCTTGCCCGAGGGCCGAGAGACTTTCGGCGGCCCTCATCGACGTTAGGACGTCGGCATATTTGTCCTTGTCGGTTTTTAACCACAAGGCCTCGCCTCTGTCGTTGGGCTTTTTCGCGGGCCGCGATGTGTCGGTGCCGGCTTCTTCTTGGTGACCAGCGTTTACGCCCCCTGCCCCGGTTGCACCGAGTTGCTCTACCTACTCGCCCCGGTTTACCTCTACCAAACGGCGTTTGGCCGTAACGGTTACACGCCGTGTGGTGTTGGTTTTTTCACCCTTGCCTGGTTATTGGCGATGGTATTAGGGTGGCTCTTATTGATAGGGTGTTTCAAAAATTATTTTCTGAACGTGATGAGATAGAATATTGTAGATATTGTAGCAATATTGTAGAGGAACTTAAACCAACCAACTTTGCCGAAGACGTCATCTCAAAAGGTTTTCATTTTATAGCTATTTTAATTGAGCAACTTAGGGTGTTACTAACAAAACGGTTTTACTGTTGTAACCTTTTTATTTTTTCTTTCCTGCAAACGATGCCTTCAGACAACTTTTAAAGCTCTTCAGGACATTTTTTTGTTATAATAGAAGAATTCAGATATCACATCTAGAACTGAAGTTATGAGCAATATTAAATAAAAAATAGATCCCTTTCATTTATATTTAAAATTAGGTCAAATGAAAAAAATTCTCTTTCTTGCCTTTCAAAGAGAATACTTTCAAGTATGTTCAGAAAAAATGGCAAAGGTTATATTCTTTAAAAAAATTTAAATTGAGTTTGAAAACTGTGATTTTACTACTGAAAAATGTCTCATGTTGAGTCAAATTTTCTCAAACGGGCCACCCAAATTAGGTGATATCGCAATTTCGAAGGAAGATCCAATTTTTTGGAAGCATGAAAAAAAAAGTTTTTGGCCATAATATTGACATTTGCAGTTTTCAGCCCGTTTATTTTTAAAAAGTTACTACGAGCGACCGATTTTAACTAATCAGCTACAGTACAAAAGATATCCCATATGAATGTGAAGAAAGTCACTGCGAAATGTTAATGACAATTAGGCATCTCCACTCTCCCTATCAGACACGTTTTCATAATTGGATTAAATGCCTAATTGCATTGTGTTTATTATGCTAAATAAATTTAATAAACCTAACAGGGGGGGGGGGTCTATAAATCAAGGGCTCTTGATTTATCGCCGGCCATGTATGGGAGAAGGCAATACTGGCAAAGACCGACTACCATATGAGCGGTTCAACCTCGAAAGAGTGACGCAGAGTACTGCACTGGTTATTTTGAAGAAACGACCAGGAGTGTGATTGTACGAAGTTTTATCTTCTGGTGGCCCTACATTTTCTGACAGAGTACTGAAATGTTTACCACTGTTTAGGAAGGCAAAAGTCGTACAAAGCTAGTGGCAGACCTTCATGAGACGTCAAGAAGTCACTTTTGGAGGTATTCGTCAATGTAGATTTGTCGGTAGACGGTTCCAGATTTAATAAAAAAAAAACTTGACGCATCTTCAGTTCGCTTGCCACACAAAATTTTTTTGTGCAATGCATCTTAGGCCAATTCAATAAATTTTCTACATGAAAGTTTGTTTTTAAATACGGTTTTTAATCCAAAGTTGGTGCGGAAGAGCCGGTATATTAATATATGCTGTTACTTAGTGTAAATTTAGATTTCTTTTTTACGGCTATTGTACAACCGCCAGAAGAAACCTGAAACATTGGTACACAATCGGGAATAGCGAAAGGTGACTATATGTCAGTGATTCACTCAATACAAAATGAATAAAGGCTATGATGCAAGATTAAGTCTTCGGTGCAGGGCAGTACTTAGGAAGTCCTAACATGTTGTTAGTCGCGTCTTACGACATGGGAGCAGGTTCCCAGTGGTGTTATACTCGGCTAAAATAGTGCAAAATATTTTAGTCCGCCGGACACCACACGGCCTTGTAAAATATATAACATGTAATATCATACGTATTGAGTGTAAAGTCATATGCGTTTTGATGCACATTGATTTTAACTTATTTTTCACTCAAATTTTCGATTATTGGTTTGAATGATTCCATTCGTATCAATTACCATGTCGGTTAAATTTCATATTTTTTGGTGTGTGTGGTGTGTGAACCTCTGCTTATACTTTTCTCACTATCGAGGACACTCGAAGTTTTCATACAAAATATCTCAAAATGTTTGAAGAACGGGATTGAATTATTTTAAGGTTGTGTATTCGGACATGCGCTCTTGTTTGCAAGTCAAAACAAATTAATTCGTCTGTAAGCGAAATTATTATTTTTTTGGCTTTAAAATAAATCTCTCTGGCTCTACACATGTCTTAAAAATATGATGCTTGAGACGATAAAGTGAAGAGGAGCACTCAAATTTTATTTATACAATCAAGTACACACTCCTCCATTATTTTAAATATCTGTTCGGCTCCTGAAGCACCCTCGCTACGCCAGTGCCCGCAAAGACCTGCCACCACACGCTACGCGCTCACTTGCGCCGTGTACCACAACGGGTCCGCACGGTTGATCGGATTGAGCTGATAGTGTCACCTCCCGGTAGCGCAGGTATCAATCAAACTTTCAAGTTGATCAATATTTACATTTGTATTCTCACGGCGCAGTCCTTTTGGACGTGTGCATTTTTATTAAAGCACTTTTTTGTGTGTGGCGTTAGTTCTTCGCTGACCACCGTGAGTTGGGTTCCGAAAGGACAATGAAAGCGGCTTAGATTCGTTAGATCTACACCGATCTATAATAGAAGCTAGAGCACGTCGACTGTTAGTTTTGAGCAACTGCACGGAAAGCAAGAAATCAGCTCTAGTGCTAAATCCTATTTTTGTTTTCAAATTAGTTAAATTTAACAAAAAAATCCCTAAAAACAACTGGCAGTTTGGTTAAAATTCAGCTCATATTTTTCTAATTTTGTTTTTGTTTTTAAGAGAAGGCTTTAGCTGAAAAAAAAATCCTGGACACAAACCAGCAAAACAAAATCTAAAAATAAAACTTGCAATTTCAACTTTGTTTTTGGTTGAAACTAGGAATTAAAACAGCATTCTCAAACGAACAGATGAAAAATGCCGTTTTGTTTTTTCGGAGCTGTGTAATATACAGTGTATATATCTGCTGTGAAAATTCAGCACGGTGAACAAGAATCTTTACTGAATTTTATAACCAGAAACAATGTTAAAAAGCAAAACAGTTTTTGCTCATGGCGAAATCGCTTGAACGCTTGAAATGAATTGTTGGTAGTTGGTGTTTGCGAAATGTTTCGTGAATTAATGTTTGGCTTTAGTTCAAAAGTATTGTTGAAAATAATTGATGGAACCGATAAAATGAAAAGTTAATGCTGCCTTAAGTTGTCCAAGAAAAGTGTAGCATTTCGGTTGAAAATGATGGTAAGCTTTGATTTCTGCTGAATATATTGCTGTTAGTTACAATAATTATAATTCCATACTTGAATCTGTAGATTTTTATACTGTCAAAGTCAAACGAAAATGTTGAACCGTCGAAAAAATGGTTTCGTTCCTTCTCAAAAATAAGTGATTAATATTAGCATTCAACCAGTGGAATGTGTGGAGATAGTCAGCATCATGCAGAAAAGATTAGTTGAGTGTTTAATAGTGCAAATTATATCAACAATCTTATTTTGTTACAAGTTGGGAGTATGGCCGAGCAATTGTTTGGTTTATCATGTAAACGGCCTGCCTATTGAATGGTAAAACAGTAAAAGCTATGAACACATGCAAACTAAATCTTTAGGAACAAGCTAGCCACCAACAAATAACGAACATTTAGCTACAAAGTGTCGTACTACAATCATACAGTTTACCGCACATCATTCTGTGGATTTGTTACACTTACATTTGGAGTTTCCCTTTCGTTCTTCTCACTTCCATTCAACACTACCAAAACGTTATCAGAAATTCTACACAATGTCCATTATCCAAAAAGGCATTATTTCCTGCTAAGTGATTCTAGTTCAATAAATTGAGAATAATTACCAAACGTGTAAATAGGTGATTTGAAGTTTGCTGTTTCTACACTAAAGGACGGAGCTAACGTAGTATCACACAAGCCTTGATTTAGTAATCATGCTTAACCCCATGCTCATGCTTAAGTGAATGACGAACTTATCCAAGAATAATTACTGGAGTTAGATTGTCTGATCAAAGCAGAACTGACGACAAAACGTTTTATCCAACATCCAACGTATTGCCAATGCTACGTATTTTTAGTAGGTTAGTTATTAACAGAAATGAGTGAAATCTACTCCTTGCTAGAAATTAAAATCAAGTCAAGGATCAAGTACAAACTTATAACGCCCCTTTTGTTCGATATTAGTACATTGGACATTCGTTTTGGTTCTCTGCATAAAACATTGGTTACCTATACTGCAACTCTACGCATGGTTGTCCCATGTACATGTATAGGGAGTCCCATAGTACACAAGGGACAGTTATGCGAATAGCAGTTAATATAGTGCCGTACTTGAATCTCTGCCCAATCGATCTCGTTTTATAAATAGCCCATATGTCGACATGGTAGCAGAAGAAAGAACAACATACGGAAGTTTCACAAGACCAAGCAAAGAGTTAAAGCCAATTCAGACGATACAACAGCTTCCGTCAACGGAAAAGAACAGCTACGTTACGTAACTTTTCCGTCAGGATAAGTTGAATGCGTTTCTCGTGTATTCATTCACACATTCCCTACGCCAAAACGTTCCGTGCCGTTGATGTTATGTGAATGTCTCCATGTCAGTGCATGTAACTAATTTTGACGTTCCTTTGATATACTGTACCGGTGACGGAAGCCTGACGTATTGTGTAAATCGTACTTAAACCAGCAACGACAAACGGGAACTGGAAGCAATGAACCCTTGATGATCATACTTAAATTTCGGAATCAATTTAGTGATCCTTTTCAGCAAAGCTTATCTAGCTTATCTCGCACTTAAGGGCAAGTATATTGTTTACTATAGGAATGTATGTACAGTGAGAATCTATGAGACGTTTGTTTGACAATTCAGCGGTGGGTCAATAGTCTACTCCTGCGAACAGAAAAACTCGTCCGACATAGATGAACTAATCAGCTAATCAGAAACGTCTCATGGATTGCCTAATTGTCATTTAGCAATTAAACACGGTTTCTAGTACGTACTTGATATCGAGTGATTCCTATACTTGTCCGAAAAAAAACCGTTTTCGTATATACGTCAACTTCAACAATTTTTTCTATAAGGTTTACACTGGAGTACAAGTACGGATCACTACACTAATAAACACATACTAAGTAGGGGTAATTCAGACTTAATATAATGTAGCAAATTGAATTTGAAATAAATGAATTATATTTTTGTACTATAGATAATTATAAACACGAAGTGTAAAAATCTGCTGAATCCATCTCCAAAATTTGTTGAAGTCAGAAAAGAGCCCTCGCTCGAATCAAAACACGTCGAAATATCAATTGACACTTATTATGGACTGGATGTTGTAGGCCCATATTATTGGCTCGAATCAAAACTCGTCGAAATGTCCATTGACGATAGGTTCATCCGAAGTGTTCATTTCTCGACAAACATATGATTACGGCCTATAAGCCAACTGTCAAAATCCACTTTGAATGGAAATTCCGGACAAACCGTTACATGTCAATCACAGATGTTGGTAGTAAACGAAAGAGAAAAGTTTTCTCTTTCATAAACTGTTGTGAAATGTGTTCAGCTAGTAACGGCTTGTCCGGAATTTCCATTAAAAGTGGATTTTGACAGTTGGCTTTTAGACCGTAATCATATGTTTGTCAAGATTTGTGTTTACATTTTGCTAGCGTTGCCAATTTTATTATGTGTCCAGCACCCAATGTGGCTACGCCACATCGCTTTTAAGCGTGCTGTCCGACTTCGCTACCGCTCAGTCGGACTTAAACTAGGGATAGCCCCTATGTTTGAGTAAGTCGGGCAAACGAGTGGATCACAGGTTCGCTTGCTTCCGACGATGGGTCGGTGGCCACCTCGCCCGGCGGATCCTCAGCGGCTTTGCGCCGCTTCGGTTACTAGGCCTCGGTTATGCGACTAAGCCGCATTGAAATGGTACCCCTTAAACATTCCAACTTGAATCGGTTGTGTCACCGGAGCCGGAATACGAATTAGAACCAGCCAGCATTCCGGCTTAGTTAAACTGGGAAGTTTAGGAAAAATCAAATTTTTTTGGCAACGCTCCAGCACCCCGTTGATTTCACCACCTGGGCGCCAGGTTGACGATATGAAATGAACTTTGTTTACTTTCGACAAGTTTTGATTCGAGCCAACAACATGCAGCCGGATGTTGTTGGCTCAAATCAAAACTTGTCGAAAGTAAACAAAGTTCATTCCGTAGCGACAAACTGGCGCCCTGATGACGAAATCGTTAGAGTTCAACGGGGTGCTCGAGCGTTGCCAGAAATTTTTTATTTCCCAGATAAAATTTTAAGAAACTTCCCAGTTAAGCTCACCCTGAATTCTGGCTGGTTCTAATTCGCATTCCGTGTCCCCAGGTGTTCGAATCGGAAGATCCGAGGTGAAGCGTGGCCTTTTCTTTCTTTTTAATTGTTCGCCAAAGAATTGGGTCATTAAATGAGAAAAAAAATATTCTTATTTTTTTTTTAATTTTATGTATATTTATAAAAAAACATGTCTGGAGACATGAAGTCCATATTACTTACAATGTTTGAAACCAAAATCTTTGTTTCTCCTTATTTTTTCATTTGTCAAAACTATCCTTCTTGGAAAAATATAAATATGGCGAAATAAAACAAAGATGGGTTAAGATGTAAACATAAAAAAAATCAATCAACAAATCAATTTTTCCGAAACTTTTTTACTGTTGAAAATTTAAACAAATAGGCGTTAGAGGATTTTTTTGCACCCGCTAGCTTCTACCAAAAATGTTCAAAACACCAGCACCATTATTCTCCTTATCTACTATTTTTCAAATGGTTTCAGTTTGTGATATATTTAAATTACGCAATTTGTAAATATTTTGCTAAAAAAACAAACAGAATGGAAAATAAAAATGATACTTCCTTGTATGCTGCACCTTTAAGCTAAAAGATAAGAACCATTTTCCTGTTCTTTATCTCCGCCTGACAGTCAACCGGAAGGAAAGCGAAGCTGCGATCTAGTATGATTCCAAAACAGTTCGGAGAACCAATAATTGTGACTGCTAGAATAAGCTTTGTGTGGGCTTCCTCTTGTACTTCTCCTCTCAAAACCCTCATGACTGCACTTTTTGACAGTCCATTTGGCTGCAATTTTTGACACTTCGCTAGTCTGTGCATAAAGTGATTGTAGCTACTACGATGCATTCTGATACTCAGAATGCGAAATATTTCTCCAAAGGAATTCGTCAAGCATCCATTAAAACAAGTCACTCGTGTTTACACAAAACTCCTGGTTGCCAAAACTAGCAGACAAAATAACTTGGTAAACCGTGCAATTTAATTCACTGTTTTACTCTCCGCGTGTCTTCATTAAAACATCGGATGAAATTATTGTCAATTGACATTTCGGCGAGTTTTGATTCGAGTCAACAATAGGAGCCCGCCCTAATTGCTCCTTGCTCCCCCAAGTAGAAATATCCGCCCGACGATCGTCTTCCGTTGGTCCTATTCGTTTGACGTTCGATCCAATCGATGATTAATTAGACGGACGTCATGCTGGGATCAACCCAACCGTAAAACGCCAATGAAGATAAAATCTCGACAAACATGTCAAATGGTCCTAAGTGCAAATGAGAGCCTCTCTTTGCTTCCTTTCTCTTTCGATTATTATGGTGTCATCATAAAACTTTTCAATATTATTTCAGGATATATCGAAAAACTCTGATTTCGACTAGCATATTATGGTAAGAGTTAAGGAACAAACGTATAAACGGCCGAGTTATTAGCTAAAGAGAAAGTAAACAAAGAGAAACTGTCATTTGCACTTATGACCATCTGAAATGCTTGGCTAGAAATAAAAATCGCATTCTTCCGTTTTGCAAACCCTTCGATTTCGTGGCTTTGTGTGAAGTTACTTTCTATAGTTTGTGATACGGAAAGATAACAAGGCCTTGTTTTGCACTGTAAGTAATCAATTTTCATCTTTCGGAAGGTCCTAATTTTTAGCAGTTGAGGATCGATTCCAAAAGCTGCAAAAAATCATACTTAACGATCATACCATCTGAAGTAAGTAATACTGACATTTACTCAATCGATTGTTGAATTCAAACTGGAGTCCAGACATAACATTTGTAATTCTAAATCAAATTCCGAATGATTTTCACAGGTAGTTTTGACACAGGATATTCGTATTTAATTTAATTAACTAATGATTACAACATTTGCAGTGAAAAACATACTATTAGATTTTTTCGACTGAATGACACAGAAAGCAGCCCCCAACAATCGATTCCAAACGGCTAAAATCGGAGTTTATAGTAAATGTATAATGTGGAATAAATCATACCGGTTGTCGTTCGAAAAGGCAGCGCATTTAAAATGTCGAACAGTTGAGTCGAATTATGTTTCATTTTATTGTAACGTGTTGATCCAAAAGTTTGTTAACGTACATGCGTCATTATCTGATCGTTCTTTGTTTTCAGATAAACATCTCTTTTGAGCTGCATCCAAATGCCATGTGTCGTTATTACTGCTGGTGGTTGACGATTGTGTAACCAACTTTATCGTTAGTTCTTTAGCTGATGGATGAGGCTGTGTGTGTTGATGTGCTGGACACAGACGTGAACAAAACGCTGCGTATTCTTCGTATTCATTGACTGAGTAGCCGTGTGCACTTACACTTGAACAAGATCTAACAAAACCGTTAAACACAAGATGAAAGAAGTTGCAGGGCGTAGGTTTTTATTTCTACTTAAATCAATTAGGTTAATCATATATGTTATTCAAGAAAATTTTGTAAATAGTCAGCAAAACCGCCTACAATGAAATTAAACAAAACTTTTCATAAATCCCGGTAATTGACGTTTATTAGAAGTATTATGTATGAAGTGTAGATGCTCCATTTAAAGTTTCTATGCAAACAAGCTGTAAACTTTGAGTCGAAATGTAAGTCTTGAAAGCTGGATATAATATTTTTTTAAATCAATAGAAAAAACGCTACATTGAACTAAAGCTGTCTTAAATTTAAAATATTGACATTTTAAATTCAACTACCAAAGATTTTAAATTTAAAAACAGAATGGCTTAATTTCAAAACCGAAATTTGTTGAAATCAACTGAAGAAAAAAACTAGATTCAACCAAAAAATAGCTGATTTTAAGGCAAAAAAGTTTTGAATTGAGAGAATATATTGGTTGAAATCAACAGAAAATAGTACTAAATTCAACAAAAACTGTAGTTGAAAAGATGGAGAATGTGTCTCCGCTAAAAAAGACAGCATCTTTTTCTCGCTAAATCAACAGAAAAAACAGAAATTCCAACTAGCATTTTAGCTCTATTCAGAAGGATCGAATACAACTAATCAAAATGAGAATTTGCTTAGTTGTCCTAAATAATAACTAATTGAATTCAGCAAATCAACTAAGGTTTTCGCATCTGAGCTGAATATTGGTTCTCCGTGTGGGAAAAGTAAACACGGTAAGTAGGTAAGTCGCTTATCTCTTTCGATCGGTGCCGGTCGGTCTTTGAAGGCTCCTGTCTCGGGCGGTCATAAGTTGCAATATTTAACACTATTGGACATATCAGAAAATCGGCGGCATCTCATTGTCGTCAAGTCGGGTGCTATTTGGGTCACGTAGTTTCAGTTTAAGTGTAACCCGTAGATCAATCCGTTTCGATAAGTTATTGACGACGACATTTCAAAAGAAGTGAACCTGAAAAATTGGATCAGCATGCCGCAAGATTGCTTACGTTCGAGTCATGCCCGCACCCACAATTCTTCGAAGTTCAAACGATGCTCAACGGACGGAACAAAACAAATGCCCGCGCATAAAAATCAACCAACGTCGCTTAGACCACGTTCCCCCAGACTGTAGCTGAATGGGTGCGTCACAGCAGCACAGCCAACCCGTGAAAGCCGCAACCACGTGTATCTCGTAACTTGCAACCGTTCTTCGAATTGCACTTTTCCTCTGTTCCGCGCGAGGGTGTACGATGGCCTTTTCGGCTGGAAACCTCTCGCGACCCACTTCAAATCATAAACGTGCCTCCGCTGTCCAAGCGAATCAAGTCAAATCACGTCAACTGATAGTTCGTTCGTTCCAAACCGAATAACACTGCCGCCGTGGCTCTGGCCGGCCACCATATCCACCAACGCATTTGCGCTGCGCTGGACGCCCGCACGGACGTACGAACCGGACGGGAGGTCAAACAGAAGGAGGTCATGTCACGACCCGCAAACACGTACGGCTCACGCTTTCTTATTCCTTCTGACAGCAGCGGGGAAATAATGATGCTGCTACTACCCAGCTACCCAGCTACCCGGGCTCAGTGAGGACGATTCGCTGTTTGTGAGCTGGTCAACCGAACGGGGAAGACATTGTGGTGGGTGTGTTCTTTTTGTCGTTTTTCGCGGTTGAATGCAGAACTGCACCTCAGAGTTTCTTCATGCACGCAGGTTGGTCGAATAATGAAAAATTAACAAGGAAATAAGTTTTCGGTTCGAACCAAATAATAAAAAAGCTACATCAAAATAGTCTTTAAAAAGTCTCCGACTTACTGGATATACACCGGTCACCAACAGCAGTCACCTAATGTGAAAAAAAATCGTCATAAAACACGGAAAAGTAAACATAATAAAACAAATGAGCATCAACTTTTTCTTTCGTCCATCCCCCGGACCTTATGACTCAACCAGTCAACCGGAATCAACCCATGGGAGGTAAGCAATGCCGAACCGGCAAAAAGTATCCGAGATTACGCAAAAATAACGTTAAACCGATTTGCAGCCTATTATGCGTTGATGCCTTTTGACTCGCCTCGCCATGTAGCGCGCGATCAGCAACAAAAAGCGGCGGCGGCAGCGACGGCAGTGCGCGGCGTCGTTAATTTAATTATCCGCGTAACGGTGGCGTGCGTTTTTGCCGGATCACCGCGCAGAGAACCGATGTTCAGCATTCTGGACAGGTTTAGTCGTAGGATCGGACGAACCCGTATCGACAATGGTAAAGCGCAAACTCGAATGATTTGACGAGCCAGATTACGGCGACGAAAAAGTTTACGATGGCCAAAAGCAAACCGGACCGAGCGGAACTGCATTCGGCGTAAAGCGACGGTGATATGACGCCACTTTGTACCATTTGATGCATTTTCTGCGTCTAAATGGACTGTGCTTGTTTGGCGTTGTTTATGAATCGGAGTGAACTAAATAAATAGTATGTTTAAATGATTTTTTTGTAACACTTACTGTACGAAAGCTTAATACATATTGCATTATTACCTGGAAAGAAAAAAAGAAAAAAATTAATTTAACAGGGTTTGAATTTGGGGTCAAACATATGAATCAACAAGTGAGTACGCCGGTTTGTAGCTAAGAATATTAATTCTTTCTTGACCGAGTTTTTTTCTACCGTACACAGTTTCAAAATTAATTTTCCTTAGAATTTTTGGGATCATGAAACACGAAAAACTTGTTCTGATCTAGATATATGTCCTTTCGCGATGCTACAAGCTGCACAATTTTTCCATTTTAATGATTAATACAATGCTCCTAGAATATATACAATATTGCAATTGCATGGAAAGGATAGTCAAAGACATTATAAGTCAATACACGGAAAAAATCCGTTCATAAATTCATGAACAAAAGATCATGATTTCGTGAACTGAACGATTTACGAAAATCGTGACCAAATTCCTGAAATTGTGTATAATAAACCTCGTATTCATGAAACTATTTGTTTTTCTAAAAAACTAGTTCACCCCGAATATATGCATGGCGTTACATTACAACCAACTCAAATTTGTCTAATATCGTTCGAAGACAGGTGAATAAAGATAACGGATGAAGCATTTTTTCGGAAGACTTTGAGGAATAAGTTGACGTTGACAGAGGATAGTTCCGCCAGACTGCATGTGTAGATTAGTTCAGTGAGCTGACGATTTATTAAGGAATTCAACTTGTTTCTATCACACAATAATTCGAAGACTTTATTTGAATATTTGTTCCTTCAACATCCGTTCTGTATATTTATATCCGATACTTTGAAAATGGTAAACATACAGGAAAACCCGATTTCTAAAAGATTCGACCGACGTTAGCATTTTCTTGCTATCAAAACGAAATTTAGAATTATTTAGCGTTGCATGTTACGTCAAAACCCTGCAAGAAATTAGCTCTACATCCAACAAAACATCAAACGAAGTTTATCGGCGTAAGGCGTTTGTTGCACAGACTTTTCTGCGAGAGAGTGTAAAGTTGACATTAGATGCAATTTTTTCAAATTTGATTAAATTTGATGTACATTTCGAGAGTGATCTGCCCCTAGTGAGTTCCCGTTTAAATCATACCAATTGAACTCTGATCTTCTTTTGAATCATAGACAATCCGATAAATATTCTAAAGATTTCGAAAGAACTGATGCAGAAATACCCATCGTGGCAGTTTTGTATATAATTTGCCAAGATAGGCTCAGAATTGTGATATTTTGACTTCAGCAAGCAGTTTACGTTACTGGCGACAAGTCTTTTATGAAGGACTACCGTGTCTACATGCCCGCTCACAATGTTCAGATCGATGGTGCAATCATCCACTTTTAAGAACAACACCATATATTATGAATAATTCTGGATGAGACTGACAGGACCGTCGGTGGAGTCTCAGTTGTGCGCTTCATTGATGTTTACATTGGCTTTCTTTTTCAGTTCGATTTTCGAACCAAAATTTAGTTTGTTTTATATTGACATTTATCCTCGCTTGTTGTATAAAGCAGATCAGGATTTCATCTCCCCCCTAAGGTTGGAGCCTTTGGCGGGGGCTAACCCAGCCAACCGCACGCTGCGGCTCAGACCAAAACTTCCGGGACATCATTCATGGCTAAACTGAAAAATTCTCTTTTAATAAAAACAATAAATAAATGAAATGCCTTAATTTGCCCTGAAACACTAATGTGAAGGGGGAGGGGGGAGGGTAAGTGTTTCAACGCTTAAATGCTATTCAAAAACTACTTGGCCGATTTATTTTTAACTTTGCATACCCATTCTATGTAAAAAATACCTAACCCCAACGTTGAGTTTTCGGGATAAGTTTTCAATTAGGGGGGCTCCATTTTATAGTCGGAGAATCTTTTGCTGCATTGATGATTGAAACTTTTGGATCATTTAGTCCATTATTTCCTACGCCCGTATTATCATCAGTAGCAGTATCACGGCCGGAAAGTCTTATTTACATCAAGCACTTAGTTTTTACGATTATTTATCTGTTCGCTACCGGCTCTGAAAAAATAAAAAGCCCGTAAGATTCCAGAAACATCACGAAATTCCGCGAATCAACATGAGAAACCACTAGAAGCATCGCGTATCACCAGCAGCCAAAAGCACACCATGGCAGCATAGAACGTATTTATTCTTCTCGCTCGCATACGCCTCCATACAAGCGGCATGCACTGAAAGTTTCTAGTACCGACCATTTTTGGCAAGAACCGGTTTCTCGGTTCTGTATCCCTCCGGTAAAATACCAGTACTGGAATGCTTTTTTTCCAAAATCAAACTAAAAAAACCAGAGTGACAGAAATTGTTAAAAATATACTTTTATTGGTAAGCTATTGTATGTTTCCGTCTACCTTCTAATTTCGCCCAGAGCAGAAGCAACAAATTACTCTGTTATAGCTATCACTAAACCAAACAATCAATTTCTATTGATTTGTTGCTTATCCACTGCACAAACAGTACAGTATCGCTCCTGCGGCTGAGCGAACGTGCCTCTGTTACGAGAATTACCATTGTGACTGAGGTTAAACAAATTCCTATTAATCCAAATATGCGGTTGGTGGAATAGTCCCTAAAGGTGACAACGGCGAGAATTCTCACGGAAGAGGCTGCATCGTGAGCGTAATATGGTACTGCCATCGTTCACAGTAACCGAGGCTGAATGCGTCGTTGTGAACAATTTCATGCAACACAACATCGAATACAACAACGTTTGCGTCAATATTTCCGCGTATATGGATGATGAAATTAGTAAGGGACCATCCATAAATGACGTAGCATTTTTGAGTGATTTTTAACACCCCCCTCCCCCATCGTAGCATTTCGTCACAAACCTCTAAATACCCCCTGGTAATTACGTAGCTTGACGATAACCCTGCCTCCCCCTTGCCAACGTAATTTTTTTTAAAAATTCTATTCTATTCCCCTTTAAAAAAGTTACGTAGCATGACATGACCCCCCTATCGTCACACATAATCATAAAATACAAAACTCCCCCCTCCCCCATATAATGCTACGTCATTTATGGATGACCCCTAAGATACGTCGATCTGCACCGTGCACTAACTTGGAGTTCCTTAAAGGAGTCATATCGAGATAAGGAGAATTAAAATCCATTAGTTGAAGAAACTTTTTTCCGTGCATCTCCAACGATTCATGTTGTGAGAATCCAAATGACGAAACATATTCCCACTGATCTGGTTTTGGATGCAAATCACATATAATTAAAATGAAAGGCGATAGCTCTATTGCACATCCAACGACCCATTTCAAGAATGCCTGTCCCTACACGTACATTCTGAGGCCGCCTTCATATACAATAAGCCCCGCGCGAATACATCCACGTATCAATTGGATATTTGCAATATATTCGCACTTCCAGAATGAAAAATATTTTTGATTCTGGCACGTATTTACAAAATGGAAAATATTTATGAAGGTACACAAGCATTCAAAAATTATATGAAACCATCTCACCAGCTCTGAATAAATAAATTCATGAGATTTCTGTGAAGAATTCTCCTCCAACCGTGAAATTGTTGCATCAGCTACTCAGGGCCAGGCGGCGCTGCAGGCGCTAAGCGGAACGAACGGGCGTATTTTTCACGTCATGCTTCACATATTTTAATGGAAATGTTGTAACGACAAATTTCTATGCAAGATGACACTTTTTGCGCGATATTTTAACCTACTCACATAGGAAAAGATACCTACTAAACGATTGACTGCATTTTCCTGTTGAATATATTGCATATCACTGATAAACTTTGAAAAATATTGGACGTTAACGACAACACGTCTGGGCGATTCGCCAGTGCTGCCACTTTCCCAGAAACAATTCGAAAGTCGCTTATATACAAAAAAACAAATCAATTGTTATTTTATTCTTGCTAGTTCAGAGTACATTTATTTTCGAATCAATATTCAATATATCCAGTTACGTGCAACGGGAGTTATATTCGTTAATCTTCTAATTCCACCTTGCGGGCCGATGTTTGAAACAGGCCCCTATATGTGTTGAAAGCAGAGTTAAAAATATTCAAATTCATTGAATGAAAATGGATCATATTCAGCCACATTCATTTTCAATATTCAGTGACGCAGCTGAAAACGTCAGACGGACAAACCGCCCATTCATCCATTCAGATTTTCATTCGTCTCCGATTATTACACGAAGCGACCGTGCAGCAACGAATCAAACGCATCAAAGTAGGCCCTGGCACAATGTAAGCGATGATGATTGTTGTTTCATATGCTTTACCGGCATTTGAAAACATTTTCATTCATAATTAGTGAAATAAATATATTGTACGATATTCAACTGAATGAATGACATGGATATTTGAATGAATATTTTTTCTATTCACAGCGAGTCGCATCAGGTTCATTTTCAGCCTTCAAAAAAGAGCTTCGATTATTTGTAACTCTGGTTGAAAGGTCAGGTTAAATATATTGTTCATCAATTGCATAGTAATGAAAATACCGGTACTTATGTTTATTCAGTGCCAGTATTTCCGTACCAAGAATGGGTCGGTATTCCCAGGATTTTCAGTACCGGTACTACCGGTATTACAACCTTGCTTGCACTGTTCACAGCAGTGCAGCATGCAGGAATACCCCTGAATATGTTTTGCTATGTATGTGTATAAACGACACCGCTTGTTTTATGTTCAGTTGTGTACTTTATAATAAAAATGGCAGTGAGTAAACAAGTGTTTTCCTGAATTCTGATACCATTCAGTGCCACTAGCTGACCGTTTGTTTGTCTTCCTGGCATTAGTCTGTCTTATGTTACCAAGCAGACTGAGCGCACTTGTGGAACCAATCCGCCCTGTTTACGGGAATAAAGGTTTAAGTTTTATTCCATAACCCAGCGCGTCAATCCCCGTGTATTTCCCTCTGAAGCCGGGCTAGCGCTTCTACAGTATCCGTTTACTTGGTCGTATGATTTCCTGTTGATGGTGCGGTCTGTTTGTTTAGATGTACTAGGTGCAGTTCTCGCTCAATATGCAGTGAGCTAGACTGGTTCAATTTTTGACTGTTAGCTCCACCAGGCTCTACTTGTTCCTTTTATGGCCCTTAGTAATTGTGCAAATGTTGGTACCGATCGGTTGTGTCTACGGACCCTCCCAAAATTTCAAAGTTAATATGGAAATTAGTATGGAAAATCGGTCAACATTGAAAATAAATCAATCAATTAATGACAACATTATATATTTCTGAAGGTATTCTTCTAGTAAACACATTAGTGTAACATTGCAAGTTTGTGAAAATTTGCTGTGAAAATTTGTTAACCAAAGAAAAAGCATGAGTTCAAAACAAGTGGATTTTATTATTATTCATAGCAACCCTGTTTGAATAGCTCCATCGTTATACAAGTGTAAACTAAAGACGATGAATCCCTCTGGATAAAGACTCGCCATCTCTATCTTATTCTTATTAATTATCAGTAAGTGTTATTCTAATCGAGCACGAGACCTGTCAAAAGCTTTTCGCAGAAAATCGCTTCGGATCCTTCTGGAACAAGGGCCATTGACAGGTCTCGTGCTCGATTGGAATGACACTGACAGATAAATGGTAAACAAACGATTGACGTGTCGAGTCTTTATCCAGAGGGATTCAGCGTTGTTAGTGTAAACTAGACTTGCCACCCACCGCTACCGTATGGAAGATGCAGCTATTCAAAGAGGGTTGCTATGATCAATAATAAAATCCACTTGTTTTGAAGTTATGCTGCTTCTTTGGTTAATAACTTTTCTCAGCGATTTTTCGCAAACTTGTAATGTTCCACGAATGTATTCAGTAAAAAAACATCAAAAACATGTTAATCAATTTTCCATGCTAATTGCCATATAAACTTTGAAATTTTTGGAAGGTCGGTAGACACAACCGATCGGTATCAAAATTTGAACAATTACTAAGGGCCATAAAAAAAATCAGTAGAGCCTCGTGGAGCTAATAGTCAAAAATTGAACCAGTCTAGTAGGCATTGATCGCATACTGAGAAAAATTTGCCCCTTTTCCTACAGTTTTGCCCTTTTATTTTGACTGAATATGCTGAGAACAACATCGGAACAATCAACAACAGTTGTCAACAACCCAAACGTTTAAGTATTAGGGGTACGCTGAATTAAAATAAAAAAGAATAATGAGTTTTAAAAAAATAAATAAAAACGACTAATAATAAAGCCATTTGTACTGTACCCGTCTGCGCGGATGCATACCCCGTGCATTGACGGTGTCGATGGCTCCCTGGTACTCTCGACCGCTCCCTTTGTGGCTTTATTTTGGTTCAAAGCAAAGTCGCTGAATGTCTTACAGATTTTGAAAGATTGCAAGCGTTTGCATTCAGTATAAGTCGCAGGGGATGGTAAGAAAACATACTCTCAAATCAAACTCCTATCGGGTGACCTGCGCTAGAACCGCCTTACCAAATTACATTCTCTTACACAAGATCCGTTTCCTTTTCCGTCTAATCATACCCGCGGGTCATAAATTGCACTAATGCAACTCAAAATCACTTCAAACCAAATTTTATTGGTTGTTGTTGAATGCGGTTATTGCGTATTACGTAATGTGTTCATTTCAAAATCGAAAATTCAGACCCACTAGGAAATTTTATTTTGGATCTTCCCCTGCTTGAAACAAAAACATATAAGGGACCATTCATAAATTACGTAACGCAAAAATTGCCCAAAATTGACTCCCCCCTCCCCTTATGTAACAAATTGTCACAAATTTCTCCATCCCCCCTCCCCTATTACGTAACAAATTCCTAGCAAAATTTTTTTTTCCTTCGGTGAAAACATGTTACGTAATGATCTAGCTAACTCCCCCTCCCCCCTATGTCACAACTTGTTGTACCCCCTCCCACCCCTAAAAGCGTTACGTAATTTATGAATGGTCCCTAATATTGGGGAAGTTTTCATTCGGCTTAATTTAATGCGGGGGGTGTGTGAAGGGGATTAATAACCCACAACCGAACCGCCCCCAGCCTATCTTGGTATACCCACTAGATGAATGTGATTGGGATGAATGAGGGGTGGGTGGATGAGTTGGGGGCTAGATGAGAGGGGTGGGGGGGATATGATGTGAGGGGACTTTGTGGAAGTGGATTAGGGAAGGGTAGTGTGTAATGTGGGGGTAACCCTTAACCACATACCCCTAGCTACGTCCCTGGTAAAATATTGGCCGGGATTAGATTGACGATGTTCAGAGCAGATCCTTTCTATATGAGAAAGGCAAAAAGGCAAATATGTGCAAAAGTCCAAAAAAGTCAATATTTTTCAAAGACATTTGGCATCAAAAATACAAATTCGATTTTGATATTTTCCTTTACTCCCCCCTTTGAGTTTTTTCAATTCCTGCTTATATGGCATCAAGAACCGTCGTAGGTGGCCAATGTGGTCAAAGCGAGTTTGATTAGCCATTATTGATCTAGACTGGCAAATCAAAGTAATTTTGTACCCATTTTAGTAAGTTTTGCATCATTTTAATATCATGGTGGTACCAGTTCAAATAGGTATTTACTACGTGGCCGCACTCTTTCAACCCATAACTCCGGAACCAGAAGTCCAATCAATAACACATTCAATAGCAGCCGATGCATCGCGATGGGAAGTATGTACCTTTCATTTGATACTAAGTTGTGGAAATCGGTCCATCCATCTCTGCGTAAAAGAGGTAACTTTTTTCCGCCATTTTATTTTTTTCTTCTTTAAAAAAATTATAAATGAAGACGAAAATATAAGCTTTTCGCATCCTCAAACCGTTTTCTTCTATGTTCTTTCATTAGCCCACAAAAAAAATTCAAAATTTTGCTTACGTTTTGGTTATTTCAATGAGAACCTCCTATTAAGAGAAATGAAATATATGAAAGACGGATAGGTATCCTAGAGCGAATCGGTTATGAACATAGAACGAAGAACTCGGGCTTGGCAGGCTCATATGGGCATGATGAGCTATGCTCACTCACTGAAGGAGTTATGTGCTGTGGTAAAACCTAACACGTGTTGTTCAAACAGTTTCGTATGGTTTGGTTTCATTTCGAAGAGGTTTTCTTATTTTTCACCACACTAGAAAAAAACAAGGCGGCGATGCTTCGCGATTTGTTCTGGTAATTTCCCAAAAATTCATGTAATGTTTTACACTGTTCCACTCATAACGCCGAGAAACTGTATGCGGAAGCACATTACCACTTCTAACACTTGGTTTCATTCACTCAAATTATTAGAATCAAGATTTTAGAGTAGTGCAAAACCATTCGTGACATATCCACATTCAATAGGAAGAATGGTGTATTTAATGAAATTACAACTTGTACGAGCTCCATACAGCAGCGATGACCCTTCGGACAAGCCCAGCTCAAAATTCGTTAATGCTATTGAACAATAAGCAAATACGCTGCAAGCAGCGTCCAATCACCTCTTGATACCTCACCTACAATGCACTGCAGCCATTCAACAGCCAGCAACTCAGCAGCTCGGGTAGAGATAATCTCCCGGGATGCAATCGGCTGTGATGTGAGGTCAAAAATGCAACGGTCGTATGTCGGCGCTCATTAACGTTATGACAGATGATTTACTCGGAGCTTTCCAAAAGTGGCACTCTGCGGACAGCCAGCAGCAGAGTGAATCAGCGCGACACTGCCATCCAGCGCCACCGCCGTCAGGACGAGCAAACGATTCAACGGATGTCACCGGAGACCCCAATTGACCACGGCAATTTATCGCCTTTTATGGTCAAGTGAAATGCTGCTTGATAACGGTGCGCAACGGTGGGCAGATTCACTCAATGTGAGCAAAAATAATCACCATATAGGACAAAGCGTTCCCGAACCGGCGGCGCAGCATACCCGATTTGACATAAGACCTTTACCCGAGGTCGCGGTTGATCCGTCACATCCGGACGCATTGGGGCGTGAAATCCGACGCGCCGCCATTCGTTCGCTTGCAAGTATGTTGTTGTCTGCCAATAATAAGCAGTGTTAATATTGCATGCGAAACAAAAGCCTCATCATACGGTTACTTTTATGATTATTGCCAAGTTTCGCGAGACCTTAAAACAAGAGAGAGAGAGAGACGGTGTAGCGGAGTGCGTCTCGTTGTGATTAAGTGGGCTCAAGCAGCAATATTCCTTCCACCCGCTCGCACCACGTTGACCGCGGCATCAGTGACCAAGTGCCAAGTGCCAAGTGACCAAGTCAATCGAGATATGATTCCTCCCGCACGGATCTGCTTAATGGCTTGGGGCATCGGTACGGTTCTGAACGATCGCGATGAATGGATATCATGTGCCGTGTCCTGATTTAAGTGTTTAAGTTGCAAATACTCACCACACTCATCACTTAGCGTTTCATGAAAGAGGTCACCGGCAAAAAGTTTGCTGATGAGTCTGTGCAGGCTGCAGTCACTGCTGGTGGATGAGTAATGAATGGTATTATTTTAACCTTTGGAACTCCTTTCACGGGTCAAATACATTATTATGATTACCCGTGTTTGCGGTGTGAACGTAAACTGTCAAAGGTAGAGTGATGATACAATTGAAGATACAGCGGATTCTATTTATTTCAGTCGATACAGAGGTTAGATAACGAATGAACAACTTCTTGGCCCTGAGTTAATTCGGTTTTCGCGTTACTTACAAAAAAATAGAATAATGGACAGCCGCGTGAGAAATATCGGTTGTTACGTTTTCCGTGAATTCCAGCTTGTTTCATTGCTTTATTCTTAATATTCAATGGAAAAGCAAACTCGATGAAAGTAAATCTTAAATACAATGATATATTTTAATTCCAAAAAAACTTACAGGACTCAAACGTTTTTTGTCTTTCTCCTATAGAAAGGCTATGCAATCACTCTGAAAACCGACTTTTTAACCGAGGCCCACAGGGCTGAGTCTCTTATACAATAAATATGTGCACTCAAGTTTTTTTACGCGTTTTTTTTGCGCGGTTTTTTTACGCGGATTTTTTTACGCGGATTTTGAAATTTACGCGGTTTTAATTCACGCGGATTTTTAAATTTACGCGGTTTTCATTTACGCGGTTTTCATTTACGCGGCATGTATCCCCTGCGTAAAAAAACCTGAGTGTACATCGGTTACTCAGGAATGGCTGACCGATTTTTTCAATTTTAGTCTCAAATAAAAGTTCCCATAGGCTGCAATTGAATTTCATTTAATTCCGACTTCCGGTTCCGGAGTTACAGCTTGAAGAGCGGGGTCACGCATGAAATTCCCATATAAATCGGAATCAGCATGGTATCTAAAAGATGCAAAACTTCATAAAATGTGTTCGAAAATGTTTGGATTTATAGTTTCAGCTCACTGATGCCGAATCAAATCCACGTTGACCACATTGGACAACGTCGGCGGAGCCGGAAGCTTCGGGAAAGTGGTTATGTTCCTGAGTTGAATTCACATTTGCTTCGCAGAAATGTCTGACTCGATTTTCACAAAATCAGTCTCAAATGAACATGGGTAGTGGAAAAGCAAACTAATAGAAGTAAAACAAAAACAGACAAATGAAGTAGAAGAAAAAAACGGGAGGGACGCATTCCAAGTTGCCTAAATTTGGGAACACAGTCACTCCACTTGACGGCTCGGCTCGCGCGGACGACGGCTCCTCAAAACTACTAGGCACACTTTGAACATTTGACTTGATATGGTCCCAACACCTTTGATAGTTCACCCAAATTTCAAATTCAATACATTGTGCAATTGAATAATTTGTCCTCTAGATTTGGGTTCAAACTGGCATGATCCGAGTACCTTGGCTAATTGCTATAAGTTTAAATGCATTGTGCAAATTGAATGATATTTAATTCAGACTATATGCAATGAACCATCAACCACAGGAAACTGCATCGGTCCGGATCCAGTTGAACTGACAGCAAAAACAATTCAATCTGCCAGTCGTCAGGGCATCTCTTCGCCTCCATCCACCACCCGAAGCACGCGCCGTGCTGCCACCCGACTCCAGGGACCAACAGAATCCAAGGTCTCCAAGCTACAAATCCCCAAGCATAAAAATTTGCAGTCCACCGCCAAGCCCACGAAGTTAGTATTGTTATTGAACAACACACATGTAAAACTACTTGGAATCGTCTGAATTCCAGAAAATGATATATATTTACCATTAGCGACAATTGCATTCCGTTAAAAGTTTCTAATGCTATGCTGGCCGGGAATGGATGATTGACGTGCATCGGCAAATCAATAGTACCTTCATTTATCCAATCCGAATGAATCGAATCGAATGCACGAATTGAACACCGGTAAAAAGTGACCAACGAATCCCAAGAAGCCAGTTCTGCATCCATTCCCTGACCCATATGTCACAAATACTCAGCCGCCCACATGCACATATAGACACACGACTAGCACACAACAATTGTACTCTAGTACCAAAAACTAAAATTATGACAACACAACACAATACAACTAATAGGGTTCAACTGTTATTTTTTTTAATGCGCCTATGCACGTTGACGAGGTCGACCGATAAATCGACACACAATGACTTCCACTGCGAGCCGTGCTCACAAAGACTGCCGTTAAGCTGTTGAATAATGTCTGCAAACACAGCCCACAAAAAAAAGTCATCCACGGCGACCCGCCAATCGGCCACGCCAGTGTGCACAGGCTCTTAGCTGAGTGTTAGTTTGGGTTGTCTGTCAGAGCTTCTTTAAAACTTATGCTCAAATATGCTTGAAGATGTTTACAATACCTAGGTTAGGTGTATGGCTTTGCGGTCTAATTTTTAAGCAAAAACAAACTATTTTGTCTTCATCCGACGTTTCGGTCCGTTTGCAAACGTTAGCAGTTAGTTGAAGGATATTGACTGAACCAAATTCAGAGGAAAAAGACGAGCATTTCGATCCCGATAAAACTTTACACGATCGGAACAGATGATCCTGAAAACCCATATGACAATCCATTGTTGTACAACAACAGATCTGACAACAAAACAACAATTATCGAATCCTTCAAAAAGGTCCCAAACGGACCGAAACGTCGGATGAAGACAAAATAGTTAAAAATTAGACTGCAAAGCCATACACCTAACCTAAAAATTGGAAACAGTCGACTCCAGTTCAAAGTTTACAATACCGTCAAACCCATCAACCTAGGGGAGGGCATATAAACTGGTAATCAATATAGGTATAAATGATGCAAAAATAATTAAAATGAGTTACAAATTGCTTCAAGTTGTTGGCCAACACTCTTATATCATTCGGCTCACTTCGTTGAGTTCGAAAAAGTGTGTATTCGTATGAGTGTCTACGTGTGACCAACAATTGCGAATCGGTTGCTCGGAGATGACCGAACCGATTTTCTCAAAACAAGTCTCAAATGGAAGGTATAATATATCGCCCCTCACTTACCCTAACACCTTCTCCTTTTATCAGCCCACCTTCCCCCCCTGGCCACCCTCGCACCCGTATTAGGGCATTGCAAAAAAACACTCATTTTTGAAATCTCAAAGGCCTCCTATTGTGACAAATAGCAAAGTAAACTTAGATGCCAAATTTATTATTATTTGGACAATTTTAGACCTCCGCCCACTTTGCTTGAAGTTTTTGACATCGGTTTCGCGGGAAAATACAGTAGGGTGATGAGCCTATTTGTGCCATGTTTCTATTATCACCTTACCCATTTGAAGCCGTTGGTTAGAGCAGTGTCTGCCATCTTTGTTCAACGCATTGAGTCAAATGGTGGCGCAACAATAGGGGCACTCGATTCGAGTTTTTATTGTGCTCAAACACGAGAATTTTACTGTTTTCAACGCATTTATGTTATTATATTGGTTTTTAACAACGAAGCAAAGTGGTTGATGTCTATTTTTACGCATTCTATTGATTGTAAGGCAAGAAATTACCGAATTAGTGAGGCCCCTTGCTTAGTATGGTGAAAATAGGCTCATCACCCTATGTCCCACATTTTTACGTTCACCCTAATTTCTCAGAATAACTTTTATTCAAACAAACTGCACCAATTTTTTTAGCGTTTGTTTTGAAGCTTAATCAACGATGTTTCTCGAAATTTAGCAGCCATGGTGCGTTTTGCTCGTTTGCTATGGTAGTTTAATTAAAAAAAATTGAGTTCACCTTACTTTTTTGTCATTCTCATATGTAGAAAGGTTATGCAATTAATCTGAACATCGTCGACCTAATCTTAGTCTAATTTTCTGGAGCGGTTTTCTCTACTTTAACAAAGGCGTAGTTAAGGGCATGCGATGAGGGGTTACCACTACCCTCCCCCCAGAACACATCACCATTTTCTAAACCCACTTTCCCTCATCAATTTCGCCCCCCCCCCCAAGAAAATTTCCTAGAGTCTCCAAAATAAACTTCCTTAGTGGGTCTGGTTTAAAATTGCGAAAAGTTTGGTTTAAAATGAGTTTGAGTTTAAAAACTACTTTAAAATTAAAACTTATTTAAAATTTGTTAACAACTTGAAAATGTTTGGCGGAGCTCGGACCCCCCGAATCCTCCTCTTAGATCTACTGCTGGGTTTAAGTGTTTCAGCTTCGACACATAGCTTCTCAAATCCGTGGCTGTCGATCCATTGTATGAATGTGCAAATCGTACTGAATATGTAATGGACAGTTCCACCATTATATTCAACATAACCAGTCATGGAATCGTACACGGAGAACAAACGAAACAAAAGGTCACGATTGCGTGAACTGAACAATTTTCGAAAACCATGACCAAGTTCCTGAAATTATGAATTATAAACCTCGAATTCATGAAACTATTTGTGTTTTTTGTTTTCGCCCCGAACATATACATGGCGTTACATTAGAATGTTTGGTTAGGGTACTGTTGTTGTTCGCTGGACATGTTTAGTTTTTGTTGTGATTCTAGTTTATGATTGGGGAATACACAGCCAACAGTCAAATGATGTTCATGATTTCAAGAGCTTATTCGCGATTCTTGTGATCTCTCATCACGTTATTGCCCTAGTAACAATTGAGGTTTTACGGTAGTTTTATAGCCACTCATAAAACTTAGATTGCACTTATAGTGTGCTATAAAACTACAATTGTTACTTGGGTGTGCTATCTTATTGATGAGTTTACTATCGCATTTTTCTGTCAGACTAGCAATATTAAAGTTCATAATTTCAGGATCTTTGCAGCGATTTTGTAATTTCTATTCACGTTATCGTGATATTTGAGTTATGAGTAGAGTGATTTATGTTCATAATTTCAGAATCTTAGTCACGATTTTAGATATTTTTGTCACGAGTTGTGTCATTTGTGTTCTTGATTCCATGATCTAAGTCACGATTTTTATAACTGCTGTTCATGTTGTCGTAATATTTTAGTCATAAATAAAGTAATTCATGTTCATAATTTCAGGATCTTAGTCATGATTTTCGTAATTTCTGTTCATGTTATGTATTTTAGAACTCACTTCCAAATTTGACACGAAGAGTAATATGACTAATGTTCATGATATCAGCAGTTTTACCATGATATTCGTAAATTCTCTTCGCCTAATTGTGATCTATTACTTTTTGGTTATTATCGGTTTTTTTATTCGGAATAACGTGACAATATGAACTGGATCATAAAAATGTAACTGATTCACGATATCTTGTTCTGGGATTCTCAGCGTTTTAGTTTTCTTTCCAGACATCACCATCACCACCTTATCAAACGAATAACGATGTTCGAGGTCCTAATAGTTTTTTTATATCTAATGCTCGTGTCTATTCCTATGGTCGCTGGCAGCTGGACATTTAATAAAACAGTGCGTGGAATAAAAATGATTCGACGAATAATTCTCCAAATTTTGTGAAAGAGATAACGGGAAAATTTCATTATCATGTTGCATGAAATTGTAAATGATTAGCGATAGCTTCTTAATATCACCAGCACGCAAAATAAATTGTAATTCATGTACTAGGCATCACGAACCAGTTCACGAATACATGAATTATATTTCATGATTTCGTGAACTATTTCACGAGCACGGATATTGGATCGTACCTAATATATGAGCGACCGAAAATAAAAGTCGCAAGGATAGAACATGCTTCGCAAAAGCCGTTTCAAACATATTAAAATATAAAAATCGGAAATAAACTTCAAGCATAAAAATCGGATAGAAATTCTTCAGCATAAGAATCGCTTAAAAAGTTTTCACCCATAAAACTCGGCAAGGATGAACCTCCAGTATAAAATTCGTTTTAAAATAAATAAATCGCTCGTAGGAGCATCCGTATATCTTGATGTTCAAGATTAAAAGTCGGCTAAAAAAAGCTACTTTGTAAGAATCGGATATATTTCTTTCCGGTTCTTTTACTGAAGGTTTTTTATCCGACTCTTACAAAGAAATGTTCCAGTCCTATTTTTATGCTTGAAGTTTATATCCGGTTTTTATATTTTAATATATTTGAAACGGGTTTTACGAACCATGTACTGTCCTTGCGACTTTTATTTTCGGTCGCTCATATTAGAGATCATGAATCAGTTCACGAGAATTAAATGGATTCATAATAACAATTTTGAATTTCGCGAAATATTTTACGAGAACGTATAAAGAATATTTTGATTCTGTGAGCTATGGCCCCTATATCTATGAAAAATCATCATGAGTAAACCTTTGGTTTTATGAATAATGTTCATAAAGTTGTGTAATAGTTCGCGTACTGAAAATCGCATTAGAAATGATTTGGCGGAAACCGCGACTGACGTTCACAAAACAAAAATTACTCCACTAAAATAAGCATTATGCGGGCGTTACTGAGAAGAAATTGAACATAATTATAAAGCACATGATTTTTGTTCATGGTCCTGTTTTAATAACGTAAAACCTGTTTAATCCACCTAGGATAAATAAGAAAGGCACCTGTTTAATCCACGTGCCTTTCTCATTTATCCAAACTTTGCCGGCGTAAAAACATGATGATGAGTTATGTTCTACCATAGACCATGCGGTAGACTTGGGTGCAACGCTCAACTCCTACTCTGCAGAAGGCAAAGAATTCTTCACATTTCCTTTCGATCATGCCCATATGAGCCTGCCTAGTTCTAGTTTTCCGTTCTAAGTTTATAACTGATTCGCTCTAGAATACCTATCCGTCTTTCAATTTCATTGCTTTCGTTTCTCTTAGTCTCAAATTGGCGAAAATAACCAACAAAATCGATACAGTAGATTTATCCAAACTATGATTCCTAAGCTGTTTTTTTTCTTTTTCAATAACGACTTAGAGTGAGTCAATCTTCGTCCTTGTTTATATTGTAACGATATTTAATTAGCATGGGACTGAAAGGTGTGAAATATTTTTCAATATTAGGAGCCATAGTACTCAAGGAAGAGCGAGGAATGGAAGAAAGTTTAGAAAAAGCGTGGAATAGGGTCATATGAGCAAGCTTAGAGTTTCCCGGTTCTAGCAGCATAAGTCAATAAGTGACTTTACGCTTGTCTGGGCATGCCACAGAATCAAGTGATTCGCTTTTAATGCCAAAATATCCTAACCCCTGCGTTGTAGAAGACAAAAGGTTAAATCACCGGAAAACTCTAAACATACTCAAATGACCCTATTCCACGCCTTTCTTCCTTCAACTCCTTTCTCTTCCTTGAGTACTATAGCTCTTAATATTAAAATATATTTCACACCTTCCAGTCCCTTGCTAATTAGCTAGGATTGTACAAAATAATTGTGAAAATATTTATTACATTCTTAACTGTTATGTGTCCAACAAAAAAACACCTTTAACAGGCCAATGAGGGTACCCGAGTACCACAAATTGAAATGCTCATAACTACGGTTTCCTTTATTCGATTTGGACACTTTCAGATTTTTTGGATTCAGGAACTCGTCCACTTTTTGATTCATAAAATTGAACCGGATGAATGGATCTGGTGCTTGGTAATCCGGATTTCCCGGGGTAATGTTCCAGTACTAGGGTATGATTTGTAAATTTTAAAAATGTCCTAGCAATATTAGTATCAAAACTCTTCTTGTCTCGAAAGTCTGTTATTTATTGTTACGGGACCTTATGGTAATTTAAAAAATGGATTTGGTATGGAATGGCCACTCACGGCCTCACGGGAACTTGCTCCTGAATGTTCGTTCCGGGGACAAATCACCAAATGGTTCCAAAACCACGAGATACAGCCTACTGATGCAATTCCAAGAATTTTGATACCTATATTGCTAGTATTCCATTGAAGTTCACAAATAGTATCCCAGTACTGGAACCTGCTTCCGGAAATCCGGATTTCCGGAAATCGAATGAAGTAACCCGATTCATTTTTACCAAGTCCAAAAGCGGATGAGTTCCTGAATCCAAAACACCCAAAAGCATCAAAATCGGTTGGAAATTACCTTAATTATTGGTATTTCAGTTTTGTGGGTACCCGAGTACCCACGTCGGCCTGTTAAGTAGTAAAAAAATTCAGGAGCCCCTAAATCCCCCTTACTATATCAACAATATTATTAACTTAGTGAAGTTCTAAGATGTCACAAAGTTTCAATTTCCAGCTATGGATAAAACATTGGAATTTCATGAATTGAAACCTAAAAAGGTACCGCGTCGGATACATAACGGTTAATATACGTAGCACGTATCTCACTACTACCACGAAAGTTGACGCCGAATCACTTCAAACTAAAAAGTATAATATTTAATTGACTTTATCAGCCTGAGTTCAATATTATATTCATGTAATCAGATTTTTAAATGTTGTAGGAATGGGTTTGGAACTGGAGGGGGTGGGGTTTAGTAGCTTGAGAATGGAGGATGCCTCAGAAACCCTTCATCTTATTTCGGTACACGGGGTGGATGAAGAGAATGCAGGTGTGAGGGAGGTCCAGTGGGGGAGTATGATGAAGGGGGAAGGTGTAAAGGTGAGGGGGAGGGGACGATGCTACATCCAACTGCATATTATATCTTCCATTCGAGACTTGGTATGAGAAAATCACTTCAGTTATCACCTAAGAATCGATGTGACTTTAATTGTGGAATACGCCCGGAATCCGGAACTTTCGGAATTGTCGATAGAGGACAATATATTTAAAGAATATTTGAGTGGCAATCAATGATCTAGACCTGCGAGTCGAAGTAATTTGGTGACCATTTCCAAAGATTTTTAGCCTATGAGGAACTACGATTGTAACGGTTTATATGGGAAATTCCACTGTGACCTTACTAACCAACCTGTAACTCCGGAACCAAGAGTCAGAACCGAATGAAATTCAGCAGCAGTCAAGGGTATTACTGTAATCAAGTTTGTAAAAATCGGTAGAGAATTCGCTGGAAAATATGGCGTGATATTAGCTTAGGAACTTGGTGAGTATCAAGAACCGTCATAGATGGCCAATGAGGTCAAAGCTACTTTGATTGGTCATAAGTGATCTAGACCTGCAAATCCATGTAATGTTGCACTTATTTTAATATTTATTACATCATTTAGACATCGTGGTGTTACCAGTTTATATGGGAATTTGCTGTCTGATCACTCTCTTTAACCCGTAACTCCGGAACCGGACGTCAAATCAACTAAAATTTCAATAGCAGCTTATGGGAGCGTTATACCTTTCATTTGAACTAAGTTTGTGTAAATCGGTTCAGCCATCTCTGGGAAAATTGTGTGAGTTTATATGACACACACATACACACACGCATATACACACACAGACATTTTCCAATCTCGACGAGCTGAGTCGAATGGTATATGACACTGGGCCTTTCGGGCCTCTGTTAAAATGTCGATTTTTACAGTGATTGCATAGCCTTTCTTTATATGAGAAAGACAAAACATGATTGTTCCAAGATTCATGGCACTTTATTCATGATTTTGGGGACAATTTTTTTCCGTGTAGTTTGGATTAATGAGAATGGCTCAATTGCACCGCTAGGTGGATTAAAACAGGTTTTTCCACATAAGAATTACTACTTTCCATCAGCCACATTCAGCCTCTTTTCGAAAAGCACAGCCACGTTGAGATATGGAAGAGTTGGGGTAAAACAAGTACATACGTTTCGTGCTGCCATTCTAACTACACACCTAGAAAAAATAGAGTAAATTTACGTCTCCTGTCCCTGACATATACGAGCATCGAAAATGACTTAGTTTTACGTTTGATTTTAATTTTACATGACGTTTAATTTTGTAAATCATGTAATTTTACTCCACATACAGCGTTTGTTCTAAATGGCAGGAAGTGTAATTTTATGTCATCGCACATGTAAAGTATATATTTCATGTAAAATTAAATGGAACACGGTAATGTTCCGTCATTTCGTAAATTACGGTTTGTTGAATTGTGTCATGTTTGCAATTACGTCAACGATAAAATTCAGATTTTTTTGGTGTGTATCTTCAATCGATTCCTCAGAATTTTTTACATAAGAAACACTACTTTTGATCAACCGCATTCAGCCCCTTTCTAAAATTCAGAGCCATGATTATCTTTACCCTTGAGTTATGGGAGGAAAAGGGGTAAAACGGCTACACACATTTCGTCTACTTATATTTAAACGATAACCTGAACAATAGCCATATAGCATATAGCCATTTACCGAAATATAAAGCCAGGATTAACTTCAAGCGTTAGTTATGCGAAGAATTGGGGTAAAATGGGTGTATACGTTTCGTGAGGCTATTCTAATCCTGACTAGGACCCTGAAATCATGAACATAAAAAAACTACTCATTACTAAAATATCACAATAACGTGAATAGAAATTGTGAAAATTTAGTGTAAAACCCTGAAATCGTGAACATAAATACCACTAGTCTGACAAAAAAATCCGATGGTAAACTTATGAATAAAATAGGACGGAAACTTGATGGGAAATCACGAAAATCTCGAATAAGCTCCTGAAATCATGAACATCGTTTGATATCCGGCGTATTCCCTAATTATGAACTTCACATGTCCAGGAACAACAACAGTAAACCAAATATTCGAATGAAACGCCATGTATATATTAAGGGATGACTAGTTTTTGAAAACACAAATAGTTCTATGAATACGAGGTTTGTTATTCATAATTTCAGGAACTTAGTCACGGTTTTCGTAAATCTTTCAGTTCACGAAATCGTGAGATTTGATCCGTGAATTTATGAAAGGATTTTTGTCGTGACTAACGACTTACCTTTCAATATAGGGGCCCCTTTTCAAAATTTCGGAAGAAAAATGACGTAAGATTTTGAACGCTTATATCTTTTGTTGTACTGAATGGATTTAATCAATTTCTTCGGAATTTTGTCGAAAATATTTGTACCAATGTTGTATTAAATTTTGGAATAAGTAGGACATTCATTATCAACGGAAAAATAGTGTTTTGAAAAATCTTTCAAAAACTACTCGGAAAAGTGAAAATTTTCTGCCCATCCCGCACAGTGCCGTCAATATGGTGCACCAACCGAACAATAAAATAATGAAAAGTTTATACAAAGGTCCACTACATGTTTGTTCCTATGCTTATTCGTATTGGGTTGCTTGACAAGAGCAGTTGGAGGGGGAAAGTCGGCATATTAATTTTGGTTACGCCATTAGAAGCCGAACGGAAAGGAAAGGCTTATGCACGCCACGAAAACGAGCGAGAAAGCGATAGTAGTGCATATTAGCGAAAGCGTTACGTACATTTTGAACCTTAATAACTTTTCTTCTACTAAACGGATTGCCAATCTTGTTTCATAAATCGGAAGGAAAACGTTCAACGCTTGCTACCGATACGTTGTTTCCTATATAAAATTTGTTTAAATAGTTCAAAAACTACTTTAAATGAGAATCAACATTAATGATTAAACCTATAAATAGGGGTGTCACAGCTTTTCTCAAAGCCAGACGTGTGTAAGACGCAGTGCATAACACACGTGCGTGGTCGTGAGAAGCTGCATCGGACGACCAATCAAATCGGCTACCAGCGGGGAAAAGAAGAAAAACGTTGGTGGAGGTGGTGGCGGTGAGAAGGCCAAAAAGCCAAAGGCTAAGAAACGCAGTCACTGAAAAGGCGATAGCAACTGCCACCAAAACATCGAAGGCTGAATCGAACAATCCGAAGACCCCAAAGCCAAAGAAGGCCGCCAAACCTGCCAAGAAAGCTGCCCGAAGAAGATAAGTAAATTCACGCGTCTCTAATGTTGCCAACAGACCTTTTCATTACTAACAAAATACTTGTAAAGAATTAGTGGTGCTTATTTTTCGTTAGCTCTGTTAATTGTAGATAGATTTGTGTCATAGTTATATGCAAACCGTCCTTAGGATGAATATATAATGGAAAAAGAATTTTATTAGGAAGTTCTTTTCATTAATTTGTATAATTAAAAATAATTATATAAGAAAATATTTTTCAAATTAATGTACAAACCCGAAGATTTTTTCAATTCCTTCCAAGAAAATCAGTGAATGTGGCAACTCTGCCACTAAGCGAAAGCTACACCAAAACGAATGATGAAAATGTTTTCATTTATCGCACAAAAGGATGGCCTTCCATCTGCAACGAAAAGGTAATAAATAGGAACGCGTTGATGCAAAGCGTACTCATTCGGTGTGAGCTGCGAAAAGGGGAATGCTCATATGTATGTACGCAATAGAAACAAATCGTCGACAAGGTTTGAGTCGTTTCAAAAGATTCTCGTCTTGTATCACCATAGTTATCTACAAACCGTCCTTATTAGGACGAATGCAAAATGGAAACAGAATTTAATTAGAAAGTTTCTGTTATTAACTAGTATAAAGTTTGCGCTTGTTAATTCAGTACTTTTACCAGTGAATCATAAGAAAATATTTTTCTAATCTACAAACCTGAAGATTTATGGAAATTCTTCCAAGAAAATCAGTGAATGTGGCAACTCTGCTACTAAGCGAAAGCTTCATCAAAACGAATGATGAAAATATTTTCATTTATCGCACAAAAGGATGGCCTTCCATCTGCAACGAAAAGATGGATTGGTAATGTATATGACATAACAGGGGTGTCGTGACCACATTTCGAAGTTATTTCAAATCTTGCAAAGCATAAATTGACATAATTTCAATGATTGTTCCTATATGAATGAATTGACAAATTTTCAGGTTAACACACAATAGCTTTGCAATTTATAGAACAATTTTATATTTTTAGTTATCATATAATAACTGTCATCTCTTCCAAACAACTTGACCCTCTGCTGCCAACCCCGTGGTTTTGCGGGGTTAAGGAGAATCAGTGTAAAATGTCCAATACATGATTTTATGTTGTTACCTCCACTAAAACCACTTCAAAACACTCCCACCTGTCATACATGTACATTGTCTGCTTGTTGAAATCATATGAAATTATTGACCTGTATTCAATGCGAAGAACTCGGTAATATTTTTTTTTACTGAATAGATTAACGAACGGGATCCCCAGGAAAATTTCGCTGAGCCCGGTGAATCGAACTTAATGCGTAAAATTTAGCCATTTGAAAGAAATACAATCGCGGGTATGTCCCGGACATTACCCGCCCCTAGTTTTTCGCTAAGCGTTAATCATTTCTGTACGCTAGGGAAAAAGATTCCGATGGTTGTTTCGAGAGATTTTATCATTGATATTTCAAAGCAAGAAAATATGAAATTTGTTCATTTCATGAATGAATGTCTCAACGAGCTTAGAATCCAGCGCATCCCCTATCAACGCAGACGCCAACAACAAAGGTTCTTTTCAGAACCACCATAATTAGTGTAAAGAATAACTTGAAACATTCCCACATATTTCATTGAGTATCATTTGATTTGAATTACAAGTCAAACGAGTAGTCACGACCCTGCGGTTATGTCCTAGATATTACGCACCCATCTTTTTTATTTTTCTTTTGATCCGGTGAAAAAAATAGATTGATCCATTTTACAAATCATGTGATGGCGTCCTTGATCTGGATACCAGGTTAGAAATTTTTCGGCGCAACGATATATAAGGCATTGTGTTTCAACCAGGTTATTTTTCGATGTGATGAAATTTAGCACACCAAAGAAACGATAAATGGAATGTTGCAGTGAGCATAGATTCACATAATAGAACAATTATTTACATCTATACCGAGAATTTAAATGTTTCTGCTAAATCATTATTACAGTAGGATTCCGTTTTTGGCAACAATTTTATTTTTTTCAGTTGCCAAAACCGGAACCGTGCCAAAAATGGAACCTTATTTTTAAAGTTTGGATTTTTAATTTACGACTTCAAAAAGGTTTCAAGGATTTTTAATCATATGTGAAATGAAATGAGATGAAAGAAAAAATATGCAAATTCAACTTCATTCATGATTTTATCAAATTCAGACGTCGTACAGTGGGGAAAGCTTTCGACGCTCAAAACCTCTACCGCCCTGGGTATATATCCTGGAGGATTAGTGTCTTTAGCAAAGCATCTTAGATGGAAATGATCATTATTTTGACAACTTTGGTTTTAATCTAGATAAGTAGAAACTGATCTAGATCAGTTCTATCTTTTGATAGAGGTGTTCTATCAAAAAACTTTCTTCGGCAAAGTTGTTTGTTTTGATATTTCTAACACATGTACTGAAGACATTTATACTTTACAACCTATGTAGATGGCGCTACATGAGATTTAAAAAAATACTCGAAAAAATAAATTTTAACATTTGTTTATGAAAAATATATCTAGAAATAAATGTTTTATTCCTAAATCTTCGAAAATATACAATAATAAAAATGCTTAAAAGAGTGATAAATGTTATCATGACATTTTAAGGTTGTTTTCATCAAAAATATTAAAAAATATGTTCCACAAAATTTGTAATAACCCACGAAGGGGTAGATGGCAGCAGCTGGAATTTTGTTTGTGACTAGTAAAAACCTTTAACTTTATAACCACGAATAACCCTTAAATACATAACACTGTTTTAAAACAACATTGCGAAAAACATCTCAAAATTATCACAGTAATGTATTGAAGCTATGAGACAATTGTCACAATATTAAAAAAATTGATTTGCGCCTTTGAGGGTTAATATGACTCCCATGTTTGGAAATGAAGTCAAATGTGATATAAATTGATACAAAAAATATCTTTTGCACATTTCTAAAAGACTTGTTATGACCAACAAAAATGTTGCCAAAAACGAAACCCATTTGTTGCCAAAATCGGAGTGTGCCAAAAAGGGAGCATGCCAAAAACGGAACGTGCCAAAAACGGAATCTTACTGTATCTACTATTCAAGAAACAGAACACGGATACTTTAATCTAAGACATGTTATGAATAACATAGCTTCATACAAAAATTCTTAAAAATAGTGCTATTACTAGTCATCCATGTATTGTGAGGCAACATAACTCTACATCTGTTTTGACCTTATCTAATGACAGGGACTTTTCAGTTTAATAGTACACAGGAGCTTCGAGTGGCCTCAAGACAGCTCCGCTGTCCATTTTCTTTAATTAGTCGACCTGAGCCGATTAAATCAAACTGCGAGCTCCAGGCCTTGGAAAAAATCTTCAAAGCTGGAACGAGCCAAGTTAAAAATTTGGTTGATTATTCAAAGATATGACCAAAAATACATTGTCGTGGGTGAAACGTTACAGCCACCGGCGTTCGGGTTAAGTTTCAATCTTCAATAAAATCAGCAGTTCCGTGTCTCCACGATGCATACACACCTAATTTGTTTTTACCTTAACATAAATTCCCCTATCTCCCATCGATCGCTTCCAGTAAAATTCTCAATTTATTTCGAACCCCCGCCCCCTGCCACCCGATCTGCATCCCGGATCGAAAGTTGTAAATCTAGTCACGTCCAATTTCGACTGAATTTATTCCAGCAGCATTCCAAGATCGTGCGAAATCGATAACGATGCGCGAAGCAGCAGTTCGGGATTTTTTAGTCATCTTGTTTACCTGCGTTCATATTATAAAATAAGCACCTTACATACTTTTCTCCCGTTTCGGGTAAAACTGGTGCCTTCCACTATTATTTTATCAGTTTTCTCAAGTGCTGTCGACTTTCGCCTTGACAGGTCCGCGCGTGTGTGTGTATGTCGTCTCGATCTCGGCGTCACCGCTGCTCGGTTGCTGGCATGTGTATTATTTCTTCATTCGACAGCGACCATTACACAATTGGCCATAAAACGTTAACACTTCCAGCGCGAGCGCGGTCTTTGTAAAAGCGGTTAATTACCATAATTTTGCCTCATAAATCCCCAGACCGATCTCGGTTGTTGAAAAAAAAACAGAAAAGAATTCCAGCAAGCTAACCGGGAGGACCTTCACCCATCGCCGGCGGCATCAGTGTAAACGGTCTGAAGAAAATTAATGGAAAAGAGTCAGTCTTATCGACATTTGACAATCACACAAACATGATGTCCACCTGGCCAGAAATTCCCGGCGGACAAGTTGGGCGGCAGCAGAAGTGACGTACGCTGATAGAGCTTCTACGACGTGCCTCTGAATGGGGATATAAATTCTAAGCAAATGTCAACCGCTTATCTGGTGGTAGTAATTTGTTGAGCCAGTGCATTGATGGCACTCGCCCCGCGCTCCGACTCGGACGGTTCCAGACGATCAACAACAGGACAGCAAATTAGCCCGAATGACGACTGAAAAGATGAAGACATTCCCGGCGATGCGACGAAATGACATCCAATTCAAGCGCGCCTGATTGGAGTCTTGGAGTGACAAGTGACATTCGGTGTGTATGTGATCGTCAATTGGCCACGCTTCGGGGTAAAGTTTAGACATCATGCGACGCAGATACGCGGAAATCAGTGTTATGATTGCGGCGATTTACCTGTCAGATCGCGGTTCCGGATAGCGAGTTGATTATTGCGGATTGAATCGTTAATTAGGAAGGATTGCAGCACCGTGTTAAGAATCCTAGTTGATGAATGACGTCAAATTTATTGAAAGAAACCCTGCCCATGGAAATGCTACTGGCGAAGATCGAATAGCTTTTGTTGACCCAACGATGGCATCGTTTGCGGTGTACTCCCAAAAGTCTGATGGAAGCAAATTGCTAAATCCGTACAAAGCGTTCCAGTCGACTGGTGATTACCGTTCGTGACGAGGCGAAAGAAATCATTTATCATTTCCGATTGACGCCTATCACAATGGGGGTAGCGATTGGGCCAACCGCGTCAATGAAAACGATAGCTTTTGTGCACGATTGGATAAATGACGCGCCGTTCAATGGAGCGAATAGATAGATACACCCACTTGATTTTCCCGCGAGATTGCAGATTAGTTGTTATTTTGAACATTCCAGTACAACCAGCTTCCAGCTGCTTATGCCGTGTTTTTGGCTTATAATTAACCTTCGACTAAAGGACTTTAAACGAGCCAGTGATTAATCACCTACGTTATTACAAAAGATGCGTTTCGCTTGGCGCGATCACAAAGGGAACTGAACGGCACAGCGATAGCCCGAGGGGCTGGAAACGAAGAAAAGTATGAAGCCGCGCGTGTGAAGCAATCAAATCCGTGCCCTTACGGGAGTGTGACTCTTCTTTCGACAATTACAATCCGACCCGTTTTTGCCATTCAACGTGTCAAAAGATCCATATGCGCTCGAGAGCTTTCCAAAGAATCCCTGTAATTTACAGTTCGCTTGTAAATCATTTCACTGTACATAAAAGCTAAATGACAATGGAAATGTTTATCACCGCTGCGCCGCCAGTCGGGTTTGGGCTCGGACTCGAGTGTCGTGGTTATTGTTTGGGCGGGATCTCAGAATTGCGCACTCGGTTCACAAAGCAATAACAACGACTGAGCAGCACGGTCCTTGGAGTCTTTTGTCCCCGAAACTGCAGTTGCCGCCACCGCCGCAACCGTCCTTAGTATCACTGACACCTGACATCGTCATCACTCAGCAAACCGTACACCGGCGGGGAGATTAATGACTATAGATGGCGCTGCTGAGTGCTGCTGCCGACACAGAGCAGGGAACCTCCTCCCAAAGCCGACTCGATACTACTTGCGGGACCATCCGATTCTTTGATGCGTTACGGTACTGAGCGCTCGGTAAGCCGAGAGATTGACGACCACTTTCGGGTATGAAAAATGTGTAACTGCATCTTCGTCACTTCGTCAACAAATGAAACCTCTAACGAAGACATCATTGAGCATTGTGGTTTTTTGAGGACGTCCGCCACTTGTCACCCGGTTGCCCAATCCACCTTGTCTGATTTATGGCGGACCGGCTGGAGTTATTTCAACTTCTTTAGTACTTGACGAAAATACATTACTAATGATATGCTCAAAAAAGCAAACCCTTTTACTGAAAATTCACGGCTCATTTCAATCGAATTCAGCAAACTTTAACGTAATTTCATGTAGGATAAATTCAGGCGAACTTTGTTATCAAACTCCTACTGCTCAGTCATGGTGGAAACTGTTCAGATTAAATAGTACCAACTAGGAACGCGGAAAGCTCCACCGGACCTCAGGGTTTAGGCTACTGAGGGATCAGTTTAGATATCGGATTATTTGAGTCCCGTTTAAGGATATTTGATGGATTCAACTTGTTCGGGCGCTTTAATCACAAGTGATGGATGAAAATCAGTTGTGCTTTTCTTATTTATGCAAAGTGTGATTCCATGGATGGTGTGCCTAATATAATTATAGAAAAATGGGGCAAAATAGAAAAGTTTTTAGCCCCTTTATTATTCAAGTTATTTGGGACCTCATGTAACCTCATCATGTTAAACTATTTTCGCGACATTTAGAGTGACAAAATTTTTGGCTTAAATACCAAATCTTTTTATCAAAATATTAATCCGAATATACAACATTTAGAAAGCTAAGGAAATCATTTCAGAGCACCACACGATCGCCTAAATGTAGACAATGCCTCTAATTCTAATTTGAATGCATAAAAACCTGTTTTAATCCACCTAGAGGTGCAATTGTGCCTTTCTCATTTCTCCAAACTATGATTTAATAGATGGTTCGTACAATTAACATTATGGAAATGTTTTTCATTCTTATTACACTTGGTAAGTACATATAAGAGCACCTTTTTGCATTCATCGCGGTATCGGTTTGAATCGGAGTTTTCTATGTGATCGCACTCCACAACCCGTAACTCCGGAGCCGGAAGTCGGATGGAGATGGAATTTAATATCAGTTTCCGACGATGAATTTTGATGCTTCCGGATCCGTCGATGATGGCCAGTGTGGCCAAAGAGACTTTGAATGACTGTTGGTGACCTAGATCTACAAATTCAACAGTTGTGTTCACATTTTGGAAAAAAATTCACCTTCTTACATTCATCGCAGAATTAGTTAGAATCGGGATTTGCTACGTGATCGTACGTATCACCCTGTAATTCAGGAACCAGAACTCGGATCCACACAAAATTCAACATCAGCTGATGGACCTTTCTTTTAAAATCAAGCTTGTCAAAATCGGTTCAGAAAATTCCGAGAAAGCGATGTGGACAAATCAACAAATTTTGTTTTGTAACCATACTCTTCAACTCGTAATCCGGAACAAGATGTCGGTTGGAAATGAAATTCAATGGCAACCTATGGGAATATTATACCTTTCATTTGAATCTTAGTTTGTAAAAATCGGTTCAGCCATCTCCGAGTAACCGATGTGGACATTTTGTTAACAAATCCGCACATACACACACATACATACATACATACATACATACATACATACATACATACATACATACATACATACATACAACCCGGCGTACTCAGAAAGGCGAAATGCTGTTCGAGCTGAAGAAAGATCCATTGATCAAGAGGTCGGCCTACCGGGAACTTGTGGCAGAAGCGGTGGGAGGAGAAGCGAATGTGAGAGCATTAGTTCAGGAAGCAGTGGTCGAGTGCAGGAATCTGGACAAGATCACAACGGAAAACGAAGTGAGAAGCGCGCTAATAGAGCAAGGAAACCTGGAGAGGGAGCAGATATCAATAAGATTGAGGAAGGCGTACAGTGGCACACAGACAGCAGTGATACGCTTATCGCCAACCGCAGCCAACAAGCTTATGTCGACCGATAAGATCAAAATCGGGTGGTCGGTGTGCTCGTTGCGGTTGATCTCTGGAGCCACTAAACAAATGGAGAGGTGTTTCAGATGCCTGGGTTTTGGCCATCAGGCAAGAAACTGTAGAGGCCCCGACAGATCTGATCTGTGTAGAAAATGTGGGGAGAAGGGACACATTGCTAGAGACTGCACAAAGCAACCGAAGTGCTTGCTCTGCACAAATGAGGTCGAAAAAGACCACATGACGGGAGCCTTCTTATGCCCAGAGTACAAAAAGACGAAGGCGGGCCAATAATGATGGAGGTTACCCAGCTCAATCTCAATCATTGTGACATTGCACAGCAACTGTTGTGGCAGTCAACAACAGAAATGAAGTGCGACGTTGCAATTATTGCAGAGCCGTATCGTGTCCCTCCCGATAACGGTAACTGGGTGGTGGATAGTGCAGGGATGGCGGCAATCCAAGTGATGGGCGGTTTCCCTGTTCAAGAAGTGGTGGATAGCACACACGAAGGTTTCGTGATCGCCAGGATAAACGGCGTATTCGTGTGTAGCTGTTATGCTCCTCCACGGTGGACACCAGAGCAGTACAACCGGATGCTGGACGCATTAACCGACTCGTTAGTTGGGTGAACGCCGGTTGTTATAGGAGGAGATTTCAACGCTTGGGCCGTAGAGTGGGGTAGCAGGCTGACCAACGCACTAGGTTACAGCCTATTGGAAGCACTGGCGAAGCTGGACGTAAAGCTGTGCAATGAAGGTTCCGCTAGCACATTCCGTAATCAGGAATCAGAATATATTGGCTCAAATGGCACGTTCCCCGTACATAGTCGGGGATTTGTGCCTTCCGCTAGCACATTCCATCATCGACGTAACATTCAGCAGCGCGTCGCTGATGGATGACATGAATTGGCGAGTTAGTGAGCAGTACACACATAGTGATCACCAAGCCATCCACTACACCATTGGTCGGCGAAATCGTACGGTGACGCAGAGAGTGAGGACTGACGAGCGGAAGTGGAAAATAAAGGAATTCAACAAGGACCTTTTTGTGGAAGCACTTCGTGCTGACAGCGCCACTCTAATTCCGAGTGCCGATGAGCTGTCGGAAACAATAGCTAGGGCATGCGATATAACAATGCCGAGGAAAATGGAGCCGAGGAACTACCGGCGTCCGGCGTACTGGTGGAACGAAAGGCTAAGCATCCTCCGGGCTACTTGCTTAAAAGCCAGAAGACGTGTTCAGAGAGCAAGATCTGAGGCAGTCAGAGAAGAGTGTAAGGTAACATTCCGGGTGGCTAGGGCCGCTTTTAAACGTGAGATAGTGCTAAGCAAGTCCACCTGCTACAAGGAGCTGTGGAGAGAAGTAGACGCTAACCCCTGGGGCAATGCTTACCGTGTCGTTATGGCCAGGATCAAGGGCCCAATGACGCCAGTCGAAATGTGCGTCGACAAGCTGAAAATTATCGTGGAGGGCCTTTTCCCGAAGCACGACCCAACCGCATGGCCGCCTACACCGTACGCTGATGCAGATGGTGGAAATGCAGGTGACAATCGGGTTTCCAACGACGAGCTCCTTATAGTGCAAAAGGGCTGAAAGCGAAGAAAGCTCCCGGACCGGATGGTATCCCCAACGTGGCACTGAAGACTGCGATCCTGGCGTTCAGGATAGTCCTACAGAAATGCCTGGACGATGGCTACTTCCCGGATAGATGGAAGATCCAGAAGCTGGTGTTACTGCCAAAACCAGGGAAACCACCAGGAGATCCAGCATCGTATCGGCCTATATGCCTGCTGGATACTCTCGGTAAACTCCTGGAAAGAGTCATCCTCAACAGGCTGACGACCTACACTGAAAGTGAGAACGGACTATCGCAGAGACAGTTCGGGTTCCGGAAAGGAATATCGACGGTGGACGCCATCCGCATCGTCATCGCGAACGCGGAGAAAGCATTGAATCAAAAGATAAGGGGTAATCGCTACTGCGCCGTGGTAACGATAGACGTGAAGAACGCGTTCAACAGTGCTAGCTGGGGAGCCATCGCCGTAGCGCTGCATAGAATGCGAGTTCCGGACTATCTGTGCAAGGTTCTGAAAAGTTACTTTCAGAACCGAGTACTAGTCTACGAAACGAGCACGGGGCAGAGGTCGATTAGGGTAACGGCGGGAGTACCCCAGGGCTCCATACTCGGCCCAACGCTCTGGAATGTTATGCACAACGGAGTGTTAACACTGGAACTGGCCAGGGGAGTGACGATAACGGGCGAGACCCTTGAGGAGGTGGAGATGCTGACGGCAGAGACAATAGGCATCGTGGAAACCTGGATGGTTAACGTCAGGTTGCAGCTGGCTCACCACAAGGCTGAGGTAGTGCTGGTTAGCAATCGTAAGCAAATCCAGCGTCTCGAGATCAGCGTCGGGGGACAATCCATTCCATCGATGCGCGCGCTGAAGCACCTGGGTGTGATGGCTGACGATCAGTTGAATTACAACTGCCATGTCGACTATGTATGTGAGAGGTCTGCGAGGACAACTAGCGCATTGGCAAGGATCATGCCGAATCACGGAGGGGCAAGAGGCAGCACGAGACGTCTCCTGGCGAATGTCTCATCCTCAATCCTGAGATATGGCGTACCGGCCTGGGCTGCTGTGCTGAACTCAAAGCGGAACCGGACGAAGTTGACAAGCACTTTTCGCCTAATGGCTGTTCGTGTCGCGAGTGCGTACAGAACGATATCGTCGGAGGCGGTATGCGTAATTGCCGGGATTATTCCCACCTGCATCACTCTGGCTGAGGACGTAGAATGCTACCAGCGGAGAAATGAACGTAATGCAAGGAGACTGGTTCGAGTGGACTCGTTGGCTAAGTGGCAGCAAGAGTGGGATAACGCGGAGAAAAGAAGGTGGACCCACCGACTCATCACAACTGTGTCTACTTGGGTACAAAGGAAGCATGGAGAGGTGAACTTCCATCTGACGCAGTTTTTGTCCGGGCATGGATGCTTCCGGAAATACCTACATCGGTTTGGACACGCTTCGTCACCCCTTTGCCCGGAGTGTGTGAACGTGCAAGAGACACCGGAACACGTGGTCTTCGAATGCCCCAGATTCGAAGAAGTCCGAAGGGGTATGCCTGATATAACAGTGGATAATATCGTCGAAGAGATGTGCCGCAACGAGCATATCTGGGACGCTGTCAACAGAGTTGTTACGAGTATACTCTCCGAGCTGCAAAGGAAGTGGCGAAGGGACCAACAAAGTAACGATATTGATTAGAACGCCGCAGTGGAACCACAACTAGGGTTTCGGGAGAAATTCCGCCGCCGGGAAACACACCGACGGTGTAGACTGGGTCCACCGCCGGGGACCAGTTGAGTATTACGCGATGTAGCACCGGGCTCGGGTCGTCGAGGTGCCAGCGAACCGGACGTCAGGCTCCACTGGAATCGCCGGACCGACCTCGACACTCTACCGGGTAGCTCGTGAGTAGAGGCTAGATCCACCGTCAGGGATTAGACCGAGTAGACCGCGTGGAATAGCCAGAAGTGGGTCATTGGGGCGCCAGTGAACCGGAAGCTACGCTCTACCCGGAATCGCTGGATGGAACTCAGCATCTGCTGGCTGGCCGTTGAGTAGGCTAGGTCCACCGCCGGGGACTAGACCGAGTAGACGAGGCGGGGAGCTTAATGGCTCACAGAAACGTACACCGGTATCGGGAGCGGTCTGTCGCCGGGGAATTCACGATAGGGCTGATTCGGCGCCGTGGACTACCCGACAGAATCGTGACGAAAAGGGGAGCTAATTGGCTCACGAAACAAACACCGGTAACGAAAGAAATTCCGTTGTCGAGGAACTCTCAATCGGAGCAGGATAAGCGGTAAAGCTGGAAGATTTTAGTAGAGCTAAATGGCTCAAGAAAGCGGGTATCGGTGTCGGGGGAAATTCCTCCGTCGGGGAACCATAGGTCGCAGTAGGATGAGTTCACCGTTGAGCACTATCCAAGCGGATCGCGATGAGGCCGGGAGCTGAATGACTCACGGAAACATGAGGTGAATGGCTCAGGGAATCAGCACCTAAACAGCTCACAACAGGGACGAGAAATAAACGGCGACGTAATGGATGGAGACAAGAAGCAGGAGAGGAACCGAGAGTTAAATCAAAGCTCATAGGTCGTGTCACTCCATGAACCAAGCGAGTCTCCGAGATAGAGCAGCAGAAAGAGGTGCGACGAAAGCGCAACGAACCCCCCCCCCCCCCCCACGAAGTAATACGATGACGTAGTTCCGTGGGGAAGAAGGGCGTAAAAAGTAAGGAATGTTTTTAGTGGTTAGGCACGAACGTGAGTCGTGAGTCCCACACAGTGCCAATACACTACAGGCCAGGCTTTTGAAGCTTTTTTAGCCTTACTATAAAAAAAACATACATACATACATACATACATACATACATACATACATACATACATACATACATACATACATACATACATACATACATACACACATACACTCATACATACACACAGATATTTTGCGATCTCGGTAAACTGAGTCGAATGTTATATGAGAAAGTCGGTTTTTGGAGCAATTGCGTAACCTTTCTATATGAGAAAGGCAAAAGAATAATATTTAATTAGCTTAATCAGCATGAGTTCAATATTATCTTCATGTGATTATATTTTGAAATGTTGGTGGAATGGGTTTGAAAGTGGATGGAATGGGGGGTTAGTAGAGTGGGAGTGGAGGATGCGTCAGAAATCCTTCATCTTATTTCGGTATACGGGGTGGATGAAGGAAATGCGGGCGTGAGGGTGATCCAAGGGGAGGGGAGTGATGAAGGAAGGAGGTGTAAGGGCAAGCAGGGGGGGGGGGAGGGGCGGCGACGGAATACTCAACTGCATATTTTGCCTTCCATTTGAGACTTGGTTTGAGAAAATCGGTTCAGTCATCACCGAAGAACCGATGTGACTTTAATTGTAGAATATGCCCGGAGTTCCGGACTTCCGAAATCGTTGATAGTGGACAATATATTAAAAGAATGTTTGATTGGCAATCAGTGATCTAGATCTGCGATTAGAAGTAATTTGGTGACCAATTCAATAGTTTTTAGCCTCTGAGGTATTACGATTGTATCGATTTATATAGGAAAATCCAGTGTATCCTTACTAACACCCCTGTAACTCCGGAAGCAAGAGTAAGAACCGAATGAAATTCAGCAGCAATCAATGGAATTACTGTATGTCTCATTTGAAATCAAGTTTGTAAAAATCGGTAGAGAATTCGTTGGGGAATGGGTGTGATATTAGCTTAGGAGCTTGGCGGGTTCCCCGGGGGCGTCATGAACCGTCATAGGTGGCCAATGTGATCAAAGCTGCTTTAATTGATCATTAGTGATCCAGACCCGCAAACTAGAGTAATGTGACATCAATTTTAATATATTTTACATCATTTGAACATCATGGTGGTACCAGTTTATATAGGAATTCGCTGTGTGACCGCACTCTTCAACCCGTAACTCCGGAACCGGAAGTCGGATCAACTAAAAATTCAATAGCAGCTTATGGGAGCGTTATACCTTTCAGATGAAACTAAGTTTGCGAAAATCGGTTCAGCCACACACAGACATTTGCCGATCTCGGCGAACTGAATCGAATGGTGTATGACACTTGGCCCTCCGGGCATCGGGATTTTTACAGTGATTGCATAGCCTTTCTTTATATGAGAAAGACAAAACGAAAAAACGGCGCACTGCTTGCTGTTGTGTGTGATCTCATTCGAGGGTATCGTTATTTGCGTTATTCACTTTACCGTATGCTTCTGGTTGATTGTTCAGTCAGTCCCTCGCTTTCGTGTACGTTCATGTCCTGGTCGCTAGAGTCGTTTTGGTTTTCACTCGTGGTAGCTTTTTATGCTTCTTGTGTTTTTGAGTGACCTTGGTTTGTCCGTCTTTTTATGGGTTATTCCTTCGCTAAATATACTGGATGTTGGTTTAGGACTATCTAGGATTGTTTTTGACCAGCTGTCTGAGGTTTATCAGTCGAAGGTTGTGTGTTAGTGTGTGTTGCAATAGATCCATTTTCTTTAGCAGTTTGGACGTATGGTTTACCGTAATCTGCCGTTAGGTTGTAGAACTAGTATGTGGGCGTCTCTCCATGCTATGTTCATAGCGTACTTTGAATGTAGGTTTGCATTCGATGATCAAGTAAGAAGGAATATGTTGGTACAGCTGCTTTCTAACCACATGAAACCCGTTGAGAATTCAAGGGAAAATAAGTTTCTGCAGGTGTCATTCGTAATGTATTTAATTTGATGTACTCGAATCTGATACATGGTGCCAAATACGAGAATCTTGGTTAAAATGTTATCGCATTCGACGTCGTGTTGCATGCTGCTCATCACTTTGAAGTGTTTTGCCTCGAATAGCACGTTGAACGTTATCAGTGCCACATTTCTTATATGATGTAGTTGGATGTGTAAGATCAAGCTTCATTTTCACCTTTAGCAATTGTACCACCTCACGCACTGTAGTTCCTATTCGAGTTTGCCTAAAGTCGACCGGGACAGTAGTTTCCCACACTGGGCGCACTTTTTTATCCATTTATCTAGCTCATCGTGGGAGGCAACGAGTTTTCTGTTAAGTTTTGTAAAGTAACGCGGGTTTGCTTTGCTGTGAGCAGACAGTGTGTTTGAAGCTACTAGTCTGTACGAGATCAGAGGATAGACTGAGAAATTAAGCTTGTTCCCAAGTTTCAATTTTCCGATCATTGCAAAAAAGCAAAGCCTTGATACTACATGCTGTAGCAAAACTTGACCTTCTGTTTCGACCGACTTCAATGTACAGGACAATCGAAGGGTTAGTGCTACGATTCTACTAACCACTAGGAATTCATCCAGGTTAGGGCTCGAACAAACGACGAGTGGCTCGTGGAACCAACGTCTTAGCGTTTCATGTTTTCTCTACTTAGTAATCTAAGTGTATATGGTCGGTGTTAGGTCAGACCGGACTAAGTGACAATTTATTGATTTCGAGAAAAACGAGTTTAAAATTTGAATCGTAGCACCCTTTACATTATAATTGGAAATAAATTTTCGCCATAATTCTTGCTTATTGTTACATATTTCAAATCTGGCAAAAGTCGAATGTAGCTGAAGAAATTCTTTATCAAGTGCTATCATTATCTCATTTTTTGACGTTTTGCGACTTTGTCCGGTCTGACTTAACACCGACCATATGTTTGATTATTATCGTTGGAACGAAACCAGATAATTTTAGTTATATAATTCAGTGATCGATAATAAAAGTTGGACGGACGTAACATATTTTAAAATGTAGAAGCACGATGTAAACTATAAACGCAAAAATCGAACTGCGTTTCTTCAATGTAAGAATCAAGTGAAAAGCCTACAACATAAAAACGCTCAAAATATGTAGTTTTTACAATGTTGCTTCTATTAGTTGTCTACTCGACGAATTTTTAGCGCACGAATTATTGTTTTTTTTTCGGTTGAAGTTTTTAGGCGAATCTTATACTGAAGCTCGTTGGTCCGTTTTTTCATTTGAAATTTTATTCAAACTTTTACATTGTAACATACTAAAGAGGGTTCTACCACCCTGTAGTATCCTTTCGACTTTCATTTTCGATCGGTCAATTGTGAAGGGAAAACTTGCACTCGCCTTGATCTATATAATCATCAAAGCCGAAACAGAAACGGTGGTTCTCCCATTTAATTGCGTGGGAAAAATAGTAATAAATGCAATCACAAAAAAAATCGGGGTGTTGGTGCTACCCCCAGTTACCCTACCTACAAATTAGCCGCTGGTCAAATGTACCAACTCGAAAACATTTCCGAAAACAAGCTTCTCACCACGCATCTCCCGTGTATCGTGTTCTTCATAATATGTGGGAATTCGTTACTCACCATAGCGTAGCTGCACTATCAGCTGACGGACCATAAAACGAGGGCTACGGGGAGGAAGTTGTGAGTGCAATCAAGGACCTGTAAGAAAGCGAGCAAAAAGAATAACTTCGTTAAAAAGAGGATTCCGAGGTAATGGGTTTTCATTTTTGAGAAGGCCACTCATTAAATGGCCATATAAAAAGAAGGGACTTTCTTGCGTAAGCTCTGAGTGAAGCTCTTAAATCAAAAGAGGTATTATTTAAATAATCAAACCACTTGCACGCCGGTCTCCACTGTTTCCGCGCTGGAACGAAAAAGAGGTGTCAGTTGCGGGAGAGTCCTACCAACATATTTTAATTTAATATTTGTTTCCGACATTTTCGCACTTTGCCACGCAAATGTGAGTTAGGGTTGCGACATTATATTGAAGATAGCAAAAAGCCATAACGAAATCCACAAAGTGGTCGTTCCTGTTCCTGTATTTAGTGTCGAAAAAAAAAACTGATCTGAATGTCTTATCAGGCGTAAACTTGATCGAAAGCTTATTGCTTCCTCCTGTTTTGTGTCAATATTTATCGAATGCTTTAACACGACTTTGAATCGTTTCACGCCTTGGTGCAGATCCATGTCTGTCGATCGATCAGGGGGAGGCAACCGCAACTGCAGCCGACAAAAGATTTAATAGGTAAATTTTTCATCGTTTTTCTCCAAACCATTCTTTCTTCGATACACTTAATTCTTTCGATTTTAATGATCACTACTCCGACTGGGCAGCGGCCTGGACAGACTGGCCTTAACTTGTTAACCATGGCGCGCGCATACACGTCCCTTATTCCACTGAACTGCAACTGTAACGAGCTCTTCCAGTCCTAGAGTCGTTATTCGCGGGAGAACAGGTGTCTCGGCGTTTTTTTTTTTGGTACATATATAAGACGGTTTGATTTTAACAGTTCGAATACGTTGGACCGCCACCGCAAGCCTTCAGAAAAAAGGAGAGTGGTCCGATTTGTACTTTATTTTCGGGTGAAAGGTTTGCATCCCACCTGTAGTAAGAGTGAATAAATATTACGTCGTCTTCCATTAGTGTTCACGAAGGGCTGATATTGTTGCGTGGCCAGATCCAACCCACTTGCTACATATCGTGCAAAGTGCATACATTTACAATATTGAATAATACGAACCGCGTGATAGGCCAAAAATATTAATTTTTCATGCACTCTCACCGTGACTCTTGAAATATACTTCACACTAGCACACGGTACTTTGTATTGCGACTAGCGTGAAAATGAGATATAAATGGGGGGATTATTGAAATCTGTTTTTTTTTAATCTAAATATTTATTTGAAACGGCTCAATGCGTTAGTATAACTGAGCCGTGGGTCTTTTATCTTTTTTTACAAAAAGTAAAAATAAAAAAGATGGGTGGGTAATGTCTAGGACATAACCGGAGTGTCGTGACTACTCGTTTGACTTGTAATTCAAATCGAATGATACTCAATGAAATATGTGGGAATGTTTCAAGTTGTTCTTTATAATAATTATGGTGGTTCTGAAAAGAACCTTTGTTGTTGGCGTCTGCGTTGATAGGGGATGCGCTGGATTCTAAGCTCGTTGAGACATTCATTCATGAAATGAACAATGTTCTTGCTTTGAAATATCAATGTTAAAATCTCTCGAAACAACCATCGGAATCTTTTCCGTACAGAAATGAACACGCTTAGCGAAAAACTAGGGGCGGGTAATGTCCGGGACATAACCGCGATGCTCATATTCTTAAAATTCTGCTTGTATCTCCTTCAAATGGCTAAATTTTGCGCATTAAGTTCGATTCACCGGGCTCAGCGAAATTTTCCTGGGGATCCCGTTCGTTAGTATATTCAGCAAAAAAAATTTATTACCGAGTTCTCCGCGTTGAATACAGGTCAATAATTTCATATAATGATTTCAACATGCAGACAATGTACATGTATGACAGGTGGGAGTGTTCTGAAGTGGTTTTAGTGGAGGTAACAACATAAAATCATGTATTGGACATTTTACAATGATTTTCCTTAACCCTGCAAAACCACGTGGTTGGCAGCAGAGGGTTAAGTTGTTTGGAAGAGATGACAGTTAATATATGATAACTAAAAATATAAAATTGTTCTATAAATTGCAAAGTTATTGCCGCGTTGACCTGAAAATTTGTCATTTCATTCATAAAGGAACAATCATTGAAATTATGTCAATTTATGCTTTGCAAGATTTGAAATAACTTCGAAGTGTGGTCACGACACCCCTGTTATGTCATATACATTACCAACCCATCTTTTCATCATTCGTTTTGGTGTAGCTTTCGCTTAGTGGTAGAGTTGCCACATTCACTGATTTTTTTGGAAGGATTTGCAAAAACCTTCGGGTTTGTAGATAAGAAAAACATTTTCTGATTCACTGGTAAAAGTACAGAATTACCAAGTGCAAACTTAATACTAGTTAATAAAAGAAACTTTCTAATTAAATTCTTTTTCCATTTTGCCTTCGTCCTAATAAGGACGGTTTGTGGATAACTATGTTGATACAAGACGGGAATCTTTTAAAACAATTCAAACCTTGCCGACGATTGTTTTTACTGCGTACATCCGTACGATCTTTCCCCTTTTGCAGCTCACACCGAATGAGCACGGTTTTCATCATGGTGTTCCTTTTTATTGACTTTACAATGCAGATGGAAGGACGTCCTTTTGTTCGATAAATGAAAATATTTTCATCATTCGTTTTGGTGTAGCTTTCGCTTAGTGGCAGAGTTGCCACATTCACTGATTTTCTTGGAAGGATTTGCAAAAACCTTCGGGTTTGTAGATTGGAAAAACATTTTCTTATGATTCACTGGTAAAAGTACAGAATTACCAAGCGCAAACTTAATACTAGTTAATAAAAGAAATTTTCTAATTAAATTCTTTTTCCATTTTTCCTTTGTCCTAATAAGGACGGTTTGTGGATAACTATGTTGATTCAAGACGGGAATCTTTTAAAACAATTCAAACCTTGCCGACGATTGTTTTTACTGCGTACATCCGTACGATCTTTCCCCTTTCGCAGCTCACACCGAATGAGTACGCTTTGCAGCCTTCGATGTTTTGGTTGCATTTTTAGTGGTAGTTACTACCGCCTTTTCAGTGACTGCGTTTCTTAGCCTTTGGCTTTTTGGACTTCTCACCGCCACCACCTCCATCAACGTTTTTCTTCTTCTCTCCGATGGTAGCTGATTTGATTGGTCGTCCGATGCAGCTTCTCACGACCACGCACGTCTGTTATGCACGGCGTCTTACACACGTCTGGCTTAGAGAAAAGCTGCGACACCCCTATTTATAGGTTTTATCATTAATGTTGATTTCATTTAAAGTAGTTTTCGAACTATTTAAACAAATTTTATATTGCAAAGAGCGCATCGGTAGCAAGCATTGAACGTTTTCCTTCCGATTTATGAAACAAGATTGGCAATCCGTTTTGTAGAAGAAAAGTTAATAAGGTTCAAAATGTACGTAACGCTTTCGCTAATATGCACTACTATCGCTTTCTCGCTCGTTCTCGTGGCGTGCATGAGCCTTTCCTTTCCGTCCGACTTCTAATGGCTTAACCAAAATTAATATCCCGGCTTTCCCCCACCAACTGCTCTCGTCAAGCAACCCAATACGAATAATCACAGGAACAAACATGTAGTGGACCTTTATATAAACTTTTCATTATTTTATTGTTCATTTGCTGCACCATTTTGACGGCTCTGTGCGGGATGGGCTGAAAATTTTCACTTTTCCGAGTCGTTTTCGAAAGATTTTTCAAAACACTATTTTTCCGTTGATAATGAATATCCTACATATTCCAAAATTTAATACAACATTGGTACAAATATTTTCGACAAAATGCCGAAGAAATTGATTAAATCCATTCAGTACAACAAAAGATATAAGCGTTCAAAATCTTACATCATTTTTCTTCCGAAATTTTGAAAAGGGGCCCCTATATTGAAAGGTAAGTCGTTAGTCACGACAAAAAATTAAGTATGTCTATCTGCCAGATCTTGTTGACGCAGTTTGTTGCTGCGTGTTGAGATCCTTTTTCTTGGCGGTGAAGCCGTTTGGGGGTCATCCAGTCTGCCTTCTCTCGCGTTATCGTTCCCGTCCATGTCATCATCAGTACTGCTTTCTTGCTGTTCACGATCAGAGGTTCTTATTTGTTTCTTGTTCTTACGGGTCGCTGTTGTAAATTCGTCTTCATCGGTATTTGCTTCTTTATTGACGATGCTAGTTGTTGGTTTGGGAGCGGTTGTCGTGGTCGTTGTACCTGCATTATTGGTTAATTGGGTCGTTGTTTTTGGTTTATCTGAAGGTGTCGGTGGCTGCTTGTAAGAGTTGGCTGTAGTAGATGAGTTTTGACTAGTTGCTTCGGCGCATGTTTTTCCGTAGCGGGCTGTATGGTTACAGAATTGGCATGTTGGAGTCTGACCGGGATATGTGATAAGTGTTGTTTGCTTATAGATCACGCCATCCTTCGGTGATTTGCATTAGATAGTCATGTAAGAAGGTATTGCTTTAGTCACTCGCATCCTCACAATACGAACACCGTTGGGAATGCCGATGAAAAAGTTTCTCTTGGTGTCATTCGTAACAGATTTTACTTCTACTATGTCGTTTTCCATATGTACGGGGATCTTGATTCTTGTGTTATTAAATTTTACCTCGTGTTGCATGTTGTTCTTTGCAATGAAGTTCTCTACATTGCTAAACTTCTAAACGTGATCAAAACACAGTTTTTAACGTGGTGCAACTGAATGTACGTAACTTCAGCGAGGTTAAGCTCCATTTTAACCGTAACTAACTGTTCCACTTCCTGAACTGTGGGTCTAACACGAGTTTTATTAAAGTTGATCGAAATCGTGCTATCCCGTAGCACGGGTACTTTTGTTTCATTTGGCAAACTCATTTCACTCCGCAGCCGGGGGCAACGATACAATTTGTTTGTGCACTGATATAGAACAAAAGCTGGCTTGATTCACTATAGCCTATTCCTATAGCCTGCTATTGCGTAGCGATTTTTTTGCTTCTGCTTTGTGCGAGGTCAGAAGAAAGACTGGTTGAAATCTTTTGCATTTGGATATATTCAAATGATTGTTATTTTTCCTGCAATCAATACTACTGCGTCCAAATAAAAGTGAGGTTCACTTGATGATGATCATTTAAAACTATATGTACGAATATAGTAGTTTATTACGCGAAAATATGTACAAATTGGTGTAAAATAGCGGATTCTGGTCCAGTGAATATGTTGTTCCTTTTTTCAATACCTAATGGTAACGTGTGTTCAATAAAAATGGAAATTGATTTCAATACTTTTCTGCAATTAAAGTAAAGAGCGTAATTTTTTCCCTCCAAACGAATTTGCTCTCTGGATTCGCTAGAAATGGGTGGCATGTTTCTTTTCTCTCGGGTGCTGTCAGTTAAATCGAAGCTGGCGTCGAAACAACAAGCACTCCGCGAGCGTGTTGTACTGTTTTATGAAGCGCATGGTCATCGTGGAAAAAAAGTTCACGGCTTTCGAGAGAAAAACGTGCCCGTGAGTACAGTTTACCGGATCCTGGCATCCCTGATCGTGGAGCGGAAGGCCGGTAGCGGCCGTCCGGCGAAGATAACGACGAAGAAGAAGAAGAAGAAGAAGAAGAAGAAGAAGAAGAAGAAGAAGAAGAAGAAGAAGAAGAAGAAGGAAGTGTTACAAAAGCTGTTTGATACCAAGGACACACGAAAATGTCACTGCTTCCATACATTGATTCACCGAACCCTCATGATGGAGGACATCATCTGTCGGAAGAAGTCTCGGTCCCCCGAGTACACGGACGAGCAGATAGCGATCGTGAAATCGCAGTGCCAGTGGATGACGAAGAACTACCGCAAGACGCGGTTAGTGCTGGACGACGAAAGTTATTTTCCGCTCTCGACTCGACATTCCAGGAAATGACAGCTACTATTCCAGCGACAAGTCGACCACACCCCCACGAAGTAAAATATAAGTTTAAGCATAAATTTGAAAAAAAAAAGTTATGCAGTACATCGCTATATCGGACAGAGGGATTTCAAAGCCGTGGATCAAGCCGTGCGGTCAATCAACAAGTGTACCAAGAGGAGTGTCTTGAGAAAATTCTTCTGCCGTTTTTAAATAAGCATCATGCGAATGGAAAGTACGTCTTCTGGCCGGACAAGGCGTCTTCTCATTTCCCCAAGAAGACGCTGGAGTATCTTGAGCAAGAAAAGATACCGCTCTTGTGAGAGCATCGCGACTAAGTTGCGTCGTACGGCGGACCAGGAGCCCTTCTCCAATATTCATTGACGTTTTTTGAACAAGTAATATTATGTTTTTTTTAAATATTGAATTCGTGGAAACATTTTTTGCCTTTCTCATATAGAAAGGTTATGCAATCACTCTGAAAAACGTCAACCTAATCCCGGCCCGGAGGGCCGAGTGTCATATCCCATTCGACTCAGTTCGTCGAGATCGGAAAAGTCTGTATGTGTGTGTGTATGTGTGTATGTATGTGTGTGTATGTGTGTATGTGTGTGTATGTGTGTGTATGTATGTGCGTATGTGTCAAATAATGTCACTCATTTTTCTCAGAGATGGCTGGACCGATTTGCCCAAACTTAGTCTCAAATGAAAGGTGTAACCTTCCCATCGGCTGCTATTGAATTTTGGATCGATCGGAATTCTGGTTCCGGAATTACGGGTTTCAGAGTGCGGCCACACAGAAATTTCTCATAAAAACTATAGGAAAAATTAAAAATAGAATTTTTATTTTTGATGCTAAATGTATTCAAGGTGCATAAAACGTCGAGATTTGATGCAAACACGAAAAAAATTTGACGAAGATTCACTTTTTTGGATTTTGCACATTTTTGCCTTTCTCATATAGAAAGGTTATGCAATCACTCAGAAAAACGTCAACCTAATCCCGGCCAGGCCAAATTTTTTTTTCGACTCGCATAAGGTTTCTGGATTTTAACAGGGGCGTAGTTGATGGTTTACAGAGAGGGGTTACACCCCCCTCTACTGTTCACTCCCCTCTTTAAAAATCTCCTTAAATCACCCCTCAGACCACCACCTCATACCCCTCCCTTTCAACCCCATCATCTTTAAACCACCACTATATTACAAAGCATACCAATTTATGCTGGGGACTCGTTCGTTCATGGGACTTTCGCCCTCCTCACATACCCACCCCCGCATGACAAAATGAGTTAGTAAGCAGATAACATTGATCTAATGCTGTTTAGGCTAATGGAGTATGATATTTTTTTGTTTCAAGTGTTTCACCGTCGACACCGTAGGACATTTCCACAATTATGTTGAACATAAAAAGCCTCCGTGCCATAGTTTAGAGAAATGAGAAAGGCACAATTGCACCGCTAGGTGGATTAAAACAGGTTTTTTCGTTTCTAAACTACATGACTGAAAAAATTCGGGCACAAATTTCGAATGCATGCAATAATACATAACCAAACAATTTCTCAGTATGTGTTAGAAACACCTCACTTGGCGGTAAACCAGCGGTAACCATTAAATACGATCGTCAGACTATTCGCCACCTCAAGATGCACAGCACGTGAACACCGCCACCCAACACTTTTATCTACCTCTTATTATTCTAACGAATAATTCCTCCGGTTCCAAACGCTTCATCCATAAATGACTTACCATTGAAAGGGGTAGGGTGGAATTTGATATTTTGTGACGGTGGAGAGGTAGGGTCTCAAGCAAAGCTACGTAGCTTTCTTTGAATTTGAAAAACGAAAATTGAGTTGTGCACCTTCCTAATACAGTACCATCTTTTCGCATAAACTCACTGGGCCATGGCCAGGGGCCCCACACTTAGGGTAAATATAAAATGATTTTAAAGAATATACTCAAAAGAATAGTCGCACACAATTGGACATAAATTTTCAGCGTGTGGGTAAGAATAAATCGGTACAGATTTTGATCCCATCTGATAAAATTTTTAAAGGGTATCAGAGCGGCAGGAAACGAGGAACTGCACGGCTATTGAACGTATCCAAACGTCAATCCAACATTTCGAATCAAGTTTCAATTCATTTTTAACAACAACAATGTAACGTTCGGTAGACCACGTATACAAAGTATGGACCTTAGCCAACTAACCAAAAAAAGCGATGGCAAGCGATCTGCGGATATGACAAAAATTTCATTTCTTCGTCACATCTAGGTCTGTCAGCGGACAAATCCACATGGAAGCGTCCAAAAGTGACTTCATGAGCTCTAGAAAGGAAGCCTCGACACTTTTTGGCCGAATTTGGCATTTTTCACTCTGCCCAGTTAGTCTTAGGGTAATTTGTATGTTTCGTTTTGAAAGCAATTTTGAACAAACTTTTCGTGACCACTAAAGTATTGAACACTTCTAATATCAAATAATGATAATGTTGCTTATTGTGACGCATTTTTTTTTCGCGCGATCCATTTTTTTTTGTGCGGATGGCACGAACGTAAAGTTAGTTTTTAGTGTTCCTGCGTCTCCTCATTAGTAACTCGCACCGTTTTGTTACTAGTTAGATGGTTTTGGCTTCTCACTCGTGCAAATTTTGGTGCTAGTGTAGATTTATCATCTAACTGGCACCAAGATAGTGTTAGTTACTGATGAGGAGAATCCGAAACGCCAAGATTATTGCTAATTATTGTCAATATTCAAATTTATTTTGCATCGCTCTCTTTCCGCATTGCACAGTGGTCCAGAATGCCAATTTAGCAGAAAAATTTAGATTTTACTAAAACTAATCAACTTATTCTTATTAGGTCTTTGGAGAAGTTTTCGTGGTTTGTGAGCCCCTTCTTTTTGTTAAAACAACAGCTAGGGTGGTTCGAATTTTACCAAGATCAAAAAATTAACCTTTTAATCATTCTAGTTAGAGCCAAACGACCTTCAGCGAAGTTGTAGAACGACAAATTTTGGAGAAGTTTGTTGAAGACATGTAAGCTCTATCTGTCATAATTTTTATTTCACAAAAAATTTAAAATCGAAAATTAGGGTGTTTCTTGGTGTTCTTAGAAAAACTGTTTTATTCAAATAATTTGTGCAGTATTGATTTAAAACCTGTGCAATCTCACGATGGAATTATGACGGTAAATATGAAGTGACCGTATCGCCATAGAAATGACCGTTATATCATTTCCATTTTTCTCGGGTAGTGTTTCAGTTAACTACCCTAGTAACAATTGTGGTTTTATGATAGTTTTATAGCCACTGATAAAACTTAGATTGAACTTGTAGCGTGCTATAAAACTTCAATTGTTACTGGGGTATGTCTCACAGAACCGTGCGAGAGAGAACGCATTGAAATGATAGATAGATTGAGTACCATTTATTTTGTATTGGAATGGTAAACGAAATATTATCAGGCAGCATGCGGTAATTTGTTGATTTTTTCTCCATCTTTCTGTTTCTTTTATGTAAAGCTGCTTAAGTGAAACCACATGTTTGTTAATACTAGCTCGTTGATTGTAATAAGATGACCGTCATAATCGTATTTATATTGTTATCAAAATGACGGTCAGTTTCAGTTCCTCTCAATAATGATTTCAATGAGTGAGAGATTCAGAAGAGAACCGTCTTATTGTTGTCAATTTATTGGAATGAGAACCGAGAACTCAATAAGCATCGCTTACTGTTTTAACTGCTAACCGCTTCATTCTTTTTTGTCTAGCAGGTTTGCCATCAGTACCGCGACGGAACTCAGCACCGATACTCATACTCGAGCTATTTATACTTGTTCAATTAAAGAGGCCCCTCAGTTCTATTGTGCCCAGGGGCACCACGTAATCTTAGGACGGCCCTGTCCAAATAATAAGTAAATACAGAATATTAGAAAAAAAAATTTATTATTAAAATTTGTTTATATATTTTTCCTTTTTTTATTTCGACTATGTTAGTCACATTTTCTTTTTAACGTTTTAACGACATTCAATTAGCTAGAGATTACTGGGTAGGGAAAGTTATGAAACTTAGAGCCATAGTACTCAAGTGAGAGCAAGGATGTGAAGTAAACAGATCGGAAAACTAGAAGTGGCAGAGTCATTAGTACAGGCTTAATATCGTACAGGCTTAATCTTTGTCTTCTGTTAATGAGGGTCGAGCTTAGGCAGAATAACTACGAATCACCCGAGTTCACTAACATGTGTCCTGATAAAGGTAGAAGTGTCTATCTTTACCGTTTATATATAGCTAGTTTTTGTAATTATTCTGTCACGCAAAAAATGTTGATTTAACCCAAAATAAAGTTACGAGTATAAAAACTCGTTGCATTAAGCTTCGTTTGAGTTAATTGCTGATATGAATATTTAGGCTTCACGGATCAGACTGTGACCCTTTATTTTAAAAGCGAAAAACTAATATTTAAAAAACGACTATTGTTTACTAAAGACGCTGAATCTCTGTTACAAAGACTATCTTAACCGTTTATTTACCATTTATCGGTCAGGTTCATTTGAAATCAGCACTATACCTGTCAATGGCCCTCGTTAGAGACGGATTAGAAAAGATTTTCCTGGGATTGAGTGTTCTTGACATGTCTCGTGCTTGAACAACACTGACAGATAAATGGGAAACAAACGACTGAGATTGCAAGTCTCCAGAGATTCAGCCGCTGTTGTGCTATCTTATGACAAGCGCCATTTAGCACATTTCGAGAAAAACGATTTTTAAAGTTTGAGATTGAATATCTTGTAACTTATAAATGGTAGAACTAATTCAGAGAAGACAATTGATGCTTCTGTCTATTCTGTATTAATCTCCCAAATATTACGAAGATCGGTGAACTACATTGCAAGTTTTTACTAAAAATGTAAACAAAAGTCACACTTACACGTGTCATAGATGTGTATTTATGACAAAATTTGTATGGCGTGTCATGATTGCGCATGGAAAATTTTCCATAGAGATAGCATCAATTATAAACTTTTATTCATATCTTTGGTTTAACTTGGTCTATAAACAATCGGTTAGATACATTTTGAAGGTAATGAATCAGGGAATCTAGAAAAAATAGTAAATTTTGGTTACAGTGTTGCCAAATATGCTATATTTCCAGTGTTGTGAGAAACATGATGATAAACCCATTATTTATCATCATGTTTCTCGCTATATCTTTGTAATCAAGTAGAATTTCAAAATTCTGAAAACGCCACTTTGTAGATATTTTTTAGACAAGTAATGTGTCATATCTAACTCAATATGCCTCAAAATGGCGTTTGTCATAAGATAGCACAACTACTCGCAGAAAAAAGATTTGTAGGTTCAATAAAATTATGCATTAAATTCAATAAATTAAATTATTGGTCGGGAGACAATAAATTTATTTATTGAATTCAATAAAATTTATTTATTGTTTCGTAGTATCGTTCCGTTTTTTAATAATTATTTTATGGAAATTAAAAGAAAATTATTCATACTAAAAATATATTTATTGAAAGCAAAAATTTATTGTTGTTCTAATAAAAACATATTTTCAAACCAATAAGTTTGTTTGTTAAAGTTATAAACAATAAATGATTAGATTCAATAACACATATTGTTGGTTTGAACATGCTAAATTTTTCTGCGTGTACCTATCTGTTAACATTTCAAAAGGGCCGCTTTCGAGGATAAAGATAATCACTCGAAGGGAAATATCTTTCGAGCTGTCAAGGAATTTTTTTTATAGTTCACAACATAAGATTCAATGTTAGAGCTCTGTTACGTTGTATCTGAATTTTCGAATGTTTTACTTCTCTTGTATTTTATAATTTATATGCCATCAGCAATACATAACACGTCATCTGTACTCGAATAAAAAAATTGAAATAAGAGGGTTTGCTACGGCATTATCCTGGGGGGGGGGGGGGGGAGGAGTGAGGTGTTAGAACTTTGAGACGAAAAGCTAGGAAGAGGAGGTGGTAAAAATTTATTTTAATAAATAAGATTATTACGTATTATGTAATGTGTTTATTTTAGGTTTCTTGCGTGCCATCGGGTACAACACTTTCGTACAAGCTGCTGTTACGAAGCATCATTTCCATTCCATCGCCAAGATCACATCTACAAACTCACGCTGCACTGCCATCGCCGGGGCGCCTGCTATACAACACTGCGAAAGTCTCCGAGCACTCCAACGCACTCGCGCTACAAGCCAGTGACCAGCTTAGTAGCCCCGGTCCTGCATTTGGAGGTCTACTACCAGAACGTTCGTGGAATGAGAACAAAAACGCTTGCCTTTTGCTTGCCCTCACTTCCTGCGCCTACCACATTATCGTTCTCACCGAAATCTGCCTACGTGATGATAAATAAAATACCGAGCAAAGAACAAACTACGCAATCTACCTATGCGATCGCAACTCTTCTACAAGTCTACGCTCGGAGATGGCGTTCATATAGCGATAAAGAAACATCTAACTAGGACTGTACTAAAATGCCTGGGGGTGAATATTTGGTGCAAGTTGTCGTGCGCGCTTCACTGTCAGGTAGATCGCTATATATTAGCTGCCTTTATCTATGACTGATCAGTAGTCCTAATTTCTACAACGTTCACTTCTCTGCTATCCAAAGCATACTAGACAAAGCTAATAGGCGCGACAATGTACTTGTTGTAGGTGATGCTACAAGTTAAGTTATGCTACAATATGGTAATTTATGCCTAACGTCCATTATGCCAATCGTTCATTATTCCTAACATCTTTACGTCGTACGTATGCCAAACGTCCGTATGCCTAACGGGGTACACCCACCATAAACCCTTCGTTTTAAAATTTGATTTATTAATTACTTATAACTAACGACGACTTCAATTTTGACTTTACTCGATGCAACTTCGATGAAGTCTCAATGGCCATTGCATTGGTGCACTCAATTGGCGTGAGATGCTGGTTGGAAATGATTTTAATCAGGCAGTTGCAGCGTTCTATGATGCCATAGAGTAAAATGCCTAGTAGCACCATACTAAGCAGGGTACCTCACTAATTCAATAATTTCTCGGCCTACAATCAATGGAATGCGTAAAAATTGACATCAACAGTTTTGCCTCGTTGTCAAGAGCCAATATAATAACACAAATGCGCTGAAAACAGTGAAATTTTCGTGTTTGAGCGCAACGAAAACTCGAAACGAGTGCCTCTATTGTCGCGCTACCATTTGACTACACGCGTTGAACAAAGATGACAGACACTACTCTAACCAACGGCTTCAAATGGGTAGGGTGATAATAGAAACATAGCAAAAATGGGCTCATCATCCTATATGAGATCCTTCGCCGCAATGTTCCTAAAAACGTATCAGCAGAAAAGCAGATTATAAGTGTACTGTGGTGGAACGCCGAGCTTGGTCGTTTACCGAACGTACTCCGAAAACAACGAAAGCGATGCTTACATAGGACCACGACAACAAAACTATTCTTCGTCAAACTGAACTGCAATATGGAACAGCCCGGAACCGTGCATTCGGTGAACATCGGAACCAAGTAGAAGCTTTAGAAATAATCCCTTGACATTCTGAACGTTTATAAATAGCAGAAAGCGTTCCTGGGGTATATCAGAAAATCCATCCTCCATCCTCCATCTTCGAGAGAAAAAATCTGCACAGTCCGCAGCCCAGTCGGTGGACCTTTTTTGCAGATTATCTCCGAGATGTATTTACCAGCCCTCTATCCATCGTAACAGTACCTTGAAACATTGTTAACGTAGAATATTAACCTCTTACTAATGTAAATGATGCCGATGTATTGGGCGCTCTGTCCAGCGTGGATCCGTTGAAAGGGCCTGGTCCGGATCGCTTGCCTCCTGTGTTTATAAAATATTGTGCCCGAACACTTTCTGCACCAGTAAGTGTTATTTTCCAGCGTTGTTTTCGCAACTGTATGGAAAGAAGCTGCTATAGTTCCTATTCATTAGGTTGAAACCAACACAGAGAAATCTCGCCGCTGAACTGCCTGACTAAAGTTATGGAAATGTTTGTCTACAATGCAATGTACGCTGCTTCTTCCAGAATAATTGACGAACCTCAACACGGATTTGTGAAAAAAACGTTCAGCCACTTCCTACTTGTTGACGTACACAAGCTTTCTAGCTACAGCTGTAGAGAAGCGTCAACAAATGGACGCCATATATTTAAATTTTGCGAAAAGGTACCCCACAAATTGCTGTTTTGAAACTGGAGCGACGAGGTTTTTCTGAATTGGCTCTACACGCTCAAGCGCAAGGCCTCTGATCTTTCTCTTACACTGATAATATAAATTCGTAAATATAATGAAATCGATCATGCAATGCACGAATTCATTCGTCGTTTTCTGCAACGAAGTATTTTCGTGCATTGTAAATAGTAGTTTTCGTTCATTTCATGAACAAGAATGGTCGCTTGGTGAACGAAAGCTTTCGTAAATTTTACACATTTAATATACACCGCACGAATGTTATCGTTGATAACGACATTATTTTTCGTGAATGAAACGAAATGTTTTGTTTATTTTAATACACGTTTGTGTATATTACGAACCATTTCGTTGGTCGCACCAATTCATTTCGTTTATTTTAGAAAAGTTTTCAGTCGATCTTTTGGGATCGATGTTTGACAACAACAATTTTTTTAAATTTTAAGAAATCGATGGGGTCAAATCGATTTTATTTTAGTACGAAGTAATGACCGCTTGATGAACGAAAGGTTTCGTAAATTTTACTTATTTAGCATTGCACGAATGTTATCGTTGATAACGACATTATTTTTCTTGGATGTAACGAAATGATTCGTTTATTTCAATAAATGACGAATTCAAACGAATTCATTTCGTTTATCTTGGAAAATTTTTCGTATTTATTAGCCTCTTATTGTTTTCAGCCGATCTTTTGGTATCAATGTTTGACAACATCGATTTTTTTTTAATTTAGGAAAATCGATGTGGCCAAATCGATTTTATTGTGATACGAAGAATTGGCCACTTGATGAACGAAAGTTTTCGTAAATTTTACTTATTTAGTGTACATTGCACGAATATTATCGTCGATAACAACCTTGTTTTTGGTGAATGAAACGAAATGTTTCGTTTATTTTAATAAACATGTATATTACAAACGATTTCGTTGGTCGCATTCGATCTTTTAGGATCGATGTTTGACAGCACCGATTTTTTTATTTAAAGAGATCGATTTCGTTGGTCGCACGAATTCACTTCGTTCATCTTAGAAAAGTTTTCGTATTTATTAGCATACCTTTTTCATTCGATCTTTTGGGATCGATATTTAACAGAGGCAACAACGATTTTTTAACTAACGAAAAGGATCGATCTGGCCAAATCGATTTTATTTCAACCTGCTCACCTCTATTGAGGACTAGAAAGATTGTTGTGTAAAGAATTATCTAGTGTACATGGAACGAATGTTATCGTTGATAACGACATTATTTTTCGAGAATGAAACGAAACGATTCGTTTATTTCAGTAAATGTTTGAGTATATTACGAACGACTTCGTTGGTCGCACGAGTTCATTTCGTTCATCTAAGAGAAGTTACCGTATTTAATAGCATATTATTTTGACATTGCGCCGGCAGAGAAAAACTCAAACTTATTCTTACAAAACCAACGAGCAGTTTGGGATGGCTCAACTGAATCCGTACTGCTCCAGTTTCTGGATAAACCGGAAGCGAAAGAGGTTCAGAAAATATTCCTGAAACCGGCAGACACGGATTCAGCTACTAAATAGTCCGACCGAGACCGTCGTGATGATCAACAATTAGCTGACGTATAGCAACAATGACTCCATATTCTACCTCTATTGAAGCTCTTTTGATGTTGACGGTTTGACGAATGGTGCTCGTAAATATTATAAAGATATTCGTATATAGTAGCGAACAATTCGTTTGCCGAACGAAGCTGTTTCGTAATAAGCCAACGAAAGTCGTTTCGTGGTTTTCACGAAAAACTCGTAATAAAAATAAAAGTGTTTCAATAGAACTACGAACGATTTATAATATGTACGAAAAATTCGTATATATTATGAAAACTTTCTGTGCGAAACTAATTCCTAGCGATTTACGAATATATTCTATCAGTGTATTCATCAGCGACCTGTGCACCTGAATCAAGTCTGATAAACAACTCTATGCTAATGATCTGAAAATCTTTCGTTCGATTGCCTCAGTCTGTTCCGTTGAGCTCCAAGACGATATAGACAATATAGAGGCGTTGCGAATATACCCTTCAAGCCAATGTCATCCAGAAGGAAGAGTCTATCCGTGACTTGGGAGTGCTACTCGACAGAAAACAAAATTGTCCATGTTGTTTGTTTTAACAAAAAAACTTTGTTTGTTTTAAATAAATATGTCAAGTATTGGAAGTCTATTGCATTCAAGATCACCCTTACTATGAACAGTGGTAGAGGAACATACTTGAAAATTATTTGAATCGCTTCAATCACCTTTGGTTGTTGTTTTCATGTCTACTATATACTATGCAAGAGAGCAAAATTAGCTATGAGAGATAAAGCTGTCATTGCAATAATTAAAGTCTACCAACTCCCTTCACAGCGCTATCAACACACGAAACGCAACGGTAGAAGTTGTTTTTACCCAAATATCGTGCTATCACCGGAGAACCCACTTTCGATAATGGATTTAAAAGATGTCCGTTTGTTGCATTCTGCGTAGACGGTCAGTCCAGTTGGACCCAACTAAGTTGGAACATTATCTCAGGTTTCATAGTTGGACACCCTTTCGCTCAAATACAAAAAAATAAAACTGCGACATAAAGTACAAAGTATGCAAAATATGACCCAACTCTCCACGGGTGTCCATCCCCACAAAGGCGACAAGTACGCGTCGCCGCCAACGATGTTGTCAATGTCGCATACGCTTTTGTCGATTTAATCATGCCGAATGTTAGGGGGACACTTTCAACACTGGAAAATATGCAGCCATCAATACCCTAACCTATCATTGAGACGTGTTACATAATACAAGTTTACCAAATAAAAACAGCAAGTCGGTAATTGAGAACCACCCCAACATTTGTTGTTTTTCGATCCCAAACAGTTCGCTTCGGCGTATGTGCGTGTGGGATGTTCGAGTGGCACGCGGCGGCCAAGTTCTTCTCTCTTTGAAAAGTGCACTGCCTTCAAGTCACCAGGGAACCCCTCTCACTCCGTCACCCGAAATGACGATTTCGATGCGTTAAACCAAGTTAAAGTTGATCGACCGATGGCGCGAGGAAAGGAGGGGGAGGTATCCAAAAAACCGCGCTCGGGATTAAATCAACCCACTCGTCACTACGATTGTGTTTTCGATGGTGTGGCAGTATGTCCGGGCGAACGACACGAACCGTTTTGGGTCCCGCGTCAAGTGCGGTGATAGTTGCAGCCCAAGCAAAATGTCCTCTTTTTGTCGCCAATCAGCCCGTTTTGGGGCCATTTTTCAAGGTAATCACTTTTCTACAAACATATGAAAGCATTTATTCTCGACATCAGGTTTCGTTTTCTTCTCTGAATAAGTGCCGAACCACTTCACCAAATTATACATTGGACTCCAACGGAGCGCCAACGACGTCGCCGGCAAATTCATTCAGTTCGAGGATAGAAGGGTTCTCCGTGGAGGAGCGGGTAAGATAGAAAAAAAAGAAAAAAAAAACAGTTGTATATATTATCTATGGCAGTAGGTTGGTAACCTCGAGCCGAACTCTCGCACCGGGACCTAGCACGTCGGACAACAGGTGAAAACGAGATTTTCAAGCTTTTTGGCTCGCATGGATTCCGCTTCTTCATCGCCTGTCACATCTCCGAATGTGGTGAACTTTGATGGTTTCTCCGTCGTAGGCTATTGTTAGAGGTATTGATTCCAGCCAGTCAGTCTGTCCGCTCCACGGTGGAATCATTAATCTTTTATATGAGTATTAATCATTGGCTCATATCCGAGAGTTGTGAGGCTGGTGGTATTGATGTGAAATAGGCAGCCGGGCGGGTTTCTTCTATTGAGTGGCCAACCTGTTGCTTGAATCGCTAAACGGTGGCTTTTTTGCGGATACATGCCATCATCCTTACAAGGAATTTGATTCCCACTTATTTAGCATTCAAATTTCTTTCCGCTGCCCACAGTTCCACCCTTTTAGTTACAAAATGCTCTTCACAATTGGTCCGAATTCCTAAACTGGATTCCAGTTTTTAGGGATAACAGTGACGCTTTTATTTTGAACCATTATTAACTAATTTTAATTTTTGTGGGCTGGACAACACAAAAGGCAAAAGCTGGTTTTATGAATAATGTTCATAAAGTTTTAAACTGTTTCACGTACATAAAATCTATTTGGTAATGATATTGCGAGAACAAATATCTCCACTAAAAAAAGCGTTATGCAGGCGTTACTGAAGAGAAATTAAACATAATCATAATGTAATCCTAAACATATGGTGTTTATTCATTGTACTGTTTTCATACTGTAATTTTCCATTCGCGATTTTGGAAATAATTTTCTTCCATGCACCACTTAGAGCTTTTTATTTAAATGCTGCTTCAAGCCAATAACACGGTGGATAATAATGAATACGTCACCTCCGCGTAAACGTTCGCTCCCCCCAAACAGTTACATTATCCATCAGGAAGCAGTAAATGTTTACCCGGAATCAATGTTAGCTTTGCTTAAGAGTTTACTGTAAACAACACCGACCGACCCGGTCGGCAGCTCGGTTGGCTACCCATCCGTTTAAAGCCGGAGCTACTCCGGCCCACCATTTAAGCGGACTGGACTGCTGTTTGCCCGTGTATAATTTCATAACGCTCAATAACAATCTGAACGCGCTGTGGCAATGAATTTGCAAACAAAATTAAGTTATTCCAGCCGAGCCGAGTGTCGAGCCACACACTCTCTCTCTCCTTCGCTCGGGGATGGGGGCAGCAGGTCTTTTCCTTCGAAATTCGACTCAATCATCATAATCCATTATTAATTAATGTTTGTTGAACGCTAACCTGTTAATAATACATTTCAGACCACTTCTCGTCAAAAGACTACGCGACTTGTTGGGAGTAGGACCCCCGCCGCAGGCTGAAACTATCATTTTCGAGTTTGCCTTCATTTATTTGTCTATATATTTGATTTCTAAACACTCGTCTCTCCGCCCTCCGAAATGCCTCCGACGACGACGACGGCGGATCCAAGATTATGTCCATTAAAAGTTTTTAATTTTCCACGCTTCCAGCTATTCTTCCACTCCACTCCATCGAACCACCGCCGCCGCCGCCGTCGTCGTCGCTGCCACCACACGCGATCTACTAAGTCATTTAATACACGTATAAAAATGGCTAATCATGAATGAATTAGGCATCTTGGCTCGGAGGCAAACCGTTTTTTTTCTATGATGACCGCATTAAATGATCCGAGCGCAGGTATTTAATAGAAAAAGCTCTCTCACACGTACGCCCGCTGATCGTGTCACTCATTCCGCGATCGACCGCCGATCCGCGATGGATTCAAAAAAAAAAAAAAATAGAAAATAATGATACATGTTAGATAAAACGACGGAATTCTGAACAGATTTAGGATCGTCTTCCGCCTGTGGGAGCATTGTCTACCTTCTACGTGGACACTGTTCTGCAAAATAAAAATGATTCGGCTTTACAATTCAAGAATTAAGTTCAGAAGTTAGGATTTTTTAAGTAATTTACTGTTTTATGGCTAACTAGCTAATTCCCGTCGCGCGTTGCTGCAACTTTCAACGAAATAGGAGTAAAACACAATTTGGTCCTACTACTACGTACAAATTTTTACGGCAATCGGTTAAGCCGTTTGGGAGTCCATAAATCACATACATACAAACATTTACTTTTAAATGTATTTATATTGGTTTATTTAGGTTGGAATTCTGTAAACTTGTTTGTTGCCATTTTTGTTGATTTAAATCACAATTCTTCCACATCTCTAATCGGTTGCAACGGAAATAAATATTAAATTCGACGACCGGTGTATTGGTAGCAACTATATTTCCAAATTAGGGACATTATCAAGCTTTCGTTATTTCTACCCCAGCATCATCAACAGCAACGAGAGACTCTAATCAACCAATAAAAAAAATTATCACCTATTGGCGAATATGGGTGTGGGCCATTATTAGAGCAAACGATTTTTTTTTGACTTTCTATGGTGAACATATCTAGTCTAGAAGTCAGATCATACCAAGGCGAGACTAATTGCACGAAAAGGTTTACCACATAGGGAGGAAAGAGGGAGCTTTGTAGCAGCGAAAGGTCCTAACTTAACAACAGTTGCAACGTTGTTCTCGAATTTTCACTATTAATAAACGGGAGAGTGAGTACATTTGTTCCCACTTTTGTTATTTTCTCATAACTTTTCAATGAAATCTAAATTTTAGTTGCGAAATTCGTCATTTTGTAGTGGATTCGATGTTTTGTTAATGACCAAGATAAAGGCTTAGTTCCCATGCTTCGCGAAGGGAAATTTATGCGATACACATTTATAGCCACACTATTAGGCAAGAAGAAATGTCAAGTGAAATATTGCGAAGGATTTCAGTTGAAATAAACCATTAGAGAATAAACCGTAACGTACCCCAGTGATAGATGTTTCAATAAAGGTGTTAACTTACGCGTATGAAGATTTCAAATTTAATTAAACCGAGCCTCATCTGAGTTTGCGGTTCGCCGAAATATTTCGGTTTTGAATTCGTCGTATTCTTCCGTAAGTTCTGCGATTTCACTTACGGTTCTGTTAAGCTGGATCTTTGTAACTGCCGCACGTCGTGCCTGGAATGTTTAAGCCCAAAATACAACAGGGTCCAACATAATTTTGGTGCCGTGACCAGGATTGTGCAGCCGAATTACAGAAAGATTGTCGGAAGAAGTGGTTCTGTGACGCCACCTTGAGACGCCGAAGCAACGCCGTTGATAACCGCCATTCCAAATCTTATGCCAGCTAGGCGCCACCGCTACTTGCCATTGCATTGCAACAATTTGAATACAAGGCCTATTGTCAATAGGCGTCAGGTAATTGTAAATCCAACGCCTCGTCCTGTAATCTCAGGTGCCCTTTAGATCCCTGCTTTCTCTTTCGAGTGTTTCCGTCGACAAAGTCGTTGAAGTCTAACCGCCAAACCACCGCCAATTCGCCGCTGGCCAAAGTGGATGCCGCCACTTTCAGCTCAGGGAGCTTAGTCACGCTTGGGAATCATCGTTTGGCCGCCATTGCTATTTGCCATTGGAAAAAGTTTTAATTCAAGGCCTACCAGATTTAGGACGTCAGGTAATTGCCATTCCAACGCCCTAGCCTGTAATCCCAGGTGCCCTTTGAATTCCTGTTTTCCTTTTCGAGTATTGCCACCGCCAAGAATTTTAAGTTCAACCCGCCAAATCACCACCTACCAGAGTGACAGCTGCTATTACCGGATCAGGGAGCCAAGCCATACTGTTTGAGATACTGCCATCACCAACCGTTTTGTACAACGCTACAAGGAGTCTCGCCTACCAAACCGTTGTTGGAATCCGCGTCTGATACTGTGAAATCGGACCTTCTGCAGAGGTCGCCTCGAGGTTTTTCAATTTCCTGATTTTCATCATACTAGGCATAATTTTGCCTTGTCAAGAATCTATCGTGCATCATCGATCGATTTGATAACGCTAATTTTCTACAATGGAAATACACGCGAGAAAGCATCGTGCCACGGTGCGACGCACGACACTGATGTCATCTCTAAGTCGAGCTATGGATTTTTTGGACAACTTCAATGAGGAACGGGACAGGCTCGAGGTTTCACTGCGTTTGGAGGACCTTACTGAGATTCGTCGAGAGCTAGATGAAGTACAATCTACGTTAGAGGAGCTGGAGACTGGCGAAGAAGGTATGGCTAAGAATCAAGAGCATCGATCCTCATTCGAGAGTCAGTTTTTTAGAATAAATGCTGGCCTTATTTCCAAATTGCCCACACCCATGGTTTCTAATGATTCATTACTCCAAGGTGCATTCCCTCGTGGTCCTTCCGCTATCAGAGGTCTAAAGTTGCCGTCGATTTCGCTTCTGGAGTTTTCTGGGGACTACAAGGAGTGGCGCGTGTTTTACGATACGTTCTACGCGTTAATTCACGTAAATCCAGATCTTGCAGACATTCAGAAGTTTCACTATCTAAGAGCTGCTGTGAAGGGTGAAGCAGCTCAGTTAATAGAATCTGTTGATATCAGTGCTGCGGATTATGCGAGTACGTGGGATATGCTGGTAAATAGATATTCAAATGAGTATTTGATGAAGAAAAGGCGTTTGCAGGCGTTATTTGACATTCCTCGCATGGAAAGGGAAACCGCTGCTGACCTTCATAGCATCGTTGACATCTTCGAAAGACATGTCAAGGGATTGAATCAAATGGGAGAGCCAACAGAAGCATGGAGTACAATGCTTGAGCACTTGCTCTGTACACGGCTCCACGACGACACGCTTAAAGCTTGGGAAGACCACGCATCCACCATTAACCAACCTACATACAAGAATCTCGTCGATTTCTTGCATCGAAGAAATCGCGTGCTAGAATAGATTTTGGTGAATCAGCAAAACGTTCCGCCGCAACCTGTTGTTTGTTCCCACGTATGCTGCAAAATCATCCGTCCGTGAAAACCAATCGAATTGCATCCCAAGCAACACAACATTGAAATGTCACGCATGCGATCAGCGCCACCCACTTCTGAAGTGTTACAAGTTTGCGAAAATGTCAACTTCTGA